>NC_082690.1:94299954-94633604 GCF_949987515.2 Delphinus delphis | reverse complement strand
CACTGCAGTGAGAAGCCTGTGCGTCACAAGAGTAGCCCCCGCTCACTGCAACTAGAGAAAGTCCACGTGGAGCAATGAAGACCCAATGCAGCCAAAAAACAAAAAAAGAATGCCAACTAATGAATGTAGAAGAAATGATGGAGTTTTAGAAAAAAACGAGTTGGCAAATATCATAGCAATAACTGACTCAGGCAGGAATTATCAATGGATGCTAAAACCACTGGGTGAGAGTTTGACGAGGAATGGAGTATTTACATACTCTCAAAATACTTGTTAATTACAGTGAGGAAAATCACGTCTTTATAACAAAAAAACCCTGATAGACAGCACCTTAACCAAGTGATGAAAGTTAACATCACCAGTGATGGGACAAACTCACATCATGTACCTCCTGATATGATGCACTGAGAAGGAAGCAACATTGCTTCTGTAGTATCTCTCCTAAATATTCATGACGTGAATTTAATCATGAAGAAACAGCAGAGAAACTCAAATTTAGGGACATTCTACAAAATAACTGCTTGGTACTCCTCAAAGATGTTAAGATCACAAAAGATAAAGATTCCAGATAAGAAACCTGACAGCTAATTGCAACATGCGATCCTGGATAGGCTCTTGAACTAGAAAAAAAATTGTTTTGGCCATGAAGGACATTACTGGGACAACTGGAAAAATGTGAATGTCTATGGGTTACATCATAGTATTATAGTTATATTAATTTCCTGATTTCAATAACTGCACTGTGGATATGAAATACAATGTCCTTGTTTTTAGGAATACACATGAAGGGGTACTAAGGGGTAAGGGAGCTTCATATATGCAACTATCTCTCAGATGGTCCAGAAAATAATAATAATAATACTGATGTATGTGTGTAAAATATATATATATGGTTATATAGATAAATCAGTAGATAAAATGATAAAGCGAATAATGTAAAATGTGAATATTTGGGGAATCAGGGCTAAGGATATACAGAAGTTCTTTGTACTATTTTTGCACCTCTTTTTCCTAAACCTGAAATTATTTTAAAATTAAAAGTTATCAAAAAAATCAAGAAAAACTCCCCCCATGCTTGTTTCAGGGTGGGGGGGGGGTGTGCGGAGGGAGAGGAGAGAGAGAGATCCAAGGCCAGATCTTAGAACTGCCAAACCGACCCAGGGAGTTGTGCCTCTGTGCAGACAGAGTTGTTTCCGGCTGGCAGGAAAGGGTGCCGACAGCGAGAAACATTATTTCTGGCCCTTCTCCAGGGCAGGAGGAAACAACAAGAGGAAACAGTGAAAGCTCTGTAAGGCTGAGGAGCTGGTCCCTGAGGACTGGTGCCGGGAAGCCGAGGCGTGGGCAGGAGGTGGGGTCCTGGCAGGATCTGTGGGCCAGCAGGGCTTGCTGGGGACAGGAGATTCACTGCCCCTGGGCTCTCTCCCACCACAGGGAGAGGGGAATGAGGGACTGGAAGGGACTGGGAAGTAGGGAAGGGGAAAAACTAATATTGGCCAGGCACCTCCTATCTGCCAATCACTGTTCTGGGTGGTTTACATATACTAACCTGACTAATCCTCACAGAAAGTTTAGAGATAACCTCTGTTACTATTCCCTCATCCCATAGAGATGAAGAAATAGAGGTTTAGAGAGGTAAGGAGAGAAATTCTGTTTGGGGCACTATAGTGGGATAGATCTGTTAACTGACTTTTATGCTGAAAGCAATTTTAAAAGCTGGTTAAAATAAGAATTTTTTAAAAATTAATCAGTGATCTCACAAGAAAGTATGGAACACTCGGAAGCCAAAAAAATAGGTGAAATCAGGAACCCAGAGAGCTGGGCAGGGAAGGAGGCTGCCTTTCACCTTGAGAGCATTTGCCAAGTCATATGAACCTTGGCTTTGGTTCTCATGGGCTGACTGATAGAGATGAGAAACAGAAGAGTGAACTCCCAGAACCCACCCAAGGTGGGACCCTAACAGAAGACCCAGCCCTGCACAAAGCTGGATCTCCAGTGGCCTCTCCACTAGGTTAAGGAGAAACTAAAGGCAGAAGCCACCACTCACCATCCCCACTAAAACCTAGAAAGAAATCTTAGCACTGAGTTGAGGGGAAAAGCATTTTCCCTGAGATTTCATAATCCCACATGGGCTCTCAGTGGTTTTGAAGCCTGAATTCACATTAAACTGAAACATCACAAGCTGAAGTTTTAAAGTATCCACCCAGAGATTTTGGTGTGAATGGAGAAGCAGGAAGAAGCAAATTCCCTCTTCTTTTCCTGGATGTTCAAAAGCAAAAAAGGTAAACAGAAAAAATAATGCAGACTCTATTATATTAACCAATCCCTCAAAAATACATAGAGACTAGCAAAAGCAAAGATTTCACACAAAAGCTATGAAGATGAAGTGAAACAGAAATTGCTTGGTGGAGGCTGTGGGAGAGCAGAATAGCAAGCCAGCCCAGGAGTGGCCAATTTCAAACAACTCCAGCAAAAAATACTTCACCTTTAGTTGAGGGTTCATTTTAAAGAAAAGTTTCTCAACTTCAGCACTATTGCCATTTTGGGTACATAATTCTTGTGTTGTACAGGCTGATGCATTGTAAGATGTTTAGCAGCATCTCTGGGTTCTACCCACTAGATGCCAGCAGCATCACTGCCAGCTCCAAATTTTGGCAACCAAAAATGTCTCCAGACATTGCTAAATACCCCCTGAGGGGTAAAATTGTCCCTGGTTGAGAACCACTGGTCTAAAATAATAAACTTAGATCCCTTGTATTCAACACAAGCTACATACAGAGCTGAGAAGCACAGAGTAGAGACAGAGAAGCCTCATTGTGGGTGATGGAAGGTGGAGTTAGGCAACTAATGCACAGAGAAAATAGCACAGTAGCCCAGTGACAGCAAATCTCAGGAAAAGCCAGCAAAATTACACTGCCTGAAAGAAACTTCTACAATAGCTGGGGCATAGGAATCCAACTCATTCCAAGAGATGTAATTTTTAACACTGAGTTAGCACAGAAGCAATACAAAGATACTTCACAAAAGGATGGGAAAGGTCATTAAACCTACCAATAAAGAACACTGGCTAGGAAAAAAAAAAGTTACCATGGAATAGATGAAAAATATGACCAAACGTTGTTTCATGAATTAACAAATCTTAATAAAATAATTGCCTCTGTGAAGGAAGAACACAAAGCAGACATCTAACAACTCAGTGAAGAGCTGGAAGAACTGAGGGCAGAATTTCACAAATTCAGAAATTTCAGAAATGAGGAAGCAATCAGAAGGAGGTATAAATAAGAAGGAGGGTATAAATAAGGAAAGTGAATAGAAGGAGGCAAAAGGTACAAAGTGTTTTGTTTTTAATTAGAGAGAAAATGATAAATATAGAAAAAGAGACAAAAGAGAGCCAACATACACATAATTGGAGTCTCTGGACAAGAAAAACAAAACAATGAAGCACAAAAAATACTTAAAAAATAGAATTAACGGAAACTTTCTTGAAATAAAAGATTTCAATTTACGTAAAAGGTACTATGTGTGCCAGAGAAAGTTGACCTAGAACAGAAAACTCCAAGACTCCCTTAATAAAATTACTGGGCTTTAAAGATAACAAAAATATCCTTTGAGCAGACAGGCCCCACAAAACAAATCACATCACTCATTAAAGGATAAAATCAGGCTAGCCCCAGCGATTTTCAGTGCCAAAACAGTGGCACAATACTCATGGAATATTTAAGGAAAAAAGGGCAAGCCAAGGATTTTATATGCTGTCAAGATGTTCCTCAAGTATAAAAGCTCCAAACATTTTTTAGACATGCAAGAACTCAGGGAGTACTGTTCCCATGAACTCTTCTTGAAAAAACTACCAGAGGACAAATTGCAAACCACCAAGTGGTGACTAGGGAAGCCACAGCAAAAGGAGGACCAGGAGAAAGCACTGAATGCACTTAAATGTAGAGTGGAGGCAAAAAGAAATGTGGACATCTGAGTGTAAATTTGTATATGCTATGACAACGTAGAAATGACATATCTAGTAAAAAATGGGGTGGGGGGAGTGAAAGAAGATGAGAATAGAGTATGTTCTCTGATGGCCCTGTCTGTAAGAGCTAGGAGATAAGGAAGATCATCGCAAGTAGAGAAATTAAATGATAGCAATATGTTTAATATATTTAATATAGCATACTTAAGAATACAAAGATAAACATGTATAGAGATCATTTTGCATTGCGTTGAGGGAAGAGATGGGGAGGTGGGGAAATGTACTGATTTTTTATTGCTCATTCTGGGACACTAACAGATACTGTCTAATCAAGTAGGGAACTAACTGTTCTATATAATGCTATAATTATGAAGGTAAACACTAGAAAAAAGGAAGAAGAAGCCTTCCTAAATAAGATTTTTAATTGCTCTGGCTAGAACTCCCAGTGCAATGTTGACTAGCAGGACAGAAGCGGGCATCCTTATCTTGTTCCTGATCTCAGGGAAAGCTTCCGGTCTTTCACCATCTGGTATGATGTGAGCTGTGGGCTTTTCATAAATGTCCTTTCCCACGTTGAGGAAGTTTCCTTTTATTCCTAGTTGCTGAGTGTTTCTATCATGAAAAGATGTTGGATTTGTGGAACCACCTTTGCATTCCTGGGATAAATCTCATTTGGTCATGGTGTAAATCCTTTTAATAGGCTAAATTGGATTCAGTTTGCTAGCATTTTGTTGAGGATTTTTGTATCTATATTCATAAGAGATACTGGTCTGTAGTTTTTCTTGTGGTGTCTTTGTCTGGCTTTCATATCAGGATAATACTGACCTCACTGAATAAGTTAAGTAGTGTTCCCTCCTATTCTAATTTTTGAAGACCTTGAGAAATATTGGTGTTAATTCCTCTTTAAATGTTTGATAGAATTCACCAGTGAAGCCAGATCCTGGCCTAAACATTTTCTTCGTTGGGAGGTTTTTGATTTACTGATTCAATCTCTTTACTTGTTATAGGTCTGTATTTAACTAATTTTATATATATATATATATATATATATATATATATATATATTTAGATGAAATCTCAAAGTAAAATAAAAACCAACTCTTCACTGTATGCAAGAGACATACCTAATACAAAGAGGTTGAAACTAAAAGACAAACAGAGGCATTCTAGTCAAATAAATAATAATAATGATGGTTAGCAGAAGTCATTATTTCATTATCAAACAAAGTGCAATTCAGGCCAAAGCACTAAACAAAATGGAAAGGAATTGTGTTATCTATCAGGGCACCACTCAAATGCAGATATAACTATTATGAATGTCTGTGCAGCAGATAACCCAGCAGCTACATTCACCAGGACCAATTACTGCAGCGCAAGGAAAATCAGAGCACAGGAGAAGTAGGAGACTGGAATTCATCTCTCATGGCGGGTCTCAGGGGCAGAAAAGCAAGGATAGTGTATCACGTAAGGCAGCTCTGCTGAACACAAGAGACCTACAGAAGAAACAACTTTATTTTTCTCTCCTGTAACAGTCCAGGACGGTAGACAGCTCTGCTCACTCAATAGTTCAGGGACCCAAATCCCTTCCAAGTTGTGGTTCCACCATCCCCTAAGACTGCAGCAACATCTGCTTGGTAGAATCCGAGTTACCACCATATTCACGTTGCTCCTGGCAGAAGCGAGGAGAGATTGTGGAGCCCGTAATCTCAGGCCTGGGTCTGTGAGTGGCAAATACTACTTGCACTCACATTTTATTGGAGGAAACTTGTCACTGTATAAACCTAAACAAAGAGTGAGGTGAGCTGGTAGTGGCCCAGCTTCATGCCTAGGAAAATGGATAGAACAGACCTCAGGGGATCACTACCAATCTGTGCCAAAGCCCGTTCCCCAGGGTGCTCACTCCCCCATGAGTAGGACACACTCAATCCTCTTCCATAGGGGACACACCAAAAAGTCCGTCCAGTTACCGTACTGGTGATCTCTCAGGGATACACAGACCTCTCCACCAGGTTCAGATGTGGTTCCTTGTGGTCCGAAGGCCTGTAAGCTAAAAGACAATTCTTTTTCCACCTATCTGACCAAGAGAAAGTAATGAAACAGAGAAAGTGCGACCACAATAAACACTCCCATTCAGAAGACAGAGCATGGACAAATACACAGTAATCCCAGGGCAGGAACTGCCAGGACCCCTGCCCTGGCAATGGATGTTCTGTCTGCTCTGGTTTTGCCCTCTGGAACATTCTTCCTTCTCTTCTGCCCTCTTCTGAAGTGGGTGTCAGAAAATACATCTGCCTTGGGGGCTGTTTTAGGGCCTAAACAACTATGGGTTTTTATGGTTTCTTTGGGAAAAACAATGCCCTGGAAGATGTATTAGAGACCAAAGTCTATCTGCTTCCAGTCATACCATAAGCCAGGAACCACACTTGATGCTCAGGTGATTCTCAAGTCTGCTTCATTCCTTTGCTTCTTAGCTCTAGCCACACCTCTTTCCTCACATTAAAGGCAGCTATTTGGAGTTCTACTGAAACAAGAGGCTTACGGAGAAGCAACGCCCTAATTCTGATCCTTACTGAGAAGCAAGGCCCTTAGTCTGATCCTTGCCTTGGGGCTGGATGCCTTGAATGAATGTTTTGCTTAACAGATAATCTTTGAGAAAGGCTCTGAGCCATAACTGTCAGATCTCCTATTGCTTAGGTGACAGAAGCAGACGGCTTTTTCAACCCTGTGAGGCCCCGACATTTTAAGACATTATTCCCTTTCATCTTTGCTTGAAATCGGTCCAATGTGTGTGGATGTCATCTCTTTTCTTTGAATATCTTGGTAAAAGTAACAAGGAGCAGCCAATATTCACTCACCATCTAGCTCTTCCCGACTTCTCCTTGAGTTACAGCCTTGGAAAGTACAAAATCTGCCTTTCAGACCATCGCAGGAAACAATTTCACCTATTATTTGGCCAAGAGTCCCCAGATTTCCAGCATACAAAACTACAGTATCTGTGTTCCTGCCACCTGCTCCCTGCCCACCGGGTTTCAGTTATGGCAGGGCCCTACTCTTGGTGCCAATTTTGATATTTGTTAGGGTAAGGGTTGTTGACTCTGTGTGTGTGTGTGTGTGTGTGTGTGTGTGTGTGTGTGTGTGTGAGAGAGAGAGAGAGAGAGAGAAAAGAAATGGTGACTTAAAGAACTAAATTTCTTTCTCATGTAGTAGAAGGAGGTAAGCACGCCAGGCTGAGGTTCCTTCCCGATGTCTAGTCCACCATCTCTAGGGCTGTGTCTTCATCAGCATGGTAGAAGCTACGCCACCACCATATATAGGTTTCAGCTGGCAAGTGGAAGGTAGAAAATGTGGGAGAAGCATATATACAGTCATTAGACCTAGGTGTAGAAATGGCACACAAGTGTCTACCTACATTCTGCTGGACAGAACTTAGTCTCATGGGCATACCTATCTATAAGAAGGTCTAGTAAATGTAGTCTAATCCTGTCCCCAGGTAGAATAGGAAAACAGATTACAGTGAATACCTATTAGTCTGTATCCCAGACACAGAACATACTAACATTATTATTTATTGGGAAAATCTGACATATGAAAATTGTAAACACACTGTGTTTTCATGTGACCATGGAGCTTTCATAAGGTCATAGAGAAAATCTCAACAACTTCCCAAAAAGAGAAATAGTATGGAAAACATTATCTGGCCACACTGAAACTAAAGAAAAAGAAATTAATAACTAAATCTGAAAAAATACATATTCTTCTGCTTGGAAAAATTTTAAACTGGTATTTAAACAACTCAGGTCAAAAGGAAATGCAATCTAAAACTGCAGTATTACCATAAAAGAGTGAAAATGAAATATAGTTACAGAAGTAGTTGGAGGAAAGTTCATAGCCTTAAATATCTATATCAATTTTTTTTGAAAAGAGTGGTAAGAAGTAAAGTTAGCTTCCAATTCAGAAAGTTAGACAATAAACTGAAAACTAAGGAAAGGAAGAACTATAAGAGATAAAAGCAGATATTAATAAAAGTTATAAAATAGAAAATAGTATGTAACTAATATATAAACTCAAAATCTGGTTCTTTGAAAAAAATCCAATAGCACAAGGCAGAGGAATGAAAACTATACACAATCTAAAATGATAGGGGGAATTCCACAGAAACGGAAGAGATTAGGAGGCTCACGTGAGATTAATTGGTTCACGTTATGCGAATGAACTTGAAAATATGGATGAAATGGATAATTTCCTCAGTAAATATAATGTGTCAAAACTGATCCAAAAGAAATAAAAACATTTAAACAGATCATTTCTATCAAGGAAATAGAGAAAAATGTCGAGGGTTATCATTTTCAGGTAGCACCAAAAAAAGAAAACTTCACAGCCCAATATCATTTGCGAAAAACAACTCAAAATACCTAAATAAAATACCTAACAGAATCTAGCTGCATATTAAAAGAGCAGTACACCATGCTGACATAGGAATATTCTCCTGGACTTCAAGTACAGTTTAGCGCATCTATTAGTATAATTTATTTTAGTAATTGATCTAGGGAGGAAAAAAAATCATGGTCATCTCCATAGATGCCAAAAAGACATTTAACGTTCACCTCCACTCTTTATAAAAGCGTTCAATAAAATAGAGATCATTGGATGTTTGCTTTAAGGTATCCTTTCGGGTGTTTCTTCTAGGATTTGTTACACAGGACCAGAGCCATGTTGAGTCTAGGGTAGATTACCCCCGCTACCGAGGCAAGCCCCTTCTGAGTACTCTTCCCAACGCCCGGTGAATTATAAGGTTTTCCAGTCTGGCTGATGGGAACAGATGTTATTCTCAGTCCTGTGTGAGCACCAGGTAGGGTTTCCTCTAATCCTTTCTGGTTGTTTCTTTCCGCAGCCTCGCACGCATTCACTGATCTGTTGAATCCTGGAGGGAGACCCTCTGCAGATGTCTGGAATTCGTTCTTTCTGCAGCTCTCTCCTCTCGGGCACACTGCCCTGCCAACTCTAGACGCCGTGGTCTGCCCAGGCTCTCAGCTTCCTCTTCTCAATTCAGGGAGTGTGCCAGGCTCCATCTGAACCCCCCTTCCTGAGCCACAGTCTTGAAAGTCTCTCAAGACAGAAATCCAGAGCAATGCAAGGCTCACATGATTTATTTCCTATCTCAAGAATCAGTGTCCTTCACTGCCTGATGCCCAGTGACTTGAAAATTGTTGTTTCATATACGTATTGTCTGACTTTTGGGGGCTATTCCAGGAAGGAAGGTAAATTCAGTGCTGTTGCTCCATCTTGGCTGACAGTCTTCCAAAGCTTTTGGTTCCGCTAAGAAGAGGAGTGGAGGCATGTATGTAATTTGCATATCATCTGCATAATATGAAATACACAGAAAGGCCCTACACCCCTGTCTCCAAGTCTTTGGTTCTCTCTTCCCAGGTGAGGAGAGACATACAGCAGATCCAGCTGAGAGAAACCAGGGCTCCCCTGTAGTACCTGCAACTGAGTCTTTGTCCCCTGGCCTCATCAAGGATGTGGGATCATTTTACCCACGCTACTGACCCAAGTCTGTGCTGGTTTTCAATTACCTGAAGACTGTTTGCTTAGACCGTCCATTAGCCAACTGGTGCCTTCACTTTCCTATCTTTGCAAGAAGGCTGACTGAGCAGCATTTCATCCAACCCCAGAAAGCATCCTTCCAAAGATACTCTATGCATATACAAACTTCTCCCTAACAGATGCACTGTTCTTCACCGTGCTTCTCTTACATTCAAATGGATCTTAAGGACTTTTCCATATCAGCACATAACTTCTTTATTTTTTGCTATTGCATACTATTCCATTCTTAACAGAGGTATTGTGTGGTAGCCAGGCTCCCAGATGGTTCCCGGTAATCCTTTTTTGCTGGGATTCACACACTTGTGTAATCTTCTCCCACTGAATCAGGCTGATCACCCACTCTGGGGAAAGCCAGCCACCATGTCAGGAGGACACTCAAGCTGCCCTCTAGAAAAGACCACATGGAGAGGAGCTGAGGCTTCCAGCCAATGACAGTGCCAGCTTACCAGCCGTGTGAGTGTGCCACCTTGGACTCTCCAAGCCTAGTCAAGCCCTCATATGGTTACAGCCCCAGCTAACGTCAGACAGCAGCCTCATAAGTGACTCCAAGTCAGAACCACCCAGCCAAGGTGCTCACAAACACTGACCAGAGAACTCATGAGAGATATTAAATAATTATTGTTGTTTTACACCACCAAGTTTCGGGGTAATTAGTTCTATGGTAATACAGATTTTGGTAACTGGAACAAAAACCTAAACAATTTGGAGTAGCTTCAGGGCCAGGTAGTAGACAGAAGCTGGAAGGATCTTAAGGACATTGTTAGTAAAAACTTAAAGACTGTTAGGAGAAGCTATATTTCAGAATAGCTATGGACCAGTGCCTTCTGTGTACCTTCTATTTTCCTTCTTTTTGAAAAGAAGGGTCTATATAAGCTATCCTATGCTTGTTCTACCACTGTATGTTGGATGTGTGAGGGACAGATAATTTGTCCCTATAGTCTACAGGTCTTCAGATCAAGAGGAACCATAGGTAGGGAGCTGTACCTGAGGAACTGTACCTGATGAGCCTCATTGAACTTGGATATAATTTAGATGAGAAGATTTCTGGATTTTGAGATGATGCTGTAAGAGGATAAAAGAGAGCTACCAGGTGAAGGCTCTTTGTTTGCCAGCACCATCCTTCATGCTGGGAGGCTGATGTGATGCTGGTACTGTGGCAGCCGTCTTGTAACCATGAGGGGAAAAGACATTGTCAAAGATGGCAGAGAACATGGTCAGAATCTGAGTCCTTTATTTTTCCCCCTAAGCCTTACTCATCTTTAGTGCCCAGTCCCTGACACCTGGCTTTATTTATTTATTTATTTTCCTGGAAATGGAGAGAGCGGCATAGCCCCTGGTGGCTTTCTGATCCTCAGACCCAGCTTTCACTAAGCTGGGTCTGGTTGTATTTCCTATCCATAAGATTCTCTTTGAATCTGGGTCATTGATGGCATCACTGAGCCACTCAACCCTCCTTCAGCTGTCTTCTCTTTGAGCAGTAACTATTGTCTTTGTGGTCTGAGCCATGGCCACTCTGTGCTACACTTTTGAAGCCAAATACAACCTAGGTGACTCAGGGCCAGAGTCAAGATTTAAACCCCCGCCTCCACCCCAACTCAAGTTGAGAGCTTCCTCCCCATCCTGAACTGTTTTATGAATATATCCGTGTGTGTGTGTGCATGTGTGTGTCCCCATCAGGCTTCTTTAGGGCCAAGGACCATGCCCCCCACTGGGCTCAGTCCCACACTTGGGCTACTCATTGATGGTCCAAAACAGATTCAGCGCACCCAGAAGCTTTCTACGGGATTACATTCCACAGCAGACCAAAGAACAGCTAACCAGTAAACCTCAGAGCACATATAACGGCCGATAAAATGGGGTTTATGAAGCATGGATCTGGGAGTAATAGGCTCACGTGGGCTGGCCTTTCCTGGAATATCTTACACATCTAGGACAACGGGGGCAGGGGTAGCTTTGTCAGACTCCTCCACACAAGATCAGAGGGAAGGTCAGAGGTTTCCTAAAGGCCAACCAACTGGTCCAGAGCAGCTCCTGGCGAGGGCAGGATCAGGGCCGTGGGGCAACGGTGCATTGGCTGGGGTCCCAGCTTGCGGCGGGTTGGCTCTCAGGCTGTTATTTTGGGTTTGGCATGAATTATTCAGCACAGAACAGCCCAGCCTAGAGTTTCTGGGACTCTCCCCAAGGTTGGGAGAGAGGAGTGGGGTGGAGGTGCTGTCGTCTCAGAGAAGACTCTACCTTGTCCCTCTGTGCCCCCGTCTCCCCATCTGTACAGGCTGGCATTGCAGGTCTGGTCCCCGAGCACACTGCCTGCCCACACGTCCCCCAGGGCCAGGATTCTAAGGCTCTAGGTGCTCCAAGGTGCTTGGGGTCTTCTATAAGCTTCAGCAATTAAAGCTGGGAGGGCTCTCAGGGAAAGAGGGGAAGGGACCTGCTCAAGGCCACAGGACAAGGAGCAGAGCTGGGGTGAGTGTCTCGCGAGTCCAGGTCCTGAGCCGCTTATATCTTCCCCACCCCACCGCTGGAGTACCTCTGGGGTGAGAGTCTGATGTCCACACTCCGGTCCGGAGGATGGGACATTTTCCTGGAGGGCCCCTCTGCCCCACTCTGCTGTGGACTGAGGGAAAGGCCTCTGTATTAGTTGGCTGAATACAAAGAGACCCAGCAGGAAGGCAGAGGTTTAAGGAAGACCGGAACTCATTTCTCTCTCAGCGAATGGCCCATCTTGAGTCGACATTCCACCTCCACAGGCAGCTGCATGTCCTGAGGTCCCCAGCACCGCCCTCATGCTTGGTCAAATGCAGGCCACAGGAATGCCCACATTGGTCCTTAGGGAAGAACAAGAGCCACACGCCCGCGGTCTTAAGGCCCAGGCCCAGCATGACACGGCGACACGCACCGCTCGCTTGCTCATTCCGGAGCACTTAGCACGCGGCCCTGCTCGCCGCAAAGGAGGCAGACGGCAGCCTGGCCCTGTGCCGGGGAAGATGCTGAAAACGGACTTCACTGGGCTACTGGCAGTACCCACTGCTCAGCTTTCTACCAGATATCCCTGTGACCCTCCTTCCCACAACAGAACACACTCACATCCTCTCCAAGGACGTGGATCCCAGACTCCATCTGGTTATGCTTCCCGATCAAAGTGCAGGATATCTGGGGGAAAGGAAATCCCCCCCTGAGCCCCACACGGCTCCTCCCACTTCAGTGACATAAACTGCAAGACAATTCATCTGCCCTCCCCCACCCCGGCCGCATCCCCCTCCCCAACCCAAATACGGTGGTGGACAGGGATAGGAAAACCACAGCACAGACTCCCATGGGGAAAAGGGAGGAAAGGAAACGTTCAGAAGTCGCTGGTGCACAGAGGGAGGCAAATCTCGCTGGCATGAACGGTGAGGACTTGCTCTGGCTAATCTGGCCAACCTGGTGCTGGAAGACTCTCTTTTCCTCATCATCCTCTGTGGCTACATCTGAAGCAGGTGTTAAATAGTCTGGCTTCCTTGAAGGTTTCTTTGGGGCTCAAACAACCCTGATCACTGGCCAATTGCGACTTGCCTTGGCTATTCGTTCAAAAAGCTTGTGGTCAAGGCGCTTCTAGCTGATTCTAGAGCCAAGAGTCATAAGCAAAGACCATTTCTCAGCATAATTCTGAAGACTGTTTTATTTCATTGTTTCCTGCTCTGGCCCAGCCCTCTTGAGACAGGCTGGGACCTGGGACCCTTTGCTGCAGTGCTTGTACCTGGACAAATGTCTCCTCCAGCAACAAAACACAAAGAAACTGTAAGGTAGTGGGCAAATTATGGACAAAAAGATACAAAAAAGAACAAAAAAACCTAACTGCCACTTCTCTTTTTTTTTTTCTTTTAAATTAATTAATTTATTATTTATTTTTAGTTGCATTGGGTCTTTGTTGCTGTGCACGGGCTTTCTCTATTTGCGGCGAGTGAGGGCTACTCTTCATTGTGGTGCGCGGGCTTCTCATTGCAGTAGCTTCTCTTGCTGTGGAGCACGGGCTCTAGGTGCGTGGGCTTCAGCATTTGTGGCACACGGGCTCAGTAGTTGTGGCTCACAGGCTCTTGGGCTCCAGAGTGCAGGCTCAGTAGTTGTGGTGCACGGGCTTAGTTGCTCCGTGACATGTGGGATCTTCCCGCACCAGGGCTCGAACCCGTGTTCCCTGCATTGGCAGGCAGGTTCTTAACCACTGCGCCACCAGGGAAGCCCCTAACTGCCACTTCTGAGGAGCCAGGAGCAAAAGCAGGGGGTCAGGAGCAAAAGCAGGATACTGTGCATGGCCCCCCTGTACACAATACCACCCAAAGGGTGGGCAAAACGCCTAAGCCCCTCTGGCCCGACCCCTGGCCACACCCCTACCCTCACCCCATATAAGGAATCAGCTCACCCCGCACCCCGCGGTGAGCAAGCGAGCAAGGGCACCTGTTACTTGTTCTCCCTCCCCGCTGCTGCAGCAGGGGCCCCAATAAAGCTTTGCCTGAATTTCTTGTCTGGCCTCTGATCAATTTCTATCGATTAAGGAGGCCAAGAACCGTGGTCCGTAACACTCTCACTTTAATTTGGGCTACATGGGGTGGCGGGTGAAGGGGAGGAGAGGGGAATGTGGATTCTCCCACAATAAGTCTGAGTGGGCAGATGAGACGCTTAGTCTAACCTTGCTCCAGGGCTGGATCCCGGGCCCGGCTTCCTGGGTGGCCTTCGAGAAAGGCTCTGAGCCACAACTGATGATTTCCTTCTGTGTGGGTTACAAAGAGGGGCGGCTCTCACCGCTGTGAGGCCCCATGTTTCTAGATACTCCTTATTCCTTTCCATCATTCATGTCTTGTAATAATTTGCTAAAAGCCACAGAGAGTAGCCAATGCACACAAATATTCTGTCTCTTTCCAACCACTTCTCCTAGAGCTATGTTCTCGGTCAGTACATGATCAGCCTTCCAAAATGTCATATACATGGTTTTACCAAATGCTTTTCCAAAGTATAACAAGGGGCTCTAACTTTCCAACCTGCAACGTTTATATGCTCCCCGCTTGCAGCAAAATCACTAAGTCAACACCTAGTACTGCAGAAGTTTTGTTAGGACAGTACCCCACTGCCAGCGCTAATATTTCTTTATTCAGGGTAAGGGAAGGCTGGTATAACAAAGAGACCCAATAATGATTTAGTGGCTCAGAGAAGATAGACGTGCATTTCTCTCGTGTGTAATTGTCCACAGTGATCATTCCAGATCGGCAGGCTGTTTGGTTCCACAAGGTCATCCAGGGGCCTGGGGTCCTTTCGTCTTGTTTCTCTGCCATCCCCTAGGCCACTGGCCTTGTCGGCTCGATCACTGGGTTGCAGGCACATCCATGTTGTCACTTGTGGGTAGGGGACAGAGAGCACGGTGGGCATGGCAGGAGAAGGGTACACATTAAGGCCGAGGTCTGGGAGAAACATGCTTCTCTTCCCAATATATGCCATTGGCAAAAACTTAGCACCTCGATAGATCTAAGTCCAAGAGCATCTGCGACACAGAGGCTGGCTGTGTGCCCTGGAGGAAGCGGGAAATCAATGTTGGTGAACAATTATCAGTCTCCACTGCGGGCCTGGGAGCTGAATGGGCAGATGGCCATTGCTGTGAGTCACGTGGCTGAGAGGACTGTCCACGTGGGAGTCCCTCACCCTCTCACGGCATATATACACACAGTCTGCAGCGTGCTATTCCCCATCCAGAACCACACGGCCAGCAGACCTGCCAACACATATTTGTTTGGTAAACTTGGCCATGTCCCTACAGTTCTCTCTAAAACGATGCCTGCCATCCCACCCTGTGCCAGTGGGGGCCTGAGGGAGATGCAGGGCTGCGCCACGAAGCTGCCAGGAGATGGAATGATGTGCAGGCCCGGGTTCTCCGAGAAGCAGACTCCAAGGTGGGATTAAATGTGCAAGGCTTTCACGAGGAGGCATGCTTGTGTGACGTGAGATACAGAGGGAAGCCAGCCAGCAGGCTGCAAAGCAGGAGTGACCCCAGAGAAGGAGAGAGGGAGAAAAGGTGTCCGTGGACAGCGCTGCAATCTGAGGAAGCTTCTGCATTGCCATCGGGAAATCTTTGAGCCAAAGTCCACCAACAAAGAAATCTCGTGTCTCCCAAGAACTGTTCTGCCTTAGAATCCCAGCCACGTACACAGTCGTTGGTGGGGAGCAGCCTGTGGGGGGCACAGCCTCCGCCAAAGAAGGGGATGGATTGCAAAGCCAGAGCTGCTCTGTACTGGTCAGTTACACCCCTGTCACCAGAGGTCTGCAAGGCCCATTCTCATCGCTGCCACAGGGGGTACAGTAAGAAGTTGCGATCATATTCTAGAAAGAGTGTAGGCTTTCAAATAGAAAAGAAAATACCTGTGGCAATCCAGCTCACTACTGACTAGCCATATGCCATTGCGCAAGAAACTTAACTCTGCTGACCCTCAGTTTTCTCCTCTGTAAAACGCGTGGGTAAGGTTCTCAGGATGAAATCAGAGTACCCACAGGAGGTGCTCACGAAATGGTGGTCTTTATCCTCCCCCCATCTTGCAGAGCCCGGTGGGCCTAAGAGCTACCCCAAATGTGCTCCCTGACGGAGGACTCCCAAGTCCACAGCTGACCTCGATTCCCTGGGGTCACAGACAGCACCTCCCTCTCACCACCACCCCGCCCCCACCAAGCAGACCCAGGAGTGGCACACAGCAGACTGCAAAGGACAACCTGGCATTTAAACGAGTCCAAGAAACACCCTGATAAATATCTCCCCCAGGGCCAAAGAGGAATGTTTAGAAGAGGCTGCCGGCCAGGGCTGGGATGGCGACTTGCTACCTCCTCCGAGCTCCAGCTTGTTTGAAAACTCATCACCCAGGCTAGGACTGCGGGCTAAGGCCCAGGTGGGGAAGGGAAGGAAGGAGGCGTCTCCTTGGACAAGCTTGTAAAGCCAGACGGCTGTAAAGCCAGACGGCTGGGCAGGCTTCCACCCACCCCTGGCACATGCCGGCGCTACAGCTCCCAGAGAGGCGCTCTCACCCCGGTTTTCTCTCTGCTCCAATGCGCAGTCTCCAGACTTTCTACCTCGCCTTCCCTCCCCACTACTTTCTACAGACCCCTTTCTCTCTCCTCCTCTCTCTCTCTCTAAGGGTGGCCCCTATTCTTCTCAGTCTCTTGACATTTTCTGGCTCCCGACTCTGTATTTCGCCATCTCTCTCTGTCTCTGAGCTTCCCCGTTTCCCCGAGGGCCTCATTCCTTCCCATCTTTCTGGTTCTCATGCTCTCTTGCTCCCTCAGCTCATGTCTCCCTCTTCTTCCTCCTCTCCCACCATCTGGCCTCCCGGTCCAGCTCAGCCCAGCCCAGCCGCCTCCTTGGAGCCCGTGCTGCCTTGGATTCCCTTCGAGCCACAGGGAGGAGCTGAGTCCCAGAAGTTACACAGGGGCCTCAGAGCAGCCCCTCCTGTCTCCCCTCCTTCTTCCTCTGTGCAGAGCAGAGATGCTCGGAACCAGAGAGTGCGCCCGTGTAGCGCAGGGGCCGTAGCACCCCGACCCAGCCATGCCCCCGACATGACAGCATCCCAATCTCTACCCCCAGCCTCTCTCCGTGTCACCACCTCTTCCAAACTTCTTTCCATATTCAATCCTTAGAACTGCCAATCCTTAGAACTGTATAGGCAAAAGTAAGAAACTGAAACAAATGGGACATCACTTTTATACCAAAGAGTGGGAAATGAGCTGAATTAAATGTGGAGTACCTATTTAAGAGAAGTTCATAAAAATCATGATATAGATAGATACGTACTGATGTTAAACAGAAATCCAAGTAAGGAAAAAAAAAGCATCCTAAATAGTATTTAGAGCATAAACCCATTTTGTAAAAAAAATATATATGTGGATATATATATATATATATATCCACATATATACACACATATATATACATATACATGCACACATAATACAGGCATAACCTCCAAAATGTTGACATATTTATCTCGGGGGTGGTAGGAGTATGACTGACTTGTTTTTAATATAATGAACAAATAGTTCTTGGGTAACAAAACATTAATTTAAAAACAAATCAGGAAGTAGGCAAAATGAGCATCAATCTTCCTCACTGCCCCCTTACTCATTTTAACGCAACAAACTTTTCGGAAGCACCTACTGGGCGCTGGGCCCTGCCAGCAGCTGAGCAGGAATTGGAGCGATCGAATGTGGTCCCCTACAACGTCCCCAGACATTAGCCAGGATGACTCAAGGAGACTCTTCAGGGAGGCCTTTAGCTGGGGTATGGGCTGAAGATGGGGGGCTGGAGAAGGAGGCTCTCCAGCAGGGCGAAGGGTATTGGCAGGGCCGTGGTGCCCAGAGGGGGACGCCTAGCCAGGATGTCAGTCTGGAAGGGTGAACCCATAGGAAGGCTTGCAGCACCTGCCTCTTGAAGAGCAGAAACAGGAGCTATCGCCCAAGATGTAAGATAAAATGGGGGTGAGGGGGGTCAGGATGAGGGAAGAGAATGGGGAGGGGGCTCAAGGAGGGAGTTCTGAGCTTGGGCCACCCTCCTCCCACCCCAAGGGGCTCAAACCAGCCTCGCCGCGGCCACTGCAGAGACGGGAATCAAAACATGGACCCACGGCTGCCTCACCACGCCGATGCCTTTGCAGTTAAGTGCCTTGGACATGTGCTCTCACATTGGAACTGGCTGTTGCTGGGGACTGAAACGGCCTGTGTATTCCCAGGGGCGAGGGCAGCACCAAAGGCTGCAGTCCCCAAGGCCCTGAGCCCAGCAGCCTTCTGTGTGAGCCAGAGGGGAGGACATTCTTTTACACCCTGTGTGTTCTATTTTTGTTTCTTTGTTTTCTTTCCTCTGCCTTCTCGTTTTCTACAGAGCCCAGGGCGACAAGACGTGCAGGGTGAAGAGTAAAAGGCAGCTCAGATGCCCCGCAGGGCTGGGCTGAGCTGAGCGCCAGGCCCCCACCACCAGGGGGCATCCATCCTCTCCGGGTCTCTCTAAACTGCTCAGCGGAAAGCCTGGCCCTGGTGGCTCAAGTCTGGAGTGTTCTTGGAGGGGTGGGCTGGGAGGGGGCCCCAAGTGTGAGGACCTGCACTCCTCAACCGAATGTGGCTTATTACCCCCATTACCACAACGGGCCGGAGGAGCCTCTTACACTGCTAACCCAGAGGATTCAGGGCGTAGACAGGGATGCAGACAGCTGCTGGAAAGCACTGGAAAGACAGAGTCCTGTGACTCAAGGAGCACTGGACGCGGAGTCAGGAAAGCACGCTGCGCGGCCCCTGCTCTTCATGTGACCTTTCCCTCTCTGCTAGGTTTGTTTTCTCATCTGTAAGCAAAGGCGTGTGTGTGTGTGTGTGTGTGTGTGTGTGTGTGTGTGTGGTGCGGGGGGCTCCGTGGTGGTACCCAAGCGCCCTTCAAGCTCTGACCAAAGACAGATTCCTTGAGGAACCTTGAAGAGGGCAAAGGGAAGAGCTGGAGAAAAGGACCAAAGAACCGAAACAGCCGCCGTTTGCTCCCCCAGCGCAGGAGCGCCTGGCATCACGCTGAGTCAGCGCGGGGGCAGCGGGGCCCTCACCCGCAGGCGACTTTGAGGGCGTACCCACACTCTCGCCAGCTCCCAGCCCTGCTTCGGACCCCACCACCCACATATCCCCGCCTGGGTCTCCTATCGCTGGCTCAGGCATCTCCCCACCCGTCGCCTGGAAAGGGCTCGGAGTGAGTGGGGTCTTCTGTGGTGGGTACCGGGCGATGACCCTGACCCGGGTCTCCCTGAGAGGTCAGCTGCGCCAGGCAGGCGCTCTCCGTCCTCACAGCGCCAACCTTCGCCTCCCTAGCTGCTCCACCCCACCCTGGACACCGGCGATGGGGAACAGACCCGGGAGGCAGGAGAGCTCTGGGCCGGGTGGATCCACCGCGGAGGCGGGTAAGGCACCCGGGCACCGGGGACGCGACGTCGTTCCGGTGACCGAAGCTTGTGGAGTTGCCTCCACCCGGGGATTCCCGGCCCCCGTTAAAGCGAATCCTCCCCACTTCTCCCCCAGTCTTGGGAGCCTGGGCCCTCAAGGTTCAAGAAGTCAAGAGCCTTGAGAAATGCAGTGTGCAAATATATTGACTTTATTTGTCTCCGTTCGGGAGTCTCACAGACATATCCAGGTAAAAAGAGCGTTAACTAAACGCCGTCAGCCATCGCAATGCAAAAATAAATATCAATCCTCCGGCCACAGCAGCAGCTGCGCTGCACCCCAAGTCCCATCGGCCGCGCCTAACAATTATAAAAGTGTTCAGCGAGAGTGTGTGGGAGTGAGTGTGAACGGGTGTGCGCTGGGGGGCACGGTGGAGCCATGTGCAAAATCGGAGTTGCAAACCATCGGACAAGGGCATGGAGCGGCTCTCCGGGAAGCCCTGGTGACCCGGGGCGACTCGGCGAGGGTGCGCCTCCCCGCACACACTCACAGCAGAGTTCGTACTGGGAGGAGTTAAAAAATAAACATTTACAAGGGCAGAGAAAGCGGGCCCCCTCCCTGGCGCCCCGGCGCGCGCTCCCGCCCAGGGCGAGCGCAGCTCGGGGAGCCCCGACCAGTTCGTAGCCGGGTGAGGGTGCAAGCGCTCGAGGGGCGGCGGCCCCCGGTTCTCGGGGGGACCCCGGGGGGCGGGGCCCCTAGGGGTTCGCACATCTGTCCCCGGCGGGCCGCCGAGGCGCGCGAGTCCCGGCTGCGGGCGGCGCCCCTCACAGGGCCGAGTCGGAGTCGCTGGAGTCCAGGCTGTTCCTCAGTTTGCAGCTGCCGAGCTGCTCCCTCTGCAGCGACAGGCTCTGCGTGCTGCGGCGCAGGCACTCCAGGCTCTGCAGGAACGACTTCTTGGCCTTCTCTTCCTCCATGGGGGACACGCCCTCTTCCTCCACCTCCTGGATCTCGTCGAAGGTCACCGGCTGCGTCTTGAAGCGGGACTGGCGCGGCCGCCGCAGCCGGCCCTTGCCCTTGGACAGCTTGGCGGGCCGCACGGGCTGTGGGAACTCGTCGGCCAGGCACACGAAGTGCGGCATCACTGCCTGGTAGCTGGAGCAGATGCCCATCAGCTCGCCGGGCTTGGCGGCCGCCATGGCGCTGCCGGCGTCTTCGGGGCCGGACGGCGGGGCGGCGGGGCTCTCCGGGGGCGGCCGCTGCGCCGGGGCCCCCCGGGAGGCAGCAGCCTGGGGCTCGCCGGGCGGGGGATCCAAATCTGCTGCGGGGTGGCGGCGGCCCTCGCGGGCCCGAGTCGGCGCTCCTCGGGAGGGCAGGCGGACCCGTCGAGGGGTGCGGGGCTACGGGGGCGCTGCTCCGCTGCGCTCCGAGGCGCTCGCCGCCGCTGCTGTCGCCGTCTGCCCCGCGGCGGCCCGGCTCGCCGCTTATATAGCCGGCTCCTGCCCCCACGGCTGCGAGCTCGGATGACAGCGAATGCCTTTTAAAGCGTGCGCGCCCCGCGCCCTTCCGCCTGACGTCGCCCCGCCACTCTGGGAAAGTCGCGGCTCTTTCCCCAGCGCCGCCCGCCAGCCCGGCTCCGGAAGGCAGGCCCCGCCCGCGCGGGTTCCGGGAGCATCCGAGGCTCCGGAGAACGCTGCGGAGCAGGGGCGCAGGGTGGCCCCGGAGCACGGGTCCTGCCCGCCCTGGGATCCCCAAGTGTGGACCAACCGCGGCGGCCGCGGGGGCGCACGTCCGCCTCTCCAGCCTCCTAATCCCAGAGGCCGCGCGGGTTCTGCGCTGAGCGCGCGGGGCGGGGGCAGCCCCCAGTCTCCTTGCTGCAGGGAGAGCCAGGCCACCCGGGCTCCCCAAAACTGAGTTCCGAGGAGGACTGGATGTCCTCTGGATCCATGCCACCTCCCTCCCCAAACACACACACACGCACACACACGCGGGCACGAATACAAACACACCCGATTTTTCCAGTCCACTGCTCTTCCCTGTCTTCTCTCTGTCTCCTCACTACCCGCACCCCCCAAGTCCCTCGCGCACCCCCATTCGTGGTCAGAAAAATGACACTTAGATATGGCACTAACAACAACAATAATGATAACTAACCATCTGGAGAGCTTTACTCCAAGCTAGGCAGTGAGCTGTGTTTTACATATATTATCCTACTTCATCTTCCTAACAGCCCTGTGAGGTAATTCGTATTTTCCCAGTTTTACATATGAGAAAGTGGGGGCACAGAGAGGATAAGTAATTAGGCCATTAGAGACTGCTGGGGAAAAGCGGGCTCCACTCCAGAGTCCATGCTCTCATAGTCCCCTGGTAGGGGTTGATACCTACCAGTGCCCCCATGGCTGGCTTCCAAGAGCAGGTCCCCTGCCCCGGGGTTCCCAGACTCCCAAGAGGAAACTGTGAGCATTGCTCTGACACACAGCCCTAGGGTGCCAGCAGCCAGCTCACAGGGCTGCTGAGAAAGGAGGGAATCCATGGAATTTGGCCTCCATTCCTTCCATAGCCATTCAACAAAGATTTATTGAGAACCTACTGTGTACCAGCTCAGGAAAGTCCCTGCGCTCATGAAAGTGACAGTCTAGGTAAGGGGGCGGGACAGACAATAAACACCTAAACAAGAAATGTACGGTGGGTGGTGTGATAGCGATGCAGATGGAGAGGTGGAGGGGGGCGCGAGGGAGCAAGGAAAGGCTCCCCAGAGTGGGTGATATTTAAGGTGCCCCCCGAAGGACAACTGTAGCACCACCAAGTGTTTAATAGATGCCACGCTCTGAGCACTTTTTATGCATTAACTCATTTAATGTGTTCACTATTTTATTTAATCCTCTTAGCAGCCCTGGATAACAAGTACTTTTACTATCCCCATTTACAGATAGGAAAACCAAGGCACAGAGAAGCTAAGCACCTTTCCCCAAGGTCACACAGCTAGTAAGCAGCAGAACTGAGATTCAAACCCAGGCGACTTAGCTCCTAAGCCCTCTCGCTTACACACTACACTGAAGCTGTCTGCCCCATGGAGGACAAAGAAGGAACCGGTGTGTGACCAGTGCGGGGAGAATGTTTAGGGCTGAGGGAATGCGGTGTAAAGACAGTGAGGCAGGAAGGAGCTTGGCTTCTTCCAGGAACAGCAAGAAGACCCATGTGGCTAAAGTAGAGGGGGCAAGGGGCATGAGAAGTAAGGACACTCACGGAAGGCCTTGAGGGCCATGTTAAGGAGTTAGCATTTTCTTTTTAAAAAATTTATTTATTTATTTTAATCTTTATTAGACGATAGTTGATTTACAATGCTGTGTTAGTTTCGGCTGTATAGCAAAGTGAATCAGTGATATATCAACATATATCCACTTTTTTAGATTCTTTTCCCATGTAGGTCACTACAGAGTACTGAGTAGAGTTCCCGGTGCTTTACAGGAGGTCCTTATTAGTTATCTATTCCACATATAGTAGTGTGTATATGTCAGGAGATTGCATTTTGTCCTAAGGGCTATGGTAAGGCACTGGAGCATTCTGAGCAGGGGAGCTCCGTTCTACGTTTTCAAAAGCCCACTCTGGCTGCCGTGTGAAGAGTAACTGGAAAGGCTAGGGGAAGAAGCAGGGATCCCACATAGAAGATCGTTACATAACCCACAGATGTAAGACACTGAGGACCTGGATGAGAGTGAAGAAAATGGAGCTGTAGGGAAGTGGTCAGATTTGGGATTTGTCTGGGGATAGAACTGAGAGAACTTGCTGATGGACTGGATGGCGGGAGGAGGTGTTGAGGGGAGGGGGGTGGAAATCAAGGCCGACATCTCTGTATTTGGCCTCAGCAAATGTTAGATGGTGGTGCCACTGATACAGGGGAGGGGTGTGGGGAAGAGAAGGTTGGGGAGGGGAGGGCCATTGTGGGGTTGGGGTCTGCAGGTTACCCATCAAAATCCACTACCCACCAGGGTGATGCCTGAAATGATCATATTAGAACCATATTATGTGAAAGAAAAATTCACTTCTCTAATCCTAAAGCCACTGTATTGGGGAGTTACTTTTTTTTTTTTTTTTGCAGTACGCGGGCCTCTCACTGTTGTGGCCTCTCCCGTTGCAGAGCACAGGCTCCGGATGCGCAGGCTCAGCGGCCATGGCTCACGGGCCCAGCCGCTCCGTGGCATGTGGGATCTTCCCGGACGGGGGCACGAAACCGTGTCCCCTACATCGGCAAGCGGACTCTCAACCACTGCGCCACCAGGGAAGCCCGGGAGTTCCTTTTAATAGCAGCTTAGCAATACTCTGATACAGAAATTGGTACCAGGAATGGAAAGCTTCCATGTATAACAACCCTAAAACATGTGGCACTGGCTTGGCCAACAGGTGGTGAGCAACATGGAAACACATACTGGAGAATGGAAAACCAGTGACCCTTGTTATGTTGTGACAAAACGTTTAATAAAAACATTACCTGTGATAATTTGGAAGGCAGACCACATGCCTACTTGAGCCACTAATTCTAGAGAAATGGTTGGAAAGAACCAAAAACATTTGCATGTGTTGGCTGCTCGATGCTGCCTTTAGCAAAGATACTACAAGAAAGAGATTGGCTGGTTTGCAAGAAGAGATGAACAGAAAAGGAGATAACATAGAAAATCACTGTCCTCAGGGTTGGAAAAACCAACTGGTTTTGCCCAAAGAACAGGAGATCAGACGCGCTCAGAGCCTTTCTCAAAGCCTGTCTATTAGGCCAAACAATAAGCCAAACAAAGGAATCACCCTTGTGGCAAAGTATTCTCTTAGGGGTATAGCCTTGTCATCCAAGTCTATTATTTCAGATGTCCTTAGGGACTTTTAAACTTTCATTTAAAATGGGAGAGAAAGGGCTTCCCTGGTGGCGCAGTGGTTGGGAGTCCGCCTGCCGATGCAGGGGACACAGGTTTGTGCCCCAGTCCGGGAAGATCCCACATGCCGCGGAGCGGCTGGGCCCGTGAGCCATGGCCGCTGAGCCTGCGCGTCTGGAGCTTGTGCTCCGCAACAGGAGAGGTCACAACAGTGAGAGGCCTGCGTACCGCAAAAAAAATAAATAAAAAAAATGGGAGAGAAAGAGGTGGGCTGGGCAACACAGACAGACAGTAACTCCATCAAGAAAGGAACTTGGGGTGTGGTTACTGCCCATGGAACTGACTAGAAGCAGAAAGACCCAAAGCCTACTATGCTTCTGAAGGGATTGTTATTATCAACCAAATTGAAAGGCTAGACTTCAAAAGCCCATGATTGTCCCAGCCTAAATAAGCGCTCAAGGAGGACAGACTTTGAACACCCTGTTGGGTGGTGGTCGAGAGCCACAGACAAGGAGGAATGTGCCAAAGGCAAGGCCGGGGGCCAGGGAGACACAGGATGAGGGAGTGCCCCCAGAGAAGGGGGTCCCCACCACCAAGGCGGGAAGGCCTCACCATTCTAGGGGGTGGAGCATGGCAGAGACTGCTAGCTGTCCGCCCAGTTGGGCCCACTTCCCAGCTTCCTTTGCAGCTCCGTGGGGCTGTGTGTCTAAGCTCTCATCTGTGCAAGTGAGCAGAAGTCAGACTCCTGTCTCACTTGCTTAAGAAGAAATTCCTGCCCGGGATTTCCGTGTTCTTGCCCTCACACTGGCTGGAAGCCCTGGAGGTTTCGTGTTAAAGACAGCAGTGCCGTCATCAGTCTGGGTCCCTAAATGACCCTGTGGGATGGAGCTCTCTACCAACCTGAAACATTTCCCTTGGAGCTATTTTGTGAGAGAGCCACCAACTGAATATGTTTAAGCTACTCTAATTTGGGGTCTCTATTATATCGACTTAGATTGTCCTAACCAAGAGAACCACCAGACATCCAGGTGGAGAGGTCGAGCAGGACACCGGAACTTAGAGGAGAGGCGAGGGATGTAGGTGGCCGTTTGGGACTCGTCAGGGTGTAGACAGGGGAGCGGGTGAAAACCCACCTTCCAGACAGAGAAGGGCTGGGACCAGCAAACACTGGGAGGAGTGTGAGCCAGTCAAGGACTCAGAGAAGCAACGTCCAACAGGGTAAGAGCGACACCAGACGAACATGTCAGAATCCCAGAGAAGGATGTTTCTAGAAGGAGGGAGATGACTAGAATGGCAGTCTAAAGACAGGTCCTAGCCTGGCTCCACCTGAACTTACTGTGAGGCCTGGGCCAAGC
The DNA here is from genome assembly GCF_949987515.2 of Delphinus delphis. Taxonomy (NCBI): domain Eukaryota; kingdom Metazoa; phylum Chordata; class Mammalia; order Artiodactyla; family Delphinidae; genus Delphinus; species Delphinus delphis. The sequence goes on along the minus strand of NC_082690.1, from coordinate 94,607,910 downwards.
CATTTGTTTCCCTGCACTGAGGACGTCTCAGCTCCCCTGCTGCTTCCTCAGAGCGGCCTTCCTGGCCACCCTCCTCAAGGTTCCCCCCTCGGTCGCTGTCTGCAAGGCCTTCTCATTTACTCGTACTTGTCAGTGTGGCCTGCCTTCCCGGTGGACTCTGTCTTTCCAGGACAGGCTAGGTTGCTTCCCCTGGCCACCCTGGGACACGGGCTGGCCATCACCGGGGATGCAGGATGGTCCCTCTTCTCAGCAGGCCTGTAGCCCTGGAACTGCAGAGGGAGGACAGAGAACGTCATCTGTGGAACACCTACTCTGTGCCAATAGTGCTTTACACGTGCCTCTCTTAAATCATCCTCATGGCATCCCTTAAGCGGGACCCTACTATCACCCCATTTTACAGCTGAGGACTGAGGGTGCTTTGCAGCTTACCAGGGTCACCTTGGGTGTTAAGTGCTGAAGCCGCCACTCAAGCCAGGTCTGCCTGACTCAGAAATCAGCGCTCACTGTTTGCAACAGTGCATCTCACCAACGCTTTGATGTGACGGGAACAGCACAGGACTAGAATTCAGACACCCAGGTTGCAGCAACAGCTCCATCAGCCACATATCCTGTGGCCTTGAACCCATTGCTTCCCATCTCTGAGCCTCAGTTTCCCCATCCGTGAAGTGAGGAGGCTAGACTCGGATTTGCTGGGGGCCCCTCAAGCTCTAATATTCTAGAATCCTTGGAAGGGTGTACAGATGGGGGGACCCAGTTGCAGGAAGCAGATGTTTCCTCTTGGGCCAGAGTGGCAAGCAGCCCGGGCTAAGGCTGCAGGGGAAGGCTCCCCTCCATGGAGGGGGATGCTGGGGGAGCAGATGGGGCAGGAAGATGGCAGCAGACTGGGGAGGGGCTTGTGCCATCACCTCCTCCACCATCCTCACCCACACTTTGGCTTTCGGGCAGAACCAGGGTTTGAAAATAGCAACCACCGGTTATTCGGCTATTAGCAGGGCTTTGTTTCCAAGGGAGCCTGCGGTACCCTGGCCCAGGTCAGAAGGGAGAAGGGATGCTGAGTCCGTTCCGGGATGCAGAGAGGCAGTGAGCCACAGAGGCTGTGCAGCAAGGTGGGAAGAACCAGGTCAGAGTGGTTCTGGTCACAGGTCCTTCTCTGCTTCCCGACAAGAGGGCTTGGCCTCTTCCTGTGGCTGCTTTGCTGCCCTGGCACAGACCTATTGCCAGCTAGAAGCCTGGGTCGGCTGGCTGTGCCCTCTTGCTCACCCAGAAGTCTCCCCAGAGTGGATCTCAGGCCTTCAAGTGCTGAATGAGGTCATGGTTATTCCAGATGTTGCTGTTTGGATCCATCTGTACTCTGGGTGTATTTGGCTCAGCGACCACTTGTCTACGTGTGTGTGTGTGTGTGTGTGTGAATCCAGGTGTGCGGAGATGGAATACAAATGTGAATTTGGCATAAGAGGCGGGGAGGAACAAGTGCCAAGGCCTCTCCCCAGGGGTCCTGCCGCCTGGCCCCACCCTCCCCTCCTGCTGCGCCCTCTCCCCACTGTGGGCCCTCCGCACAAAGCCCGTGGCTTCAGCATCCAACCACCTGCTTCTGCCTCACTCAGAATGAGCTCTTGGTCTGGTACGACTGTGAGCATAAAAGTGTTTTGATAATTTCGCTGGACGGTTGCCATGACAATCCCCAGCAAGCTCCAAGAGAGGGTGTTGGTGTGTGCACGGGCGCGGGGAGAGACAGCAAGCCTGAGAGACAGAGAGAAGGGAGAGGGTGCACGGAGATCCCCAGCGGTACCCTCAAGGCAGATCTTCAGCCTCCAGTCCCCCCCCCCCCCCACCCCGGTGGCCCCATTCATGTCACGATGAGCTCACTGTCTAATCTGGGCCTCACTGTACGCAGTGCAACAGAATACCAGCTGCTGGCCGGGAGGCTGCTGGAGCTGGCACGGCAGGGCTCGCCCCACTGGGGGAGGCACCCTGACAACGCCCCACTCCCAGGATGAGCTCCAGGGAACACCATCCTGGACTGGGGAGCAGGGAGATTCTTGGGGACCCAGAGGGAGGCAGAGCCCAGGGAAACCTCCCAACAATCATGCCCAGGCTGTGGGCCTGGCTTGCTGATGTGAGTAATGGGAATGCATTTCCCTGCTAAGGGCTTGCTAGCTGGCACAGCTCTGGCAACCCAGAGTCTGTGGCCCAGTCCTTCCTGCATGCTTTTTTGCAGGCCTGAGTGTCGCCTCTCCCTGCTGGCCAGGGGATCACTACGTGGATAATGATAAAATTACCATCTGTGGCACTTGAGCTTGGCAAAGTAGTTTCCCCTCTATGACCTCAGCAAAGCAGGGATATCTTTGCTGTCTTTTGAGTGGAGAACAGGGGCTCAGAGAGGGGAGGGAACTAGATGAAGGTCACACAGCAAGCAGCAAGGTGGTGGCAGAATAAGGATGGAACCCAGTCCTGAACTTTTTAGTCCAGCCTCGCTGGCCTGAGGACAGGTTCTCCAGAAGGGGTCCATCTGGCACTGCCCCTCACATACAGGCAGGGAAACTGAGGCCCAGAGACACCCCCCAGCTAGTAAGCCTGAAGCAGCGCATGCAACCTCAGATTCTGAGAAATTTCACCGCCTCTACTGAACCACGAGCCAGCCCCATGTGCTCCCCAAAGCAAACCCCAGGAACTTATGTTCCAAGGTTAAAGTGCCAGTCTCTGCCCTGGAAGGAGAGTCTCCTGGTTATTGGCAAAACAGAGCAGAGGGCAGCGGGAGCTGGCCGAGAACACAGAGGTGAGGGGCCAGAGGTCTTCCCAGTTAGTGCCAAGCCCCAGCTGCATAAGGCAGCATTTCAAAGGGCCCCTAGCCTCTGCTACTGGAGCTGTGTGGCCTTGGGCAAGTCGCCTCAGCTGTCAGAGCCCCGGCATCTACAGCTATCAAGAGCCAATGCGCACAGGAGCCCTGGGAGGAATGGCTTTCTGTGTTCGGGAAGCAGCTGCCCAGGAACAGCAGTCTCTGAAGATAGAGGTGCCCTCGTGCCTGTCTCCAGCTTGGCTCAGATCCCTAACAACTCGGATCTGAGCCCGGATATGGATGTTTCAATAATTATCATCATGGGAGGGGGGCACCAAAAAGAAAGTGTTGTGGGTTCTGAAGACGACCCACAAAGAAGACGTTCACGCAGCCTCGGCAATGGGTAACAGCATGAGAAGAGGCAAACAGCGTATCGAGGCTGCCTGCTTGGGCACCCTGGTTCTAGTGCTTGCCAGAAAGTTCTTCTTGCTACCCTGTGAAGGCGGAGGCCTTGTGCCTGCCTCATCCTTTACCCAGGGTGGCGGTTATGAGGATCAAACCAGATTGTTCTATGGAACATACTGGGGTAAAATTTGCCCTGCAGGAGGGTGAATTTTTAAATGTATTCCAAAAAATTAGGGTTGAAACGATGCCCTGTTGCGTGATGTGTTGTGAGCCTGGCCTTGAACTGGCACACACCATCAGCCTCGTGAAAAGCTCCTGGCCCGCCATGGGGGCCCAGAGACTCCATTCTCCCCAGTCCCTGCCTGTCTGCCTCCTCAGACATTGTCTCCAGATGCCCAGGGGACACAAGATGCCTGCTGCACCCCAGTCTCTTTGCACATTTTGGACACGCTGGGGCTGCAGGTCACTCCCAGGACAGCCCACTCAAGGCAGCCTCTCTCCAACACTGCTCTCCTATAACTGGCCCATGGAAGGCATCTCCCCCTTCTTTCTTTAAGGCGGCAACAACTGCTATTTCTCCAGCCATTCCCTCACAGGGACACCCAAGGGGATAGGATTTCAAGGAATGAGTTTTCTTCAGGCCAGGCACCAACACAAATCACTGGGTACCTACCTATCATCTCACCCTTAAGTTTATCCTGCAAGATGGGTGTTGCTATCTCTAAACTTTAGATGAGGAAACAGGCTCAGAGATGTTAGGGAACTTTCACAAGGCCACACAGCCAGGCAGAGAGAGAGTTAAGGTTTGAACCCAGGTCTATCACTGCCAAAGCTCATCTCATCATCCATCAGCAGCTCTCACGATGGTGACCCCATGGACCTGCCCAGACAGGGGTTCAGTGAAAGGAGGGACACGGTGAAGCGGCTGTGCCTGAGGAAGAGTCTGGAATTCCAACTGGGAGGCTCCACTTCCCAACAACTTTTTTTTAAATGTATTTATTTATTTATTTTTGGCTGCGTTGGGTCTTCATTGCTGTGCGTGGGCTTTCTCTAGTTGTGGTGAGCGGGGGCTACTCTTCATTGCGGTGCGTGGGCCTCTTACTGCGGTGGCTTCTCTTGTTGTGGAGCACGGGCTCTAGGCGTGTGGGCTTCAGTAGTTGTGGCACGCGGGCTCCAGTAGTTGTGGCGCAAAGGCTTAGTTTCTCCGCGGCATGTGGGATCTTCCCGGACCAGGGCTCGAACCCGTGTCCCCTGCATTGGCAGGCGGATTCTTAACCACTGCGCCACCAGGGAAGCCCCCCAACAACTTTTCCAGAGAGAAGGCTGGTGTCCTCTGGCCCAGGCAGCGGTCGGGTGGGGTGGGGAGAGGAGTGTGGATGACATCCAAACCCACTCTTTTGCCCGTGGTGATGGCACAGGGCCCTCCCCACCCACGGACGTCCCGGCACTTGATGCAGTGCAGGCAGGGCCCAGCCAGACAGTGGGCACGCCAGGACCTCCCACGGAGGTGAGAGGGCACTCGGAGCAGTGCCATCAGGCCAGGGGCTCCCTCCCGCATCTGAGATGACTGTTTGAAGACTCGAAGAAGAAAACCACAAAGGCTTGGTTGATGGGGGTCATGAGGCCAGAGGAAATGGAATAGAACTGCCAGCTGCCAGCGCAGGAAGGAAACTTCCAGATGAGCTGGGTCAGTGTTCAGAGCGAGGGGTGTGACTCATTAGTGGGCCATACAATCAGTTAGGGAGCCGTCACCAGCAGTTCTGAATGACGCAGAACAGACAACATCAGAGTAGAGACGTGTAATGAAGTGTTGTTCTATTAAGCTTTAGTTTTAGTTAAATGTGTGTGGAAACTTTTTTTTTCTTAACCATGAACTGTGGTCAAAACAGCTACAAAAAATTAAATTGGTGCAACCCCTGTATTCTGCAGATGGGAAAACTGGGGCCAAGTGCAGAAGGGCTTGGCCCAGGGCCCAGAGACAGGATGCCAGGACACTACTGCCCCAACACCCAGGGGCCACCTTTCAGAGGCCCAACTTCTTACTCACCTTTTAACCTTAGACACAACCAGCCTTGCCAACTGTTACCCCATGTTGCTCCGAGGCGAGAGTGGGAAGAATACAGTGCTTTGTATTGGGGTGGGGGGCAATGGGATGTCGTGAAAGACCTTTCTCCTTCCTCTCTGGCTCTCTCCCTGCCTCCTTTCCCTCCTCCCAAGCCCCCCTCCATGGGAACACCCCAGAATCAGGTCCCTTTCCACACTCCCTCCCACTGCTCCCGCAATGGCCCCATACAGCCGCCTCCCAAGTCTCTCTTGGCCAGGCTGGGGCCTCTCTCCCCCAAGGCCTTGTCCTAGACCTGTCTACACAGAAGTCACGCCACCTCCATCACAGTGAGATCCGCCCCAAGCCCGCAGGTTGGAGGAGCCTCCTCCCCATCTACATTATTCGATGATGCCAGTTACGCAGACCGAGACGGGTCTACACTGTCACGCTCAATTCTCGCAACAACCCAGTCTTATTGGCAGACAAACTCAGGCCAAGAAATTTGCCAAAGGCCACACAGCAGTAAGCGGAGGAGCTGGCTCTAGAACCAGGTCTACACGGCACCAAAACTGACACGTGGACACTCCCCTGCCCGGCTGATTCCTGGCAGCCATTCCTCCAAAGGATTCTGGATGGGGCAGGATGACCGTGTCGGGGAAGGGGGAGTATCTCTTACCTTAGTTGCAACCAGGAAAGGAACCTTCCAGCCCCGGGGGGCCGGGGAAGAATACTGGAAATGTTCTCCCAAGCCCGCTGAGTCCCTCCTCCAGGAGGGGAGGACAGACTTCTCTGACAGGGGAGCTTGGAGAAGGCAGTGGCCTGGGGGAACAGCGAGTCCCTTTCCTGCCCACTTGCAGATGTGCCCGCCCACAGAGAGGGAGTGTGCTGCTCGGCTCCTGTGCCCCCCGCCTGGGAGGGAGGGACACCGGGAAGGGCCAGCGTCCACCTGCTGGAAGCAGGCTTGGAGGCCCACCTCCTTGGCTCTCCACGCGCTGGCGCGGCGGGGCTGGCAGCGACTCTCCCAGCAGCTAGCGGGGACAGGGCCTGCTGTGCTGTTTCCTTGAATAGGGTGCCTCAGGGCCCAGACTTGGTGAGGGAGTATCAAGAGTCTGACCATGGTCATGGATAGAAGCCAGGGTTTCCCATCCAGCTCTGTCAGACATGTTGACCTCATAGCTGAGCCCTGTGTCTGTTTTGCTTTTGCTTCAGGACTCGCGGCAAGAAGGGTTGTTACCAGCACCAGGAAACCCAACATCTTTTCTCCTCATTGCTCCCAGAGTGCCTACCAGGCCACACATGCAGATCCCTCTGCCTGGGCTCCCGTCCAGGTCTCCCCACCTCGAGTCCCATCCCCTCGCTCCCTCCTGATAAGTACATTTTCCTGAAAGTCTCAGCCCTCAGAGGCTCCCCACCATCAGAGCCTTTGGCCTGGGGCGGCTCCCAGGTCTGATCTGGGCCCATCTTCTCTCACTGTCTCTCCTCCAGCTCAGCACTCCCTACACAAGCCCTGGACACAAGCCACCTAGGCTCCACTGCTCATGAGCCTTCAGGCTGTTACTTCAGGGTCCTCCTTCCCATTCTCCAAGTGCCTCCCCCGCCATGCAGCGTTCCATGACCACTACCCCAAATTACGCCCCATATTCCTCCAACACGTGTGGCACTCACTGTCAGGACCCCTTGTTCCACATTCACCTTGTTATTGAGGTACTTCAAGTATGCGTCTTGTTTTCTCAACAAACGACACACTATGAGACAACAGTTCTAACACTGGCTAAGAGGTACTGAGTGCTCGCTTACTCTAGGCCAGGCACAGCCTCTCCTTCAAGGAGAGAAGCTTTCTAGAGCACTGGCCTGGCACGTTATTGCTGCTCAAAGCATGGCACGATTTTCTCAAATATACACAAACACTGGTGGGAGGAGAAGTTGGGGCAACCTTTCTGGAAAGTCATTCACATTATGTATTCAAGGCCTTAAAAATACATATAGCCTTCCAAATCTGGGCCAGGACCCCACTTTCAGGAATGTATTCTAAGAAACAATCATACACGTGCACAAAGGTTTAGCCACAGGACGGCTGCAAAAGTGGAGGGGTGGCGCTTCAGTTTCATCAATTGTAAAGTGGGAATAAAAATAATGCCTAGCCCACGGCCTGTCATGTGGATTCATAAATCATGAGTCAATGTATGTAAAGCACTTAACACAGTGCCTGGCACAATATTCAGCCTCTATAAAAATGTTACTTATCTCTTCTTTTATTATTTGAATTGAGGTCTGATTGAGGCCAAATCCTGGACTCCTAGCTACACTGCAGCCCCACCATCCACTCTCATGATTTCCAAAATCAACAGAACGGTTACAAATAGCAAAAGCAACTCCAACCCGAACAATGCTTGAATTATCCAACACAATGGACTGGGTACATAACGATACAACTATATACCATTCTATGCAGCCACTTCTTAAGGAACAACAATTAATGTCATGCGTCAATTTAAAAAATAAGTAGCAAAAGGCTACAAGTTGATGAGTTCAGTATGAAGTTGCTTGCTTTTTTTTGTTGTTGTTGAAGTATACAAACGTGTAGAGAAGAAATCCACTGCAAAATGTGAAGAGCTGTCATCTCCGGTGTGAAGCTATAAATGATTTTCCTTTTATCTTTCTTTTAAATTTCTTACCAAGAACACGTATCCCTTTTGTAGTTAGGAATAAAAACTAATGTTGAAGAAGAAAATGAAAACCATGCTGGTTTACTTCTATCTGTAATAGGAGGGATCGTGTCTCCCTTTTATATGTTCCCCACTGCATCTAACACACAACTGTGGACATAAAAGCCCTGGTCTTGAACAGAATTCCTGATTCAACACTGCCTGGCAATCCTGTTTACTCTTCCAGGCCAAGGCATCCTGTACAGAATCTAGAAGTGGCCTGCAAGGACAAGAAAACAATGGCGGGGGTGTGTCACACAGGTCTGTGACCCGCTTGCCAGGCTGGGGAACATCATGAACTGACCCGAGGGGGAAGAGGCGGTGGAACCCGGCCAGGGCTGGTGCATTAGGAGACCAATTACCTGGGGAGCATGTGTCGAGGCCGCTAAGAGCTACCGGGCCTCGAAGCAAGGCCGCTTTGACATCTGGGAGCTCTCTTCAGTGCGCTGTAAAGAGCTTCCCAGGAGACGCTTAAGTGCAGCTGGATCTTAATATGATCAGCCTCCTTGTGCACAATTTCCATATTGCTCTTCCTCCCACAGCCACTGGGCCTCCCCTCGCTGCCCACAACAGAGGTGCAGGCACCCAGGGAGCCGGGCAAGGGGAAGGGTAGGGTCACAGGGCCATCTGTCAGTCACAGCGGCACTGCCCACCCAGCAGAGGGGTTAGGGTTGGGGCTAGCAGGGCATGTGGAATGTTCTACTTAAAACGATTACATTGCTAGGCACATTAGCATCAGGCATGTCACATTCATGAGCTCGACCCTCACAAGACCTCAGAGAGGTGGCTGCCTCTGTGTCCACTTCACAGCTGAGGAGACTGAGGTTTGGGGGCTGACAGACGGGTCCAAGGTGACTCAGCTAGGAAGGACAGAGTGGGACTCAAGGCCAGGTCAGCCTGGCTCAGGTTGAGGCTAGACCCACGGGGGCTCTGCAGTAAGTCTGCCAGATGTGGAGCCTGGGACAGAGGGGGTGTGTCAAAGCTCTTTCCTAATTCCACCCTTGCAGGCAGCACTGTGACAGTAAAGGGGGCCTGACCAGTCTTGCCTGAAGTTGTCCAGCTAAGTCCCCCAAGCAGCTGGTGCAGAGCTTGGCCTGCTCTATGTTCGGCAGGAAGACGCTCCCTCAAGCTGCGCCAGGGATCCTGGCCACGTGCCGAGCCACCCGGCCAGGACGGCATGGAGATCGCCAACACCAGTCCCTGGACGGCTGCCCCAACAGGCACAGCGACCTTCTGGGGCTGTCTGTGCCCATGTTCCCTCTTGTCACCAGGGTCTGCCTTCAGCTGGGGATCTCAGAAGAGGTCACGGAACCTCAGAGCGGTGGAAAGAACACTGGCCTAGGCACTTGCTGTGGCTCTTCACGCTGCTTCTGCCGGCATGGCCCTGGGTGGCCCTCAGAAGAGCATCTGTCCAACGGGGAGAGCAGCTCCTAGCCTACACCCTCAGAGGACTTGTGGAGACAAAGAGCAAGGCAGGGGGAGAGTCTGCCAGCTCTCCTCTCTGGCTCTCCTCTCCGAGCCCAGGGCGGGAGGCCCTCCAGGGGGCCGACTGGGGGGCGAGCGGGAAGCCACACACTCAGACGTCCTCCCCAGATTTTTGCCTCTAGGCTAACTGTCCTCCTTTCCCCTTCACACGGGGTGAATAGAGGCTCACAGCTAACATCAGAGACAGGGTTCAGGGAAGAAATTAGTGGCTAATCCCTTGATATATTTTTCAGAGAAAACATTACAGAAAAGTTTTCTCTAACCAACAGGGGCATGGGGGAGACACTTCTGCGGGGCCCTCCTCCTCTCCTGGACTCTCCTGAGTCCCGACCGGGTGGGCAGCAGCCTGAATACCCCAGGCCCAAGTCTGGGAGGCCCTCACGGCATCCTTCGTCCACCCATCCCACAAACTTTCTTTAGGCAGGGAGGACACAGCCCGCAACCCAGAATCGCTTTTTGGAGGGTGTGGATTCCCTTCCTAGATGGTCCCATCCTCATGCAGACAAGGGTGGGGGCAGGGAGGGACCTGGTGGCAGAGGCTCCGACTCGGTCCTCAGAGCGACAGAGCGGCCCGGGGGAGGGCCTCCCCGCTGCAGCCTCCTGGGAAGGCGAGGCTGCCGTCCTGTCTCCGCGGCTAATGCTGCCCTGCAGGCTCTCGCTCGCCTTCTCGGGGGCGTCTGGAGCATCACAGGCGCTGTGCGGCAGGCGCTGGCCACAGCGCTCGCCCACACCCTTCCTGCAGTGGGCGGCTAACTGCAACCTGATCACGCAGCCCTCGAGAGCCCCACGCCTGGCCCACCACTTCCTCCTGCTTCCCGCCCCCTGGGGAGAAGCTTCCAGGCTCCCAGGCAAGGACCCGAGGTTTTGCCGGCTGCTAAAGGGGATGAGAAAAGCACAGTCCCTCCAGCCCCAGGAGACTCAGGCTGCCGCTTCCCCCATCCCCCCTACGCCAGGGCCGGGGGAGGCCCAGAGATCGCACTAAATGCCTGCAGACAAGTAACCACGCGGGAGCCTGCCCACCAGGGACACCCAGTCTCAGGATCTAATCTATCCTCTAGGTACCTCAGTTTCCTCAGCTGTTTAAAAAACCAACCAACCGCCTCATAGGTTTGCTTTTAAGAATAAGTCAGATTATGTATGTCACAGGTCCAGTAAATACTCTACACTTCCTCCTGGCTTTCACCTTTCCTTCCCTTTTAGAAACCTAGACTTTGTGTCCAGAGTTAAAAGCTAGTAGGGTCAGAGGCCAGGATCCTGCCTGAGCACGTCCACACTCGTGGAGGCCACATGAGAATAGGGACTGTCCCTGGTGTCCAGGGAGTGTGACATCACCATTACATGGAGGGGAAGTGATAGCATTCAAATAACTGTAATGATAACAGTGTCACACATGCCTTGGTCATCTCCAAGTTGGCTCATCTGAGAAAACGATCTTTTGGGTAACATTAGCTACAAAAATACTACCTAATTTATCCTGTTTTCCTACGCGCCCAGCTGAAAGCCCAGCCCAGCATGGGGCTCTGGTCACAGGCTGGGGAAGGCTTTTCTGATTTATCACAGCAGTACTAAGCCAGCTGGAAAAGGCACCATTAGCCTGTGTTCCACCCTCATTAGTAAACATCAAAATAACTTCCCTGCTGACCCCGAGACACAGGAGTCATCATATCTAAGAATGGATTCCAGCAGCACAAAACTGACAGGGGTCTCATACTGGGGTTCCTTGCAAAGGGAAGCTGGGAGGGGGTAAGGAGACAGTTGTGAACTAAATCCCTCTGAGGAGAGCGTGGGTGGAACCACATATATGTAAAGATTTAAACAAACAGAATGCATCACTATGGAAACATTCAGCTTTTTCAAAGGCATGGTTAAGAACATAAAGCAATCAAGACTTCAGATTCAACACTACAAGTGTTTATGACCAGAAAAGGCAAAGTGGGTCTTAGATATTCTGCAGCCAAGTGAAAGCTGCCAGAACTCAAGGAAGAACTATTCCCAGCAGGGCAGGGACCCACGTGTCAGGGCTTCCTCTGAAGCCGCCCAGCTGGAGCGCTCTGCTCACTGCAGTGCCCACTGAACTCTTCTGGGGTTGCCATGACACAATTCAGGAGGCAGTGCCACTTACTGACCAGGTCCCGACAGACCTGCCACTCGCGAGGGCAGGTCATACCAGCCATGGAGGCAGCAGGGAGGGAGTGTCACAGGAAAACGGCAGGTTTATGGGCTGTGACCCAAACTTATTAGGAATCAGCGATGCCATGTGAGTTAGTGGTTAGCTGTAGACTGAGGATACAAGCTGATGTTGTGTCAGACTGCTCCGACCCATGCTTTGAGGCAAGGTGCCTGTTGTCAACATGTTGTTAGTGTGCAGAGCTTACCCTGCTTCTCGGGCTGTCTGCTGGTCGGAGTCGTGGTGTTGGTAAGCATCGTGAGCAAGCCTGACGCTGAGTCTGGGCATCAGGGTCCCCAAATGTACTCACAGGTAAGAGTGAGGGGAGGAAGGGACCACCTGTCTACCTCTGAAAGTTGGCTTGGATATGGTCAGGAAACATGGTCTCAGTCACTTGCCAGGAAGGTTAGATGACAATTTGTCTAATTTGTCATAAATTGGACTGTGTCCCCCCAAAATGAGCTTCCCCCACCCAGTAAACTGGACAGTTCTAGTCCAGTTGGCAGCAGAGTTTCTGACTAGGAGATGCTCATGTTGATTAAGGAGAGATGAGGTGCAGATACCTGCACTGGTTCACAGGAAAGCCAGGGGACAAACAGAGTGGCCTGGCAGTCAGCCTGGCCAGCAGGGCACTAGGGTGAGCTTGGGTTGCCCGCTCTGCATGAGCAAGCCCTGAGGCTCATGGGCCTGGGGGTGCCCACTATTCTGCCTAAATCCTGCATGGCAGAGGGAAAAGCACAGTCTAGGCATTAGCCGGTGCTGTATGTGCTGGTTCTGCCGTTCACAGGTCCTAGGAAATGACTTCGCCTCCTGGAGGCTCAGCTGCCTCGTCCCTACAGTGGGAACAGCATTTTGTTTTGGCAGGGCTTCCGGGAGGATTAGGAATTATGTATGAAAAGCTCCTAGGACGGTTCTTAAATTGTTCTGGCAGGTTATTAAAGCTCAAAAAACGGGCAACTAAAAAGCTAGACCTGTTTTTCTTCATGCGACAGCCGTTATATTTGCTCCCGCTGCTTTACAAGTAATGTTGGCAAAAATAGCTTCGCCCTTAACTCCTAGTTAAGATCTACCACCAGTAAAACACAGCAACAGGTTGGTGCAGTCACTGAGCATGGGCCTCCTTTGCTGGGGTCTGGAATTCCTGTCCGGTCCTAACCCTGTACTTTTATTCTATGGCAAGTACCTACTTGACATTTCAGAAGAGACATTATCTTAGTGGTAGAAAGAATGGCAGTTCCGGCATTTGACAGCAAGAAACAAAACCTAAGACTGCTGCTCTCAGGTGAAGAAACCCAGGTGGTGGTCCAGGCTGTCTGCTGAAGAGTAGGAGTTAGTTTCCCTGACAGACATGGCAGTGATGAGGGAAGAGGTGAAATCGGAGCTGATGCGAGGGGAGAGCATGACCCCGGGTCAGGAGGGATGTGGTTAAGACCTGGAGTCATCTGCCAGCCCTGTCACTTGTGGGAACAGAAGAGGAATTTCCCCAGGTCATGCAGCCAGCTCATAGCCAAAGCTGGCTGCACCACCCTGGCCAGGTTGTGTTTGTTTGAATTGGAGGAAAGCTAGGGATTGAGTAGGTTTCATTTTATAGTTATGGTGATTTGTACCTCCCTCACAGGAAGGCTCAGTCAGTACGATGTTCAGATTTCATAAAGCATTTAGCATTTCTTAGAGAAAGGAACAACACACAGGCAACAACATTTAAGAGACTCTGGTTCAAGAAGCTACAGAGCTTGTCAGAGAACAGCGCCTGGCCAGGCATGGCATTCATCTGCCTTCTGGGGAAGAGCCTGCCCAGCCTTTGGCATTTTATTGTGATCATGGAGATCATCAATCTTACAGCACAGAATGGAAACAAGATCAAAAGCAAGAAGGCTCGGTAAATTTTCCCCACAGGGAGCTAAGGGAAACTCCAACTCTCTCGCCCTACTTTCATCCATTTAAATCTGTTCTCTTTCTCTCCAGTTTTCCCTGCCTTGGTTTGGAATTGGCATGCGGCTCCTAAGTCAAGGGGTCAGGAAGACACGTGCTTTTATGATGCAACAAGGGGCAGTCGCTCTGTCTGCTTTGGGAAGCCTGGTGACATCAGAGACTAAGGCTTTCATCTCGGGAACATGTGTAGAAGAAAACACTGAGTCAGAAGAAAGCCTTAGTCATAGGGCTACTGAAATCTAAAGTGAACAGGACTCTTAGGTAACTGAGTCTGTTCCCTGTAGGACTGCTCCCGCTCCTATCTGGCTAGGGTTTAAATCACTCAAGTCATTCTCCAGGGGGAAATAATCTATGTAGAACAGCTGCCACTAGCAGGGCATTTGCTGCTCTTCAGCCGAAATGTCTCATGACATCACTCAATTCTTCCTCCCTCTGAGGGGACAGTTTTCTCTTGTATTTCAAGTAGTCCAGGTGGCTACTTGGAGATGCACTGGAGAATACCACCTCTGCTCTTTATTCAGAGGCCTGTAACCTGTCTGAGCATATCCTGGGAAGATGGACAGGCAAGGAGACTCAGTTAAATAAAGTGCTCCCAGAATATGCAGCTTTGCATTACAATAGCACACAAGCCAAGATGTTCAGGAGTCAAGGCAGACTTCAACAAAGCTCTGTTTGGGTTTTAGCAGCTGTCTGCCTACGCAAGGCTCCAGAGTCACTGACTCATGTTTGTATCTCCACTTTGCTGAAGGCACAAGGAACAAACATGTGTGGATTTACCCCGGAGGCAAGGTACATTCATATTTCTTCAAATGAAGCGGGAGAGGGCAGAAAAATAACTGCTTATGGACAAAATCATCTGTGAACACAGCCACAGCAGTTTTTAACTTGCCTAAAGAAAATATGTGATTTCAAAACATGATTAGGAATTACTGTTCCCACAGTAAACATATTACAAACATGAACTGTAGGCTGTCGTTTAATAGGACTCCAAGCTGGGAAGCAAATCCCATCCACATCTTCCAAACAGCCACACCATGAGAGCAGCTGGACCAGTCTCCGGAAGTTTCTTCATGGTGGAAGGTTTGCTCAGTCTCAGCACAGCTTCCCTCTCCAAGACCTCACATCACCAGTGCGCCCCTCAAGGGTCAGGATAAACTGTCCGAAAGGTCAAGTTTATTCTTGGTTCTCTAGAATGGTACTCCTTGGGCACTCGATGCTAAATGGAAATATGAATAACTCTGACATACACACACTTACACTTTTATTCCAAAGCAATTTAAAACTTATTTATGAGGACATAGACATGTTTCAATTTTATCTCCCGTCAATAAGCAGCAATAGCTCTTTTAAGTCTTGTGGAGAAAGGTCTCCTTCTCTGAAACAAATCTCTACCACCACCCTCACTGTGATATGTCAGCACCCTCACAGGGAGACAGTTTCATTTTTTCTAAGTGTTGCTCTTCCTCTCAGCCTCCTGCCATTTTTCCAAAGCTCAAAAGAAAACACATAAATGGCTGAGATCACAGACAGGCATGAGATTCCCCTCTCATGCTAAGTGTTCTTAATTTGCGCACCTTAAAAATGGCCTGGCCTAAGCTATGGAGCTGTGCAGCCCCATATGCTAGCCACTGGCTGCCTGAAGCTCTAAATTAATTAAAAATTCAGTTCTTCAGCACACTAGCCATATCTCAAGAGATCAACAGTCATGTGTATAGTGGCTACCACATTGGGCTACACAGATACAGAGTATTTCCATCCTCACAGGAATTTCTAGTGGACACCGCTGCTGTAGAGGGCCATTTTGACTGTCAGTACAATCAAAACCCCTTGGAAATGATGTCAGTTTATTGCCTCTTGCTCATTATAAAAGCCACTTGCTTTTCACCAAGTCTAATACAGAAATTAATAACCGCAAGCCAGTCAGGAAACAGCCTCTACATGACAGCAAATCCATGTTACTTGCATGTTCTCACCTGCCAGTCTGCTTGGGTGGCTCCTTCCATGAGTAACAAGGTTCCGTGAGCCAAGGGTAACTTCACTCTGTCCACATATGTGTAGTCCCCATTCTCTTCCTAGAAAACAGCATTCATTGCACTGATTTTTTTTGCTTGTGTGATCAAGATGCTGCAACAGAACATGACACTGGTCGAAGAGATGCCAGCCTCCACTCAGCCAGACTGGCTCTGTCACTTGGTGCTGACTGGCCTTAGGCAGGTTACTTCACCTCTCTGTTCCTGAATTTACTCACTTGTAAAATGAGGATGACGAGAGTACCTGCCACACAGGGCTGCTGTGAGCCTCAACTTACATACGTGAGAATTACTTGCAGACTGGTACGTATTAGGTACAGCATAACAGCTATTAGTATTAGTATTATCAGCATTCAAAATGCAGAAAAGCACATTCTGGCCTATGAAGGAATTCAAAGTCATGTATACAATAATTCTTTACATCTGCCTTATTCTGTGCCCTGTGTTTTGACATAGTGTTAGGAGAATAGGCTTTCAAACAAGACATGGTGTGATGCGTTTTGACCCCCTTCTCATAATTTATGCTAATTCACTAATTGGTACCTATGTTAAAACTAGTCACAACTCTTCCGATAGCTATTTTGGTATTTTGGAGATATATTCTTGTTTCTTTCCAGAACAGTCAACAACAAGATTTTCTCAAAGAAGGGAGCTCTGCTGTGACCAGAACAGTGTTGCTAAACTGAGACTGGCTGTGTAAGCCTTTGAGAATGGATTGCAACTCCGGAGCACCGAGGATACAAATGCCTGTATTTACATTGTCCCTTTCTTCCAGAGCTCAAAGTCAATTCACGTCCAACACCATAATGAAGCCTCCCAGGGTGGGCTGCAATATGGCCAACAGGTGGTGTCACTCCTCCTCCACCGCTGTCACAGGGGCACATTAAACAACTTCCTTGCTCAGAGCAACAAAGAGCACGTCAAGAACTGAGACAGGGACAGACCCAAGTTTCCTGACTTCTTCACCTCCATTCCGGGCAGATTCGTCCATTCATCTGCTTCACTTCCAACGCATGAGATTACATTTGGGTTACTACAGGATTAATTTCACTGCAATGCTGTGTTTATGTTTATTATCGTAGGGGTGCTTCTGAGAATGTAACTGTTTACAATGATTTCTCCCAGGAAAATCAAAATCAAAACAAAATGAACTTCCATAAACAGTCTAGGTTCCCGCCCCCAGCCCTTGGCAGTGACTTTGTCAAGCACTGTCATAACTTTATAAGCAGAAGATATACACAATGTTTGAAATAACTTTTGGTCTCAGTGACTGATTTTGTGTCTGCCACCTTTTGCCTTCCAGTAATAAGTAAGCACCAAAACATTTACCTCTGACCCCTCAGCCAACCAGTGGGAAGGTGACCCTGTCCTCAGGTAGCCCAGCTCCATCTCAGAAAAGCAAAAGGTTGCTCTCTGAAAAAAGTATTCCAGACAGAGGAGATGTATGTTCTACTGAAGAAAAGATATCAGAAGGGAGTGCATCGTTCATGAAATCAGAGGGTTCAAGGCTCCTTGATTTAGGCTGTAAAGTCAGTTACCAGATCAAGGTTCAACACAGCTAGAAACAGAACTGTTGCTGCCCTCTATATACTCCAGAAGTACAACGGGGCCTTAATCTATAAACCAAGCACAGACACTAAGACAGGAGAGTGCAGTGGACAGGAAAGACACTTAACACAACAGGAAGAGAATCCTGAGATGAAGATCTCTTAGAACATTAAAACATTATTGGGATAACACTGTACCTCAACTACACTTCAATTTAAAAAAAGAAAAAAAATACACTACGGAGGAAAAGCATGTTCTAGGAAGAAGGAATTGTATATGCAACAGCCCAGAGGCCAAGAAACCAAGCCCCATCCTGTGTACACAGGTCTGTGAGACCAGGGAGCACGTGTAAGGAGTAATTTGGAGAAGTTAGAAAAGTTAAGAGCCAGCATTTTCTCATCCAGTGTTGCTCTGCCAAAGCCACTGTAATAAAATGCAAATTTGATCTCAGAATTCCTCTCCCTTGCTTAAAATACTTTAATGACATCCCAAAGGTTTCAGGATGAAGTTCAAATCCATTAGCTTGGCACCCAAGGCTCCTGATGACTTGCATGCTCCTTCTCTTTAGTTTCAGCCCCTACATCTCTCTCACGGGCACGCTGTGCTCCAAATGAATGGAACTACTTACAGTTTTCCAAACATGAAAAAAAAAAAACAACATTATTGGGGAGGAGGGAGCGCTAAGGCCAGTGGAAGAGAAGAGGGGAGCACTGTAACTCTACCTGGAAACATGAAGCAGGAGTAGACCCAGCAAGTGAAAGAGAATTCCAAATGCAAGAGGGAAACATCAGCATGGACGGAAAGTGATGGTCAACAGAGCCACATTTCCCTCACTATTCCTAAGATCTGAGGTTTTCAAATGAGAGAAAGCCTCAGGTTGGTTTGAAACACATTACATCCAGTATAACCATTAGTTGTACCAAAGGGCAAAAGAGGGTGAGCCTTCACTTGGCAGGGGGCTACTCTCATCAGTCCCTGAAGGAGACAGTGATACCAGCACACTTACAGCGAGAGGTGATGTCACTACTTTGCTGCTTGTTATTCGTTCCTTCCAACACCCTTGGCTTAGGAAGTACATTCCCAATTCACAGAAGGAGACAGAAGGGAGGGCAGGGGATTCTATCAAGGCAACACAGAGCTCACGAATACTTCCTTCCCGAGACCAGAGCAGCAACAGACCAAAGAGCCACGCTTTAACTTAACCAAGATACACAGAGACTTTTTCCACTGAGGAAGCAGGTAAAAGGCCAGAGGAGCTCATGAGGCTCAGCATAAGGGCTCAGTTGATAAATGGATAAGCGACAGTGGAAGCACAGTTCAGACTGTTTAGAGGAATGCACTCACGGCCATTAAGCATGGTTAAGTTACCCAAACACTGCTCTGTAACCCTTTTGATTTACTCAGGTCTTTCTTCAAAACAAAACAAAACACACCCATTAAAAAGCCATGGCTTAGGATAAAATTTTCCATTCCTGATCCCAGATAAAAGAAACTTTTAGGGTCACAGTCGGTCTACAGGGTGGGTTTTGCTGTTGATATTCTTGGTTTTCCACACACTTGAAACCTCACAAGTAGATGGAAAAAGCAAAAAAAAATTTTTTTATATTAATGTTAACATTCTCACTCCCTCCTCAACCAGAGCCAATTCATCTGAATGCTTAATTATAATTTCCAGTGAATACTGGGGTTTTCCAAAGTTCCATAACTTTCACCAAGATCTCAGCCTATTCAGTTTCTTTTAGAAAAATGTTATTTAGGGACTTCCTTGGTGGTCCAGTGGTTAAGACTCCGCACTCCCAATGCAAGGGGCTAGGGTTCAATCCCTGGTCAGGGAACTAGATGCGACATGCCGCAACTAGGAGCCCACACGCCGCAAATAAAAATCCCGCGTGCCACAACTAAGACCCGGCACAGCCAAATAAATAATTTTTTTAAAAATGCTATTTAGGAAAAAAAAAAGCCTGGGTGTATATTGTTATATCATTACAAACCACCCAACAGATAAGAAATCTAAACATTTTTCTTTTCACTGGAAAGGAAACGTCACACTGTATGAGATCTATGTAGATTTTTCATGTAATTGCGCCTTTCTTGTCCTAAAAAAGGTGTCTTAGAAATTATAGCGTTGGCCAAAAAGTTCCTTTGGTTTTTAAGTAAAAATAAAAGACACTTTTCATTTTCACCAAGAACTTTATTGAACAACGTATTCAACCTTTTGTTCCACTACCTTCTGCCATTTTCCAGGCAACTTCATAATTCCATCTTCCCAAAACTTTTAATCTTTTTGGGCAAAGAACTGTTGCAGGTGCCTTTTACAGTCTTCCAGGGAATTGAAATTTTTTCCATTAAGAGAATTTTGTAAAGACCGAAATAAATGGAAATCTGAAGGTGCAATGTCTGATGAATACAGCAGATGAATCAGAACTTCCTAGCCAAGCTGTAACAGTTTTCGCCTGGTCATCAAAGAAACATGTGGTCTTGCACTATCTTGATGGAAGATTATGCGTTCTCTGTTGACTAATTCTGGACACTTTTCGTCAAGTGCTGCTTTCAGTTGGTCTAACTGGGAGCAGTATTTGTTGGAATTAATCACTTGGTTTTCTGGGGAGCTCATAATAGAGGACTCCCTTCCAATCCCACCATATACACAACATCACCTTTGGACCAGCCTTTGGTGTGGTTGGCAGGGGTTCATTTTGCTCGCTCCACGATCTCTTCTGTTCCACATTATTGTACAGTATCCACTTTTCACTGCCCATCACAATTTATTTTAAAAATGGAACATTTCCATATGTTTAAGTAGAGAATTGCACGCGGAAATACGGTCAGGGTTTTTTTCGCTTAACTTATGTGGAACCCAAACATCGAAGCGATGTACATAACCAAGCTGGTGCAAATGATTTTCAATGCTTGATTTGGATATTTTGAGTATGTCGGCTATCTCCCACATGGTATAATGTTGATTGTTCTCAATTAACATCTCGATTTGATCGCTATTAACTTCAACTGGTCTACCCAACTGTGGAGCATCGTCCAGCAAGAAATCTCCAGCATGAAACTTCGAAAACCACTTTTGACACGTTCGATCAGTCACAGCACCTTCTCCATACACTGCATGAATATTTTTTTGTGTTTCAGTTGTGTTTTTATCTTTCTTAAAATAATAAAGCATAATATGCTGAAAATGTTGCTTTCCCCCATCATTAATATTAAAATGGCTACACAAAAATTCACCAATTTTGATATTTTTTTAATGCACACTGACATGACAGCTGTCACAATACAATCTAACAAAATTGTTTCAAATGAAGTTAAAGACAACTAAGCGCTACTAGAGCCATCTTATGGAAAAAAACGAACGAACCTTTTGACCAAGCCAATACAAACATCAGTGCTTGAAAATCATCATTGGCATAGTTTTTTTTCCTACTATAAAAGTAACATAAGTTCACTAGAGTAACTGACACACTTGTAATTACCTGTTCAATGTCTGCCTTCTTGATCTCTGATAATAAACTCCATGAGGGGAGGGCTATGCTGTCTTTCCCTTTTGAAATACACTCAATGCCTAACACACATATCAATAAATATGTCCTGAATGACTGAGGAAAAGCACCAAGAAAATATAGAAATCACCTTTAATCCCGTCATCCAGAATTCATACAACACATACACAGGGAATATTCTACACATACAATCGTGCACTCATTTTTAACATTGTATTGTGAGCATTTTCTACATCTTAGATGTACTGTATTTTAAAAATATGGCTGTATAATATTCCTTTGTATGAACACATCCTTCCTCCTTTAAACTCACAAATTATTTTTTGACCACCTACATATGTTAGGCACTACGCTAGTGCTAAGGACATAGCAGTTAGGTACACATGGTTGGAAACAGAGATTTTAATATACCGGTAACACTCTAAAAAAAAAAAAAAGAAAGGAAAGAAAAACCTACTGCAAGTAGATCTTGGACTAAACATCTCTGAATATATTTCTAGGATATATTCTTTAAAGTGGAATAACTGGATCTAAGGGTATGAACTTGAAGGCACTTTGATTTATACATCAAACTGCTTTAAGAAGGCTGTGGCAATTTATAATTCCAGCAAGAAAATGTGACAGCATCTGCCTTCTGAGCGCATCACCGGTACTGGAACATTATCAACTGGCAAAAAAAATTAGGGAAAAATGGCAATTCATTCTTCAAACCTAGAGTTCTTTAATTACTAACCAAGTCCACCGTTTTTTCACATGGCTATTTGCTGTTTGCATTGCTTCTACTGTAAACTCTGTTCGTGTCTTTTGTCCGTCGTTCTATGGGGTGTTAATGTTTTTCTTATTGATCTGTAACCATGTACAGTAAGATATTTTCCCTTTGTTATACTTTCTATAAATATTTTTCTCATTTGCTATTTGCGTTTTAACTGCATTTATGATATTTAACACAGAATAGCTCAAAAATTTTTACAGTCAACTCTACTGATCTTTCTTTGGCTCTCCTTCATGGTTTTTTCCCGTCTTCAAGAAACTTAAATATACAACTGCAATTCCTTTCAGTTAAAAAAAAAGTATACTTTTTAGATTTAACTCTTTAATCCACCGAGAGTTGGCTCCCCACTTTCCTGCCCCAAGTGTCTTTTCATAACAATTTCCAGGTACTTAAACCAAGGCATCCTGCTAGGCTTTCTGGACATGATCAACCATGGTGTACGCTGCTAAAGTACCAGGCATGTTAGGGACCATTTGCACCCAGTACTGCTAATTCTCACCACAAGCCTGTAAGGGACATGATACTCTCCTTTGTATTATAAGCAAAGGAAGCTGGAGGCAAAAGGCTAAGGCAAAAGGCTGGCTAGAGGCATGTAGGCAAGTATTTGAACTTAGATCTGCCTGGCTCTAAAGCCTGTATTTTCTCCACCGTGCTGTGCTCTCCAAAGTTCTCTCTCTTTCTTCTGACATCCTGTAACTATTTCCTATCTGAATTATATGGCACCCCGACTACACTGTAAGGGTCACAAACATCAGCAAGCAGCATGAACAAGGGGCATGGGCCAGGCACAACCCAGTGGGGAGCGGGGACCAGGAGAAGTGGAGAGCACGGGGCCGCACACAGGTGGGAGCCGCTCTGCAGCTCCCTCACCGTTCCCCTGGAGTTGCCCGACCTTCTGGGTTTTCCAGGGAAACTGATAACGGGATTTTTATATGAAATCTCCTGAGTTATAAATTTTGGCAACTAACTCAGTTTCTTTAAAAACCCTGGGAAGTATATAAACAAAACAAGTCTGAGGACCAGTTTCCGCTTAAGAGCTACCCAACTGAGCCGCTGGTGGACCCCTCACATGACTCCTTCTTTTATGCCCATGTCTTATCATCGTATGTAAGCTCCCAAGCAAGGCCACACGTTATCTGCCAGGCTTCTTTGATGCCCCTTTGCCATTCCACATGGTAGTGCCTGAAACAAAGCTCAGGACAGATATGCTGCTTCAAGTATCATATTCTTAATCTCAGTGATCCCAACGCAATCAGAAAAGGCCATGGACGCAAAATATGCTTCCAAATTAATGATCTTAGTCAACAGTGAGACATTTGGTTTTCCAAGTCATCTCTGATCTCCTAGGTGAGCTACTTACTAGAAATTTTTCCATCTTCTTACTAAGAAGATGCTTATAAAAACAAAACACGAGCAGAAAGGTCAAACAAAACAAAGTAGAAGCCCTCTACCTGTTTCTCATTTCCCAAACTCACAAGAAGCACCCGACATACACTAACTATTATTAGTTTCTTCATTGGAGGCATCAGGAAAGGCTTCGAGGCTACAGTGGTCCCTTGAAGCCTGGAGAAGACTTAAGTTAATGAGAAGGTGGAGAGCATGCCTAAGGAGCAAAGAGATAGTTCAGCAGAATAGTGCAATCACACAGGGAACAGTGAGACACCAAAGTTGGTGGGGCATAGATTATGTAAAGATTTGACAGTCTGGCTGAGGAGTTTACATTTACGATTTGTTCCAGTAGGAGCAAATAAAGACTTTTGAGTTGGAAAACAAAGTGATGAAAGCAGTGAGCTCAATCCTGGCTCTCTGTGCCTCTTTCTCTCTTCTTTTGCCCTGAATTGATAATGGTGCAATTCCATAGCTTTACATATCATCTAGATTATTAGTTTCAATTCAGTTCAACAAATAGTTGTCTGTGCAATGTGGAGCAAGCGACAGAACACGGTGCCTCAGCCACCTCACCTGTACCATGGGGATAACAGCACTATCAACCTGACAAGATTACTGGAGGCTGCATGTAAAGCACTTAGAACAAAGCCAGGCACAGAGTCGGTACTATACACTTGTTATTGCTCACCATCCCTTTACTGTTGTTATTGCTGTTGTTATCCTGACAATTCCCAAATGACACCTCTAGCACAGACCTGTCACGTGAAGCCCAGACTTCATAGACAATGTCCTACTTTACATTTGGAAGTCTCAAGTATCTCGAACATACCATGTAGAAGAAGGAACTCTGGATTCCCTCTACAGACCCTCCCTAAATAAGAGCAAAATAAAAAGCAAAACCCCCTGCTCCTTCTCCCTCTGAGTAAACAGCACCTCCATCCACCAACTGCTCAAGCCAGAAACCTGGTTCACCCTCCAGAACATACCTCAAATTCATTCACTTTGTTCTTCCCCACTGCCACCACCTGAGTCCAAATCAGCAGTCTCCCACTAAAAATACGGAAACAGGGCTTCCCAAATAAGATCTGCTAAAGGCGCAGTGGTTGAGGGTCCGCCTGCCGATGCAGGGGACGCGGGTTCGTGCCCCGGTCCGGGAGGATCCCGCGTGCCGTGGAGCGGCTGGGCCGTGAGCCGTGGCCGCTGGGCCTGTGCGTCCGGGGCCTGTGCTCTGCGGCGGGAGGGGCCGCAGCAGTGAGAGGCCCACGTACCGCAAAAACACAAAGAACAAAATAAAAATATAAAAATACAGAAACAACCTTTTTATTTTATTTTATTTTTAAATAAAATACACACACACACACACACACACACACTGCTAAAGGCTGGGACGTAATGATAAACAAGACAGAAGTCAACCTTGCCTATACAGCATTTACAATCTACTGCTAGCTCATACTTTCCTAAAAAGTAATGTAGACAAAGATAACAGAATCGAAGACAACCTTGAATATCCATATTTAAGGGGTGTAAAGGGAAAAAAACCTCAAAGGAGTCAGAGAAGTAGCAATGAGAAAAGTGTGAGAATAGCTAAGATAATACAATATTTCAGAAGCCAATTAAGAGAAAGAAAAGGCAGCTAACAGATGGCTAAGTTTCAGGCAGAGAGGTGCTGGACACTGGTGACCAACGTTACAAAGAAGAGGAGAATGATGATTGAGAAAAGGCCAGAGTATTCGCTCTTTAGGACAGTGGTATAGTATATTAGCACTGTGGTGGGATGGAGCTAGAGAGCAGGTGTTCCAAAAGTAAGTTAAGTTGTAGGAAAGGGAAACTGCAGATAGAGACAACTTATCCCAGAATCCGTGCTTCAAAATCAAGAAAAAACCAAGATGTTAGAGTGCCTGCAGAATCAAGCAAAGGGTGTTCTCAAGATGGTAAGAGATAGAATAGAAATTTCCCTAGCTCTCCAGCCCAAGAATCAGATACATGGTAGAGCTGCTTGACAAGGATGGTCAAGGCTTTTTTGCAGACTGAAATGATATTTGAAAACTAAATGCCATCATGTGCTACAGCCACTTAGCCTGCTGGAGCCAAGTGTCCCTTTACTTACCCTACCTCCCAACTTATGGCCATGCCAAAATGTTCCCCTCTCCTCTTTTTTAATCATTTCTTTCCAGCTTGTTTTCCCAATCAAATTGTGGTGTTGCTCTGCCCTTGAGAACCTGGCTGGCTTCTAGACAGCTTCATCGATCATCAAAGCTTGCAGCTATATTTGGACAGAAAAGTTGTTCCTACAGCACTGATGTAAGAACACAGCTGGACTTTTTGTTCATAGTGGTAATGTATCTTTTAAATCTGACATAAACAAAACATATTAGTTACGGAAATTATGGAGACAGAATAAAGCTAGGACCTCACAAAGTCATCTCTACAGTTAGTCTGCTGACTCAAACCACGCTTGCAAAGATGGCATCCTCGATATCAATCTGGAAAACATTACTTTAGAAAAAGAAGCAGCTGTTTCTGAAATAAGATCTGCTAAAGGAAGAGGCTAACTGGAAAAGCAAAGATTTGAAATGACCGAGGTTATCTGTTCAAAACAGCTTTGAACTCGCTTGCCACACACAAATCTTTGGGTTTTTATCAAACTCTTTTCCTGACTTTTGACATGGATTTGGCATGGAAGGTTCTAGCGAGGTGAGTGAGAATACTAAGTACGAGGGACTGGCACGTGCAATCAATCATCCTATACCGGGCGAACCCAGTGATTGTAAAAGGCAAATGCAGTTTACAGTGAAACACCTGCTGACAGTGTTTGTTGTTCAGATTTGTTGTTGATATAGTATCAGTGGTGGGGTGTGGGTCAGAAGTTACTGAATTTAAGCAAAAACAAGCTTGGCTTTACACTGACTGTTACGGTCATTCTAGCCACACTGAATGTGCCTTAATGTAATGAAGATGCCATTCTTGGTGATATAATGTTTCCAAGCAATGCAACTTACAGGAACTGCTATTTTGAAAGAGCTTCCACTCAACACTGTAGCACCAGAAATAAACACTCTCCTTCCTCAAAGAGCGTACAGAACAAATTCCACGAAGCCTGACATTCAGCTGACCCCAGTCACCAGCAAAAGTGCAGGGTTCTCCAGTCATCCATTAAATCAGAACATTCATTCCCAAACCATTCCGGGACAAAACCTGATCAGACATAATCTCCCACACCCACCCCTGCGCCCTTCCACTGTGTCCGCTGGAATTCTCATTCAATGATGAGCAAACACCCCCCTAGATCCGCAACCTCATGTGCTCTGAAGGTTCCCTCTACTTCCTTGTCCTAATCAAGAACTAGGTCTCTCCAGAAGATTTCAAATTCCCTGAAACTCTCTCTCCTGTGGAAGCTGATCACGTCTCTCATATCTACAGAGTCAGGGGATACTCCTTATTAACACTTTCAGACCATTATTCCCATGCCTCTCTTAAAAATACCTGCTCCTCTGAGCTCCTGTCGTTAAAGCTGTCCACCTCCCTTCTTCTCTGCCTTGGTCCCAGGAAGTATAACAACCTCCTAATTGGTCTCCTGGCTTCCACTCTTGCTCCTATCTAGCCCGAGCTCCACGCAGTAGCAACTGACCTTGTAAAATTTCAATCGGAACATGTCACTCTTCTGCTTAAAACATTTCAATAGCTTCTTGATGTACTTAAAATAAAATCCGCTCCTTCCTGAGGCTCAGGAGTCTCAGCGTGATCTGGCCCTGCCCCACTCCTCCTATCTCATCACTTGCTACTCTGCTCGCTTGCTCACTCTGCTCCACTGTGGGGCCTTCTCCTCCTTCCTCAAACTCACTAAGCTCTTTTCTGCCTCAGCTAAGCAGTCATCCACCATGAAAATGTGGCTTATGAAAGATGGAAAAATTACCAGAAGGCTTAGGAACAGTTTTTTAGAGTATGGCAAAGTGGAGGGAAAAAAACTCTACCATTGAGACAACGTTTAGAAAAAAGTTTGCAAGCAGAACCCATACCTAATTGGGGCACACAGAAACCTGACGAATCACTTTGGAAAAGGTTGTTCTCCCAAGACGAAAAGTACTATCAGTGGCAATACGAAACTGGGAGGCTCTCTGCAAAAATTAATTATTCCCAGTGGCAGTCAGGACATGGATTCTAGCCTGAGACAAGGCCCCAAGGAAGCAAATGATGATTCCAACTCCCAAAAGGTCTTGTGTCGGTAGAGAATTCAGGTCCTACCAGGACTATTTATCTTTATCTGCTTAAACATGCACAAATTAATTTCTCACTCACTCACTTATGCTCTCCAAACCACTGCATGACCCTACAGATAGGAGCTCAAAAACTCAGCCACCATTCCTGACCCACAGGCCACTTTACCCTCTCAGAGTCTCCTTTGTACTCCCTCAGTGAATGCCATTCACAGTCCAAGGCAAACTTGGAGGTTGGCTTTTTCTTTTTCGATTTCCACATATGAAAAGTCACCGTAGCATCCACCATTTATAACAGCTTAAAAATTCACTGATTACTGCAACGACTTTCATAGTGCCTTTCACGGGAAAACTTCTCTGTTACTCCCATAAAGTAGCTACCAATTATCATCCCCATTTACAAAAAAGGAGTAAGTATAAATGAGGCGGATAAGTGCTTTTTACAAACGTCAGTAAATAGGAAACAAAACCTGATTTTCTAAATTTCATTAAGGAATGTATTAAAAAGATGATGGTTATCAACAATTTCTTTCAAGTAGGTCTTGTAATTTCTCAGAACAGATGCTGTAATCAGAAGATGGACTAATGAGAAGTGTGGATGCCCGGAAGAGCCGCAGCGGGGGTTCTGGCTGAGCACCACTCCATGAAATACTACACAGTCCAGTTCATCCAATTTTCAAATGTAAGCTAGTCAGTTTATATTATTTTGGATTCCAATATCCTCACTTCTTCCACAGTCCTGGAAAAATATTGGTATTTATGATCAAACTGACCTTTTCATACTCCACTCTTCCCAGTAGTGTGTAAAAAACCAATTAGCAAGGGAGGTACTAGGAACCCAAACGCACTGGGAACTCTCAGAACCCCTACCGTTACAAGTAGTTTTACAACCATCTCTTTTGGTGATATGAACAGAGTTCACATCCTTCAGAAAGTGCTAGAGAGAGGAACGGTTAGAGAAACGTCCAACTGGCCTCAACTCAATCACCTCGAGATGGATAGAAGCCCCTCACGTTTTCAGGATTCAGCTGAAGGACAGAGCTTACGAACGGGTAATTTTCTAGAAAACAAGGCTTTTGGCATCCAAACCTTCAGTGCATCACAAACTTCCTATTATCTAATACCCACACCCCCCAACTCAGCCATCACTGTTTCTATGGTAACCGACAGAGAAATAGCAGCCTGCCAAATGGCTTTTGTAGTTCCTTTTCCAGCTTGTTTTTCAGTATAGAATTAAAACTATACTGGGAAAAGGACCAGACTACTCTTTACAACAGGGACACGATGCAGTTTGAAAAGTACAACTGGGTTTGGGACACGAGCGTAGAAAAGCTTTAACGAGCCCAGCTTGGGAGAATAAAAAAAGTTCTTGGGGCTTCCCTGGTGGCACAGTGGTTAAGAACTCACCTGCCAATGCAGGGGACATGGGTTCGAGCCCTGGTCCAGGAAGAACCCACATGCCATGGAGCAACTAAGCCCATGCGCCACAACTACTGAGCCTGTGCTCTAGAGCCCGTGAGCCACAACTACTGAGGCCCGCATGCCTACAGCCTGTGCTCCGCAACAAGAGAAGCCACCACAGTGAGAAGCCCGCGCACCGCAACGAGGAGTATCCCCCGCTCGCTGCAACTAGAGGAAGCCTCTGCGCAGCAACGAAGACCCAATGCAGCCAATAAATAAATAAATTTACAAAAAAAAAAAAGGTTCTTAGTTTCTAAAAAATGTCTACTGAGGTATATTTGGAAAGCTTTATTTTTGTCTTAAGACAGTGTATCCTGACATTGGCCTGAAGATGGATATGATGCTATTCATTCAGGTTGAACTGAATTAACAAAAGAAGGGATGGGGTGAATGCAAGAGCAAGTCTACTATGCCCCCAAGTACCTTATTATCATTAAAGGAAGTGGTAATTGACTCTAAAATCAAAATGAATGAGCAGGAGTTGACAAACTTGGACCAGAGGACAGTGAAACGAGGATCAGCATCTTGGAGTGGAGTGAATGTTAATCCTAGGGGTGACGCATGCATGAAGCTGCCTGAGCCATCTGCATGAACCAGAGGGGCACTGATGCTTAGGAAACAAAGATCTCCTTACCATCTCAGCACAGCGAGAAATTGTTAGGAATGCAGTGTGTGGAACTGGGGCAGCTTTCAGAAGATCAGCAGCTATAGAGAACTACTACTTAAGGTGCCAGACTGCAAAACAAACAGCTGCTGCAGGGGTGGAGGAGTTTGAATGTTAAAAAAAAAAAGGCTAATTCTGTTTGAAAGTGGCCCCAAACAGATGCTTTTCTGTCTCAAAACTGCATACTTGAATGAGGTACAGGCAATCTCACGATTCCTCTATGTCAGCTTTAGGTGAGAAACTTTGACTCAAGTCAAGCAGGTATTACCTTCTTCTCCTCTGATAGTTTAAAACGAACTGGATTTTGAAAGAGATGCCCTCCCACAACCTCTAGCACACTCCAAATGTCTTGATGACAGACATGAAAATTACAATCTATAGCAGCATAGCGAGACAGGTTCCTAGGAGCTACAGAAAGTCAAGACTCCTACAAATTCCACACAGAAGACTAATTTATACTTTCTATTTTATGCTTTTACTTTGAGTTGTACAATATGAATCATGAGCCATGTTCTCAAAGCTATCACCACAGTTGAGAAAGAAAAGTAGACTGATTTGCAATAAACTTTTCCTTTCAATCCTTCAGAAAAGGGATCATTATCCTGTGATAAAGATGATGTACTCTAAGATACATTTCCAAGGATGTCAACTCAAAGAAAGGCTTCTGCACTTTAAGTTTAGCTAGATTTGTGGAGCCCATGATTTTTAAAATCTGTTAAAGAAACTTGAAGAAATCCTTCCAAAAGTTCAAACCTGGGTTTTGATTATCCAAGAATGGACTTTATGGGTTCTGGAGGAAAAAAGTAATTTTAAAACTATATTCATTAATGCATGATTATAATTTCCCCATCTTAAACAAAAGCCAGATTTGAAGGAATACACAACTGCATCAAATTCAATCATAGTTAAGACTATGCTGGAAGCCAAAACTTATTAGAGTCAGTAACCTGACATACTGACACATTTATATTTCTTCCCAAATCTGTTTCTTCAGTCAACTTTGTTTCAGACAAATTTTCTTACTTATCAGATCTGTATTTTCATCAAATCAGCTACCATAGTTACAGTGCAGATTCCCCTGCTACTAGTGGACAATTAAAGGGACTTAACCACATTTTCAGTGTTTCATGGCCTGTGCTTTCACTCATGTTCACCAAAATAGACTCTAAGAAGCCTTGAGAAGACAATGTTTCAGTAAGTATGGTCACAGAGATTTTGTTCCAAATGGTTGCCTTCAGAAACAATGCTAAGTGGTAGTTACATTTTCCATCCACACACGAACCTATAACATAACTGAATTATATTACCAAGAAATAGCTCTTGATCACCATGAATACGTTTTTATATGAGAAAATGAAGACCTTCAGCTGCCTAGAGGGGAAAAAGAATAGTGGTATTCTGGGCACCGGAACACTGTTAACGCTTAATAGTTGGAAACTGCTGGTACAGCAAAATTAATTATCCAGAAAGCATGCTTTGGGAATTTTTAAGCTTAAAATCTATAAACAGGCCAAAAATGTTTTTAAAAAGGGATGATGGTGGTGGTGGTGAATGTACGTGTACAGAGAAGCAGTAACTGAATACTTAAATACTTGGCAACAAAGAAAACAGCAAAGACTTGGAGACTCGGATTACACCAAAGATTATATTGGACACACTACAGCTTGTTTTCCAATCAGAAAGCTGGACGGATAGCTCCGGGAGGGGGGCAGAGCACTAGCACGGGACAGATCAGGAGCTCCAGCAGGGGAAAGATGACTTCACCTTACTTATCCATTGCTATAGCCCCAGCTCCCAGGACCATGCCTGGCAAAAAGTTTGCGTTCTGTATGCCTGGCTTGAGAAGAGGGTCTGAACTTTAAAATGAGACACGTGGTGTTTCTCCACTATTCATACAACAGGAGACTTACTAAGGGCAGGATGAATTCTTCACATGTGTGAACCTGGGATTTAACTGAGTGGAAGCCTACATACGAAAGCATAACCATACCTTGCTTCTCAGGTGGTACTCCCTGGTACATGAGAAGGCTGCCTGCCAGTGAAACCGTGAAGGTATTCAAAGTGCTCAGGGAGCAAGTTCCCTCAGTAAGTCACTGGCAACTGACAATCCCTCACTAACACAGACTAAAGTTTCTGTGCAAACAAAAGCAAAGAAAACCCAGTCAACAGAAAATATACCAATGAAGGGTGCTTAATGGCATAAATGCAAAACAACACAATATGCTTCAGAATTCCATGCTTGGAAACCCAGATACGTGTCAGAAAAACAGCCCAAAGAAGTATATCTGATGCAGAACAGACACAAGCACTGACTGCCTGATAATTATGTGGTCTGGATTAGGTCATACTCAAAACACAGCCTTGTAGGCCTTCCACACTGACTGGGTCTGGTTTAATGTTATAAACAAAATGACTGGGAACCTTGGTTAGAAAAAAACCACAAATCCTGGAAATAAGATAATTTGGTAGAGATTTGCTCTTTTCTTAGAGTTTCTACTATCCTTCTATCTACCTTAGTCCTAAAGTTCTATACTTTTTGATTTAAAAACACGAACAGCCCTCGTATCCCTCAAATGTCTTGTAATATAGGTAAGAGCTGGGCTGGACAACTAAAGTTATTCTACAGTTTAGCCACTGCTTGTCTGATAATCTGGCTTGAATTTCCTCTCTGAAAGAGTTACAGAGCCATCTGGATTTCAGGAACAGGCTAAGAAGGCAATGAGGATGCATGTGATGCTCTCTCACAAAAGAGAGGCAACACTGCCATGAAGAACACTTACTTAAAATTTCAGGGGTATCTTCCTTGAGACTCCCTTCCTTTGCCTCCTTGCCCCCACTAACTTGAACCTTGCCTTTATAAGCCCTCCTTCCTAGCATTTATCATAATTCCAATTACTTGAGTAATTAGTAGTATCTGTATACCCCCGTTTCCATGTGGACAGGGACCATGTCTGTCCTTTCCACCAATGCAAATAAGCCTCTAGCATGTGGCACGCGGCAGGCAGTTTCTGTTGCATAAGTAAATGAACGAATGGCTTCTCTGGAAGTCAAAAGTTAACCATGGGGTAAGCAATCAGTTGAAAATGTTTCATCAACAAAACACATACTCCAATCCCCTAAATCCGAAAATAGGAGCCTTTTAGAGCTCAGTTTTTTTCACAGAATATTAGATGGCAGGAGGAACATAAAATAAATAGACTACTCACTGGTGGGGGCTTCTTCCTCATCTCAAACATGCGTGTGGCACCAAAACTGAGTGAAGCAATGATGGGGCACCTCCCCAACGAAGGTTCGTCATCACTATGCCAGTCCACGCTGTCCTTCTCATTTCGGTAAAGATTGCAAAGCAAGGAGTTGAAGGTGTGGCCAGTGTTCTCTTCAATTTGGTTCTTCAGCATGAGCAGCACAGGATGCCACTGCAATCAACAGGCCAAGAAAAGGGGCAGAGACAGTTCACTAAGACACGAGGTGGCAGCCACGTGGAAAAATAGGAAGGGCAAAATCAGTCATGTTATAAACAGGGGCATGAAATAAGCAAACCAGCGGAAACGTAATAAACATAAGGCTAGTAGTTTAATTCTCTCCTGTTATTTCTATTTTGAAGCAAGCTGACCTCTACACTTTTATTAAGGTACTAAATTTGGTATAGAATGTCATGAAGACCAGGCCTATCCACCCATCTCATCCTTTCCATGTTAAATATATGACACTCGCAGAGAAGCAACTGTCAATACACTCAGGGCAGTCACCTCAGTAAGTCACTGAGGTATCGTGTGGAGCAGTAAGCCTGGTTTGTCACCACAGCTGACGGGCCACCAAGAGTTAGCAGATGCAGACTGAGGCCTGAGGAGTGAAACAACTCTCCTGCTGGGTGGCCCTCTGTTCCATTCCTATTTTATCAGGAATGGCAGAACTGCTCTTTAAAAAAGGTATTTAATATTTCCAGAGTGGCAAACTTCCTAAAAACAGAACCTAGAGGGGAAAAACATTCTACAGAATGGAATCATAGCATGGCTGTGCTCTACAGAAGATTTAAACAGAGACCACAGCCCTGCCTGCTGAGCACCGAGTTCACCCCTGTTTGTATGCGGAGCTCAGCATCTTGCCACACATACTTTAGGAAGCTATGACCTCTAAGCTTGGGTTGTAGTTGGGGGCTACAATGAGCACAGCTCTGGTTGTGGTTCTTGTTAGAACTCTATGTCCTGCCTCCAGGAAACCTCAAGTGCTTTACAGAGCTTCCTGGAGAACAGGAGTTCTCACACCACTAGCAAAGATTATTGAGGTGGGAATTCCCTGGAGGTCCAGTGGTTAGGACTCCGTGCTTTCACTGCTGAGGGCCCAGGTTCAATCCCGCAAGCCATGAGGCACGGCCAAAAAAATAATAATTACTGACGGCCCCAAAGAACTTCTGTATGTATGGGTTACAGCTACAACAGTTACCATATTAAAAATTAAGACTAAAAAAAATTTTAATTTTTGGTTAATTCATTTAAAAAATAACCTCATTACATGTTAACGTATTATTTTATGAAAATTAACTATTTTCCAATACAAAAAATTGGTGAGAAGAGTGGCACTGTTTTGCAAATCTCTTTAATGTCTGACTTAATAGTTGATTCTAATATCTGCTTCTGCATTTAATCTGTTACAATATGTTGTTTCTGTTGAAGCATACGAAGAAAACTGCCTTCACACAGGTATGTAGTTAGAAAAAGGAAGAATCTTTTATAGCCTTTTCAAATAATTGTAAATATTCTTTGACATTACACCAAAACTCAACTGAACTGATTTCTTAAAGGTTAGATGCAATGGGGAATCTGAAACTATATCAACAAACGTTTCATATTGTTACATCTAAGTCCACTGGTCTAGAGTGCACTTTGAATGGATGTTTTAATCTTGCATGATTCTGTAACATCAAGCATTGGTCATTTGGAAAATATTGGCTGAGTTATGCAGACCCTTTTAATACTGACATATTTTGTTATACAATAACAAAAAAACATCTCCAATATCAAAAAATCAAAAAACCACTGATCTCTTCAGAAAAAGCTAAGTAAAGGGAAGAGGTCAGGCTCAAGGTGGTGGATATGAGTTTTTCCAGAATTCCTAATATTTCCTTGAAACTTCAAGTTTTATCATTAGTGACAAATCTTGTCCATTATTTTCCTGGAAGTGACACTTCATTCATTTTTGAGAAAATGTGTGCTGAATACTCAAGTCTGAATAACTAGTTTGTGTGCCAGCTGCTCTTCCAAGTAAAATGGTCCATGACAAAAGTAGCTCATTCAGCTTACAGCTTAAACAATCACACAAGTGTTTTTCCTCGACAACCATCATACTTGGTTTGTAGGAATGCCTTATGCATAATTTCCATTTCATCAAACAATTAAAAAAGATCAAGACTTAATAAAACTAATAGTGCTTACTCCTTCATCAAGGGACATCCTTAAAGGAAATCAGCATTTTTTCTTGTTTTTGTTTTTACTGGAAGTGCAGGTAGTAAAGAAAACAATGATTACCAGTACAGTTTGGTAGCAGTGTCTTGATTCATGCTAAGGCACCGGCAATTTTATTCACCATTACTTTTGTATCACTAGTGCAAATTCAACACAGTGAAAAATGTCACCTAGTCTTAGCATTACCATAAAAGTATCTTTGACCTTGTGGATTCCCAGAAAGAATTTCGGGGACTTCCTCCAGGGATCTACAGACTCTACTTTAAGAACTACCACTTTAAAGAAGCCCTTCAAGGACTTCCCTGGTGGCACAGTGGTTAAGAATCCGCCTGCCAATGCAGGGGACATGGGTTCCATCCTTGGTCCGGGAGGATTCCACATGCTGTGGAGCAACTAAGCCCATGTGCCACAACTACCGAGCCTGCACTCTAGAGCCTGTGAGCCACAACTACTGAGCCTGCACTCTAGAGCCCGTGAGCCACAACTACTGAGCCTGCGTTCTACAGCCCGTGAGCCACAACTACTGAGCCTGCGCTCTAGAGCCCGTGAGCCACAACTACTGAGCCTGTGCTCTAGAGCCCGTGTGCCACAACTACTGAAGCCCGCATGCCTAGAGCCCATGCTCCGCAACAAGAGAAGCCACTGCAACGAGAAGCCCGCGCACCGCAACGAAGAGCAGCCCCCGCTCGCCGCAACTAGAGAAAGCCTGAACGCGGCAACGAAGACCCAATGCAGCCAAAAATATAAATAAATAAATTTAAAAAATAAATTTAAAAAATGAAAATAAGGAACCCCTTCAAAGTCCACGTTCTATGTTTGAAAGCAAAGACATGGATGTTCAGCAAAGGAAAGCATAATGTCCTTATAAGGTATATCCCGTGACTATTGTCAGGTAACACTTCCAGGGAGTATATGTGGAAATCACTCAGCTTCCCTGTCACATGGAAATCATGGTAAAAGCTGGCATTCCAGGTGGGAGGGAGGGAGACACAAGATGGAAGAGATATGGGAACATGTGTATATGTATAACTGATTCACTTTGTTATAAAGCAGAAACTAACACACCATTGTAAAGCAATTATACTCCAATAAAGATGTAAAAAAAAAAAAAGCTGGCATTCCTTGTTATGGATATTAGCATTATATTCTAAGCAGAGGATTTTATTTATTTATTTTATTGAAGTAACACTGGTTTATAACATTATATAAGTTTAATGTGTACAACATTATATGAGTTGGCCAAAAAGTTCGTCCGGGTTCTTCCAAAATTTCTGTTTCTATATACCATACTGCGTGCTCAACACCAAAAATTTAGTTTCCATCCATCTCCATACAGCTGATCTCCTTCATCCATTTTGCCCTCCATTCTGCCCCTTCCCCTCTGGTAACCACCACTCTGTTCTTTGTATCTACGTTTGGTTTGTTCATTTATTTTATTAGTTTTTTATATTCCACATATGAATGAAATCATACGGTATTTGTCCTTCTCCACCTGACTTATTTAACATAATACCCACAAGGTCCATCCATGGTCTCACAAATGGTAAGAGTTCATCGTTTTTTAAATGGCTGAGTAGTATATATATACCATATCTTCTTTATTCATTCATCTGTTGATGGGCACTTAGGTTGTTTCCATATCTTGGCTATTGTGAATAATGCTGTGATGAACACAGGGGTGTACATATTAGTGTTTTCATATTCTTTGTATACATAACCAGAAGTAGGATAGCTGGATCATATGGTAGCTCTACTGTTAATTTTTTGAGGAATCTTCATACTGTTTTCCATAGTGGCTGCACAATTCCCATCAACAGTGTAAGAGGGTTCCCTTTTCTCCATAGCCTTACCAGCACTTGTTATTTCTTGCCTTTTTGATAACAGCCATTCTAGCAGGTATGAGGTGATATCTCATTGTGGTTTTGATTTGCATTCCCCTAATAATTAGTGATGCTGAGCATCTTTTCATGTTGTCCATTTGTATGTCTTCTTTGGAAAAATGTCTCTTCAGCTCCTCTGAGAAGAGGATTTTAAAAAATAAACAGCAATAATAACAGACAAAACTTAGAACAAGAAAACAAATGTTATTAAACTAACACAGGTTAGTTCAAGAGAATAAGTTTCAAAGTAAAATTCCATAATAATGTTAGCAAGCTGTATTTCCTATTTATTTTATGACTTAAGCTTATCTTCATGGCGATAAAGATCAGATGCTAGAATTATACACTTAACAAGAAACACAAGAATGTAAAGGAGGAGGATGAGAGCTTTTCGGCAATGTGACTGAGAAACTAATTAGCACTTCCTTGCCTTGCTTAGGGACTGAGCACTGTGATAACACCAAGTCTGCATTATGTTTCTAAGTGGATATATATTTTTTCTTGGTTATTTTTGGTGGTGAAGGAGAAAAGGAGAAAAAAAGGAAATAATGAACTAGAGGATTAACTTAGACTCTCCAACCAATACTCTATATACAGATCCCTCAGAAGTGAACGTCTATATTAAAATTCAGAGTCATCTCACTGTTCAGTGAATACATTCTATCCTTAAAAGACATTTGAGGAAATGAGTATGAGAAAATATGAATCACAAATGTAAAAGGACCTATTCAGTGGATTTCAAACAGTGTTTTGTAGAGACGTAGGTACCACAGAGATGTCTCTGGGATCACAGCAGGAGAAAGAAGAGGTCAAGCTGGTAGGACTGCCAGTCAGTCGAGATACTCTTTTATTTTCATACATTGGGTTCATACAAGATTTAGTTTGAAAAAAGACTAAAAGGAGTTTAATTACCTATGGTTGAATCTCTTCCTGTGCTATAGGATACTAAACTTGAGATAATAACAACTTTAAACTAGTACCCCCAACACATATATACACATTAGGGAATCCCCCCTTAAAAAAAATCTGAGGCATCACTTTTGACTTTGTTCCAGATGGTATACAAACTAAATTAGCAATAAATGCAAAGTTATGAGCCAGCCAAATTCAAATTAAAAAACTCTAATTTGACAACCTTAATATCCAACAAAAGAGGCTTGCTTGAATAAATTATGCTACACATAGATTATGGAATACTATGTACCTATTAATACAATGTTGTAGAAGAATATTTAATGATACTAAAATATGTTAATGATACAGTAAAATGAAATGTAGTATATAAATAATTGATTTTATAGAAAAATCCTCTACATATATTTGCCTAAAAAAAAAGAAAAAAAAGACTGGAACCAAAATATCAGGTGGAACTATTATCCAAAATTTTAATATTCTTCATATTTATCTGTAGCTTCTAGATTTTCAATAACAGACACATATTACTTCCATTATAAGAAAAGGATTATCATTTTAAAAATACTTTTGAAGAGTTGTCAAAATGTCTCCAAGCATAAGTGGACACTCAACTCAGCAGATCTTTGTGCCTTATGTTTATTCTAAAGCAGTAGTTCTCAACCAAGGTCAATTCTGACCCCTGGCAGATGTCTGGCAATGTCTAGAGCCATTTTTGGCTGTCACGACTGAGTGAGGGGTGCTTATGGCAGCTCGTGGGCAGAAGTCATGGATATTGCTAGACATCCTACAATGCACAGGATAACCCTAAAAACAAAGAATTATCCAGCTTGAAATGTCAGTAATACCGAGGTTGAGAAATCCTGTTCTGAAAGATTAACTAGAATGAATAAGAACTTCTTCCCCACAGGCTGTTTAATCCTCAGCTTCTCTGGTATGACTGTTGACAAGAAGATAAACTAATTCTGACAGAAACACGGCCAGCAGTCTATGCTGGATTGGCCTAATTCGATTCTCTTCACGTTTCCAAGTCAACTTCAGATATAGAGGGTCTCAATGCTTCCCCGGATCACATTCTAAATGCAGCTGTAGAAACCAGAGCATACAGCTATCTCTTTATGTGAAAAAGCCATGTTCCCTTCAGTCAATATTTTATCCCTGAATATTTTAGTAAAATGGTAGTTTATGATAACAAATTACTAGACGCTCTAAATGTGTCATATTTCTCTTTATTCCAATGCCATAAGCAAAACTCCATTTTCTTCAAAGTCTCTTTCAATAAAAACATAATATTATTTGCCAAAGGCAAGATTCCAGGGACTAAACAGAGTGCTGTTTCTTGGATCTTAATTCCATCATCTGGGCAAGCTTAATTTATATACTAGAATCTCTCTGTCTGTCATGGAAATTTTTAAAAACAAAAGAAGCAGCAGAGACAAGCCAAAGCAATGGTAAGTTAGAAGTATGAGAACTGCAACCACAGAATGAATGCAAAGTCAACAAGAAAAGCACGGATTTTTTCACAAATGGCAAAAGAGCCTGAGAAGTGGGAAGAAACATTCTGACCTCACTGGTCAGTCATAAGGCTTAGACCCCACAGCAAATATGTATCAGGAGGCACACAGAGGGCTACGGCCGGAAAAGCCTGGGGAAGGGGAGATTAGGAAAATAAATGATTCATTTCTCTGAAATCCTAGAGTCTGGTTCTAGTTCACTCTAGTTCCAGTTTTTTTCTCATCCTCTGTCTTTATCTATGGATCAAAAGCACATCAAGGGTAATAAGCCCAAAAACTCAGCGTGTGAACCCAGAGGATTTTTTGAACTAGGAATCACCATGCAGCTCTGCAAGGTATCTTACTGTTATTTTATAGTACTCTACATTTATAGTATACAATCTATAAAACCAAACCAACAACAACATTCCAACATACGTGAGGATTTGGTTCCAAAGTGATTCTTGAATAAGTGTAAGGAAGTTCTCCATACCATGCTGTAAGTCTTGGTTGCTGGTAAGTTACATCTAAGAAAGAAAATACAGGGCCTTTGAAATGGTTTGATGCTATTTAAGGTGTACCTATTGAGTGCCAACACCATGCCTTGCAATGTATAAGAAGCTATGAGAAATACAAAGGAAGAGTAAGGACGGGCCCTGACCCAAGGTTCCACCTTCACAGAGGGCGTGGGATTTCAGGAGTAGAATGGTGACAGCTAAAAGGAGGACGGCAAGAGAAGGTACACTGGCAGAAACAGTATGGGTGAAGCTCTGAGGTGAGAATGTGTGTGACTTATTTGTGTCAGTGATGACATAAACAAGAGTGAAGGAGACACAGCGCAGATTAGGGAGGGTCTAAAATGCAGGTTATGGAGTCTGAATCCTTGTAGGTAGGAACTTGTGGCACCAACATCCATACAAGAAACAAGACAAACTGTTCACCCATGTGCCACCCTTGTGTAAGCCCTTTTGATTCCAAATGAAGAAAAAAGTGCTCTGACCAATCACAGCATGTAGCTAATTTTAGTCAGAAGGTTTTGATGTCCAATTTATTTAGAGAGGGAGTTACCCATAGATCTGCTATTTTTCCTACAATTGATTTCAACCACTACAACAATAAAAACAACAATAATAAAAGCAGCTAACATTCACTGAAGGCTTACTATGTAGCAGGCATTCTGTTAAGTACTTATCATGCACTATCTCATTTAATTATCACAACAACCATGTAAGATAGGTATCAATATTATTATTCAATCTATTTTACAGATCAGAAAATCAGAAAATTATTTAACTGTAATTTGTTTAAAATTAACAATTATTTTGAAAGACAGAGCCAGCAATCAAAGCCAAGTCTGTCACCAAAAGCCCTGCTGTAGAAACTGCTGGGAATTAGAAGGCTGCCCTGAAAGAGCTGACTCTCATTCTGACACCTGAGTTACAAAAATGATGCCAGTATACTTTGCCTCTTTCTCCACAGAAAATTTAAATTCACTCAATGTGCCAGAAAGGAAATTCTATGCTAGAGCACAGGCGCTCCCCAGTGACCGCCTCTGGTATAGCAGGTACTGTTGCTTGTGGATGACCACAGAGGAGCCTGTTCCAAGTCAGGTAATCTCAACAAGCTCAGTAGAATACTACAGACGCTGAAGCTAAGGGAGACTGGACTCTTCTAGTGAAACTAAAATGAGAATAAAAAGCTGATAAAAAGGATCACAAAAGAATATATGCCAAATAGAATCAGGAAAAAAAAGCTCTGGAGGTTTCTATGAAGAAAGAGGAAAGCTGGCACCATTTGCAGTAATAAATAGTGAACAAACACAAAAGGAGATAAGCATATCAACCACAGTTCAGTCAAACCAAACGTCCTTTGCTTCCCTGAACGCCCATCTTCTGCCATGTTCTGAGAACCACTTGCTGCTTCTTCTGCCAGGTACACTCTTCCCTGTCCCCTTTGACAGGCTAATTCTCACTCATCCTGAGGCTTCCAGTCAGGTTTTGAATCTCTGTTTAAATCTGGCTGTGGTGCAAAGAAGCAACGGTGCAAAGAAGCAACGGTATTGGAATACATTCCGGAAAGGAAGACCAAACATCAACTGTGATCTCAGAGATCTACTTACCCTCTCTGATGCCAGTCCTCTGTTTCCAGGGAACATCCTGACAAAGTTGTTCAAATACTGAGTCGGCTTCTTTTAAGTCAACAAAGCCAGGATACAAACACACCCTTGATGCAGAAAGAACAGTTATTAACTAAAGAACACAGAAAAAGATGAGTTAGACTCTAATCATTAGCAGAATAAATTAATCTGGATGATGCTTCCTTTCGTGGGGAGATGAAATCATCTTACCACACCTCCAGAGCTTAATATCACCCAGATCACGATGCTCCAGATGTAAAATAAACCTCTTTCAAGTTAAGACAAATAAAAGAGGCAACGAAGGATAAAGAGGTACATGACAGCTTTCATAGCTATGGTTCAAATATTACCCAAGCACTGCTTAGCTGTGAAACCTTGGACAAGTTACTTAACCTCTCTGAACCTTGGTTTTTCTCATCTGTAACACAAAGATGATCTCCACCTTATAGCATCACTGTGAAATGTAGAATAACTAATAAAATGCTTGGCCCTGTGTTACTTTAACAATTGGTAGTCTTCTAAGACTATGCTAATTGTAGGGAAAGCAATCATTTATAACTATCAAAATAAACATATCCAAATGAGGGTTCTTTCTCTCATTGAATATACACTTATTTCAACAGTGCCAAGCCAGCTCAAAATTGTTTTGGCTATCTTTTTTTTTTCTCCTTTAAACAGCTTTATTGAGGTATAATTTACATGCTGTAAAATTCAACAAAGAATAATGTCTTCAAGGTTTATCCATGTTGTAGCACATTATCAGAACATTTCTTTTTACGGTAGAATAAAATATTTCATTATATAGACATACTGCATTTTCTTTATCCATTCACCAACGGATGGACATTTGAGTTGTTTCTACTTTTGCCTACTATGAACGCTGCTAT
This sequence comes from Delphinus delphis, assembly GCF_949987515.2. Taxonomy (NCBI): domain Eukaryota; kingdom Metazoa; phylum Chordata; class Mammalia; order Artiodactyla; family Delphinidae; genus Delphinus; species Delphinus delphis. The sequence goes on along the minus strand of NC_082690.1, from coordinate 94,566,038 downwards.
GGACACTCACATGCAAGTCTTTGTGTGGATGTATGTTTTCATTTCTCTTGGGTAAGACACCTAGGAGTGAAGTTGCTGGGTCATATGGTAAATGTATGCTTAACTTTTTAAGAAACCATCAAACTTTTTTCTAAAAGGGTTGTACTATTTTACATTCCCACCAGCAATACAGGAAGGCTCTAATTTTTCCACATCCTCATTTATAATAACACTTATTATTGTCTTTTTGATTATGGAAATTCTAGTGAATATAAAGTGGTATTTCATTATGGTTTTGATTTCTGTGTCCCTAATATACTATTTAATTTTAACAATGCATTTGGCTTTTTTGGATACCTTTCTTAAGAAATGTTCTGAAAGCCCATGGAACACTCTCTTCAACAGCCTTGTTGGTAGTAAATTTTCACTCTTTAAAGGTACATTTAATTTTTTTTAATAAGTAATTTATTAATTAATTTTAACCTGTTGTCCAATTTAAAATGTTTGCATCTGAATTATTACTTTTTTCCAGTTTTTTACTAAGATATAATTGACATACAGCACTGTATAAGTTTACAGTGTACAGCCTAATGATTTGGCTTACACATATTGTGAAATGATTCTGTGAAAGAGCCAAAGCTCACCTGAAGCCATACCAGGTTAACAATGAGATGTGACCAAAATAATGCAACTGGTTTTCTTGTGTGACTATTAAACTTGCTTTAAAAGGGAAGTTCTGAAAAAGGCTATAATAATAGCAGTGCCAGCGGACTAATTATAGAGGCTTCCAAGTCCAACAGCAACTCTTTCTAAGCAATTCATTTAGATAGATAAGTTCTGATTTATTTAAATGTCTCATTATTTTATAGTGACATGCATTTAGGTGATGCTTTCAAAATGTTCTGAAACAATGACTAATGCCTAATATACCCTAAATCATATATGCTTTAATTTTATTGAAATCTACCTTTATATAGCAATATGACATAACTTAATATAATTATATATAATAATGTATGATTAACATAATATGTAATAATATTGGATTGGCCAAAAAGTTCGTTCAGTTTTAAATAAAAATAAAAGACACATTTTCCACTTTCACCAAGAACTTTATTGAACAACGTATTCACTAACCGAACAATCTTTTTGCCAACCCAATACATACAATGTAATCTAACAATAATAATAATAATGTAACACAAACAGCACAGAAGTTGAGGCCAGACCCAACTCTAATATTAAATTACTCTGTAGCCTAGGAAAAAGTACTCAATCTCCCTGGACCTCATTTCCTCACCTGAAAAACTGGAAAAGTAAGCTACTATACCTGAGAGGCTTTGAAAATGTTTTGAAGCTAGTATAAAAGGAGATATTACCACATTAATTACTTTAATCAAGGGAGTAGAATATTTTAAGAGACTATAACTCAGTGATAATTATAGTCCCTTTCTAGTGAGGATTCACTTACCTAGATACGCCTGTGGGTGACAGGCTGATTTCATACACACCCTCTTTACTAAAGAAACAAAGAAAACAAAGACTTGTTAGTGTCAAGCAAAGCAATATACTGCACGTAGCGGAAGGAAGTGTTGTCCTGCAGAGTTCACAAAGTCCTAGCTCACCAAAATCACTTCACGACGAAGGCGCACTACGAGGGAAGTACAGCCCCACCTTCTTCTAACACTTAGGTAAGGGGCAACAGTGTGGTAATCATTAATGGCACTGGGATTGGAATCCTGACAAAATCAGGCCATGGAGGCAAAAACCAAGACAATATAAATTCTAGTGCTATCCCTTTATATTTCACCCATAATTCAGGCTGATGTGGTGCAGGAATCTATCACACAAAGGGGTGGCAAATAGAGTACCCCCTTGGAGACTCTGGAATAGAGATACATTGAACAGAAGCAAGTACAAGGTCCCCAAGAGCTAGCTCCACCTCCTGACAAGTTCCCACAGACGCATCAGCTTCCACAGTAATTACTGCTGGGAATCTTCTGAATACACCACCACGTGTCTAACCCCATGCTTTTCTACATGCTGGCATGCCTCCCCGCCATCTAGCACCCCCAATCCACCACCCCCAGCTTTGGTCCAGTGGAAAATTCTAATTCATCCTTCAAAATCTCAGCTCAGCATCACCTTCTCTAAACCTTTCCTGACCTGTAATCCAGGCAAATACTGTTAGCTATCTCATCCTCTGTCACCACACCACATTACCTACAAGTCTACACTTCCAAGATATCCAGGATTACACCTTATCTGACTACATGTCTATTTCATTTACTAGACTATGGGCTCCTGAAGGGCTGGAATGGGTTTTCTGTTTCCTAGTGCCTGGCACATAATAGATGAGCAGTAAAAAGCTTACTGAACTTAATCAAATGTGCAACAGTACAAAACTGTTACAGATGGGCAGGGTAGTGAGGTCTATAACCCACCATGGTGAGAAAAGTGACCCAGACTGGAGAGGTACCTCTGTCAAGATAACTGTGTCAGGCAGCCCGCTCCCCTCCGGGGAGGCGAGCCCAGCCGAGAGCCGGCTGCCCAGCCCCTGACCAAGATTTTAAACGGGCAAGTTTTGTTCCGGAGACCCCCATGGCTTTAGCTTCGCTGCCAGGAGGAGAGCCGACCTGCGATTTGGGAGTTTGAGGAGCTGGTCTTGAACTTGATGAGTAAACCTTTGCATGTTCTGAACGAATGGATCGCCTGTCTAACAAATTCTACCTCCTAATGCAAACTGTACGGAGACCAGTTGTTTCATATGGAATTAATATATGTGATCAATCGTACCATTTAAAAAAATGCTCTGCATCCCACCGCATCCTAGCAGGGGCCCAGGCCCCTGGTGGGTGGAAATGTAGTCTTCTCTTCCGGATCACTAAATGTGGTCCAGATTCAAGGTTGCACCGGAACATTTTCTTACTCTGTTAGGGGATCTACACTGGAAACATCTCTGAAGCCCTCTCAGCATCCTGTCTGTGGCCTACTACACGGTTGCACTTAACTTTCACAAAAAGGAGTACACAGAATAGCTGCGTAAGGCCAATCCCGAACTTAATGAAGGATGTCAGAGTGGGAGCATTCTGATGTGCCAGTGTCCTCATCCTGCAGTGTGTTCCGTTTTCTCCCCTTTCCGAAAAAAATGGTATTAAAATATTTTGTGAAATAAGAAGCTCCTTTTACATTTTTAATGACCAACATGCACATCTGTTCTAAAGAATACAAAGTCCTATGGTCTTGAAGAAGGAAGCACCCATTTAAAACTGACCCTGAATAAAAACAGACCTGAATGGACGTCAGAATGTTTGTTAGTGGCAGGAGAGTAAAAAAATGGCAATTTATTCAGTTATTTGCCACTTGTTTTGTACTAAGCCTCATGTTCTTCTGGATACCGATCGATAACCACATCGTGAGCCACATGAAGTCCTACTCTTACAGATACCTCATAAATAGCTACAACTTTGTGAATGATAGCCTGTCTCTTAAGCGCAGCGAGGATGGGGCTCCTCGCTACCAGTACTTGATAAACCATGAGGAGAAGTGTCAAACACAAGACATCCTGCTCTTACTGTTTGTAAAGACTGCTCCTGAAAACTACAGTCGCCGTTCTGCCATTAGGAAAACATGGGGCAATGAGAAGTATGTTCGCTCTGAACTTAACGCCAACATTAAAACTCTGTTTGTCTTAGGAACACCTTCTGACCCACTGACAAGAGAAAGACTTCAGAGAAGACTGGTTTGGGAAGATCAGATGTACAATGATATAATTCAGCAAGGCTTTGCTGATTCTTTCTATAATCTTACTCTTAAATTTCTTCTGCAGTTCAGTTGGGCAAATAGCTTTTGTCCACATGCCAAATTCCTTATGACTGCTGATGATGACATATTTATTCACATGCCAAATCTTATTGAATACCTTCAGAGTTTAGAACGAATTGGTGTTCAAGACTTTTGGATTGGTCGTGTTCATCGTGGTGCCCCTCCCGTCAGAGACAAAAGCAGCAAATACTATGTCTCCTATGAAATGTACCAGTGGCCGGCTTACCCTGACTATACCGCAGGAGCCGCCTACGTGATCTCTGGTGATGTAGCCGCCAAAGTCTATGAGGCATCACAGACACTTAACTCTAGTCTTTACATAGACGATGTGTTCATGGGCCTCTGTGCCAATAAAATAGGGATAGTACCACAGTACCATGTGTTTTTCTCTGGGGAAGGTAAAACTCCTTATCATCCCTGCATCTATGAAAAAATGATGACATCTCATGGGCATGTAGAAGACCTTCAGGACCTTTGGAAGGATGCCACAGACCCAAGAGTAAAAATGATTTCAAAAGGTTTCTTTGGTCAATTATACTGCAGAATAATTAAGATAGTCCTCCTTTGCAAACTGACCTGTGAGGATACGTATCCGTGTAGGGCTGCCTTTGCCTAATAGTACTTGAATGTTGTATGTTTTCACTGTCACTGAGCCAGACGTGGATGAAAAAACCTTTAAATGTTTGTCTGTACCATAAGTGAAATGAATATGAAGAACAAAGAAATATTTTGAAAAAAAAAAAAAAAGATAACTGTGTCAGATTCTTCTCACAGAGATAAGTTATAGAGAATAACATAAAGGGACAGTATTTCCATCGCCCTTTTCCACGTGAGTTAGCAGTTCATGACCTTTGAGCTGGGCTCTTAGGTAGATGTGTGAGCCGCTCTGAGCCAAAATGTAGGCAGAGTTATTATCGTAAACATTTAGCACATTTCAAAATGAGCTGCCTATAAAGCTTCCTAGAGTGTGAATATAATATTTCAGTGTGCTATATTTTGGGCCACATTTAGAAACGCTCACTTCAAATGTGAGGGACATTTCTGGCTATTAAAAAAAAAATCTAGAGACTTCCCCAGATCCCCTTACACTTCCTGGCACGGTGGTCAAGAATGCGCCTGCCAATGCAGGGGACACGGGATCAATCCCTGATCCGGGAAGATCCCACATGCCACGGAGCAACTAAGCCCGTGAGCCACAACTACTGAGCTTGCCCTCTAGGGCCCGCGAGCCACAACTACTGAAGCCCACGTGCCTAGAGTCCGTGCTCCGCAACAAGAGAAGCCACCGCAATAAGCCCATGCACCGCAATGAAAAATAGTTTCCTCTCGCCACAACTAAAGCCCGTGCGCAGCATCGAAGACCCAATGAGGCCAAAAAAAAAAATCTAGCATAGTTAACTTCAGATAAACAGAATTAACAAACCCTATGGTCAACGAGGAATGAGTACTGTCATTTTCTTCTCTGACTTGGAAATTCACAATTGTCCATTTTTTTCAACCTGAATGTCCTATCTGTAACAGGTTTCATGGTTTTGTTTCTCCTTTTTACCACCAAATGGAGGCAGTATCACATTTGTGTTTGCAAAACAAAGACTGTTAGAGCTACCATACTGGGTCTTAAGTGATTATACAGTCCAAACCCTTAATACTACAGACAAGGAAACAAAAGTCCAGAGAGATAGCAATAACTTACCTAAGGACTAGGTAAGTTACCATATCTAACTAATGGCAAGGCCACAACTACATACCCTCTTTGAAAGTATGATGACATCTGTGTTCGTTTAAAATTTTTCTAAGATATACAAGTCAATCTGCAAACAGCCAAACAGCTTAACAGTTGTTCACGAGCAATAGCATACACATAATGCTAATTTGCTAAAATAAAAGGATGCTTTCTACTGATAATTTATCTGCATCAGATGGAAACTGAGAAGCAGGAAAAGAGGAATCAAAGCATCTTTCATCATTTTGGAAAAGAGTATTTTAGACACAGATCACTATAAGAGAAATGTTTACTATCATTTAATTGCTCTGGAAGAGTTATGTGGTTTTAAGAAATGAACTGTAAGAGCATCTAAATTTCTAGCAGTTTTCTTAAGCACTGCTAGTAAAATGATACTTACAGGTTTTTCAAAGAGCCACGTTTCAATGACTCAGGAAAAAATCCCTCTCTGTCTTTACCTAGGAGATGTTTTAACTACTATCTGCAGACATATTAGTGAAATAGGGTCTGGATATCTACACCAGAGCCAAGAGTTTAATGTACAGATATCTGGTTGCATTTCCCACGCCATCTGCAAATTCAGAAAGGCTTCTCAAAAGACCAAGTTTAAAGACATCTGAGACAGGAATATCCCAGCCTAAAATTTAGACACATTGGCCATTATCTTTTCCAGATGGAAAAACCAGGGTGAGGGAAAGATCCTGGACTCTCCCTTTCACTGTGGGCAATAGTTACAGGAGGGCAGCAATTTACTTACTCGATCACTTGTGGCTCTGGGGCTCTGCGTACCACCTGCAAGGAAAAAGCCAGGTCTGATTTCTGAATGATTCCTAATCCTCAGGGAGGCTTACTTGCAGGATTACTGTATCCTCTCATTTCTAGGCAAAATAAATCAGGTTTAAACCTCTCCCTTTTTTATCCTAAGCTCTCACTATCCCACCAGAAACTCTTGTTTCTATTCTTCTTAGAACTACGTCACAGTTACTAGTGGGCAGTAAAAGATGACAAAATTAGAATTAATACATTTTCCTAGCAGTCAGCAGCTCTGGAAAAACCATCTTTCCAAGGGATTTTTTAAAATAGAAGATATACTAGGAAATAAGGGGTTTTAATATTACTTATATAATTATTACTACAGCAAGATGCCTGATTTTTAGCTCTTTTTCCCCATGTTATTAAAAAGTAACTCTTCACCCTTTCTTACATCCTTCCCAGTGGGAGAAAAAGCTAAAAAGATCAGGCATTGTAGTAGCTGAAATTTCAATCCAATTCCAGAGATATGTGCTATACTAGCAATTTTTAGGACCATTAGAACTTAGATAACTAATGCAAGCTCTAGTCATGGTATAACCTCTAACCTCTAGTCATGGTACACGTCCTTGCCAAAAAAAATGGGAACTATATATGCCTACAAATTGGGGGAAGACTACAAAGAATCCTCAGACATACTAAAAAACTGATACTCCATATTTCATTATTATTATAATACTTTCAACTCTCTTTTTATTAGTGAGTTTATTCTGTCACTATTTATTTGAGTGTCTACTATGTGACTGTTGCTTTTATAAATAAATCTTTGTTACTGTTGAAGAAGAAACAAGAATTTACCTCCTGGGGTTCTTTGAACACAAACTGTCTGTCAGACAGACGATGCTCCTTGTTCATCCAGGTTTGGCCAGGTCTCTGTTGGAGATGGTTCTCAGCAGTGGGAGCTGAAGCAAGAGAGAGAAGAGACTCAAACCTTAACATCAATTGAAATGGGAGTCCACTATAAACCAAAAGGATATATATAAAATAGGATGATACTTGTCCAGACAGACACACACACACACACACACACACACACACGAGATCCCCACAGGTTCTTGCCTGGCTGAGCAATGGCCTGGCTCTTAGCAGGGCCAGCCCAGGCTCCCTGCACTCGGGCTCGCCGTCTTTTGTCCTCCATGTTGATCAAGAAGGTTTCTGCTCTCAGCTTTCAGAATATTTCATTCCTGATTCAAACTACACAATGGTATCTGTTTAAAGAAAAAAAAAAAAAAGATGTTTTAGTTGGGGTTGTGAGAGCTTGGACTATCAAGGGGTAATTATAATCCTTTCAAGCAGACGAGATGGTTCAATAGCAATCAGAGCTTCTACATGAAATCAACTTCTGACATCACAACATCTCAGTCAAGGAGCCTACTAAGTCACTTGGGGATGCTGCTTTTAATGTTTATCTTTTGCAATGTTTATCTTTTAATGTTTATGTTATCACAGTACTTTCACTTCATTCGCAAGAAAGTAGATGTTAAGAAATTCTAAAACCAGGACCTATCAAAAACCACATTACTCTTATTAGTCCCCCAAGAGCAGAACACAGAGAAACTGTAATACTCCACCTATGAACATTCAGAAATAGGCTAAGACACAGTTTCCCAGGGCATTGCCATATTCCATTATCACAGGCTGCATCAAACTTCCACGGAAGCTTGTTAAAAGCACCTATGGCCTGTCTCAGGATGTGATGTAGGATGGATACAGGTGTTTGTCTTTATAACAAGCATTGTAGGAGATGATGATAAACAGGTATGTAAGGCCCACAAAGTTAAGCGGCTCACCCAGTGTCACTCAGGAAATCAACAGTAGGTAGACTAACATTCAAATTTTATTACGTTCCAGTCTTCAGCTAAGTAAAAAATCCACCTCGTCATGGCCAGTAATACTAATTTGACATTTTTGCCAATAAAAGTCTAGCCCACAGCAAATACAGGAGCATGCACTGCTACAAAAAAACAAAAATGGGAAGGGGGGGGAGTATTCCAACCCTATAATCCATTTCCATCTCAAGTTCTCAAAGGTAACAGGCTCATTTGATAGCTTATTTAGCCTACAGATTCCCAGCTCCACCTCCAGACCTTCTGATTCAGTAGAATAAAGCTGGTCCCGGGAATCTGTATGTTTAACAAATTCCCCCAACAAATGATAAGTCTGTAAGTCTTCTTATTTAATAGGTGGGGAGAGGACAGAGGCTGCCATCTGCCCAAAAAGTTAATGGCAGAACCAAATACCAGCTCTCCAGTCTCACATGATTTGCAGAGTAAGCCCTCATGTGACATTTTCTCTCAAGTGAGGCCTTAAAACCTTAACACAACAATTAGCTACCGTTCTTGCTATGTTCACAGGGGAGCGGTTACTATTATATGCACAGTACGACTGTTGAAAATACAGATTCCAGAACCCCATCCCAGACCTACTGAATTTGCAGTCCCAGACACTGTTAACTAACCCCACCTTCCATGCTGAGATTCTTTACTCGAATTAAGTGTGAGAACCCTGCTGCAGTGCAAACAGCAAGGGTTCTGGCGCCAGCCAGATCTGACACTTCCCAGCTGCATGGCCTGAGGCAAACGACTTAACATTTCTGAGCCTGTTTCTTCCTCTGTAAACAGAAGAACCAATACTTTTCTCACGGTCCAAGTGCGGGTTAAGCGATCCTCGAAGGTAACAGAGCCTAGTCCTGTCGATAAGGGTTAGCAACTTTCTCTATTTTAGACCCTTCTTTCCTGGGAGGCCCTGAACGAGGTCCCGGAGGTCGCTCGGGAAGGGACCTCAGGGCGGTCCCCACACTCGCAGCCCCGGGCACCCAGCGATAGGCCTGGAGCCCTCACCTGCCGGCGGAGACGGGCGCAGAGGTTCAAAGCCGCTCGTCCTAAAGTAAACTCCGCTGCCCCCGGCCTGCTCCGCCGCCCGCGGTCCGGCAAACCTTGAGCGCCGGGTACCGACTCCGGCAACTCTCAACCACAGGCCGCGGCGTCAGGCACTTCCTCTGACGTCACGTGCCGCGGCCGCCGCTTCCGGCGCCACCTCTTGGAATCCGGGCAGCTCTGCGTTCCCCGCGCCTGGAGGGCCGACTCGCTGAAGGTGCAGATGGTAGGGCCGGAGTTCGAGGGGAGCACAGAGATTGAGCGTGCGGTGGAGCCCCGTGCGGGGCCGGGATATGGCGAAGGTGGGAATGAAGACGTATTAACTAGGCCGAAGTCCCTCTGGACATTCCCCGCACACCCCTAACTAGAGACGTCCAAGAGCCCACTTCTTTGGTCTGTGCGGAAAGAGCGACTGAGACCCAGCGGGCCTGGCAGAAGGGCGAAGGCGTTGGGGGAACCTGGTCCTGATGTACTGAGCAAAAGGATTTGACTTTTATCCCGAAAGCCATTCAGAGTCTAAGATGCACCTCCATTGTGTTGCCACTGCAGCCTGTGCGTACCTCGATCATAGCACTTAGACCAGGGCATGGGACCACGCCTTATTCGTTATGGCTCTACAGTGCTAACAAATTTTGCGTGAGAGAAGAGACCTGGATTTCCGTCTATACACCATCATTTACTAGGTGTATAATCTAGGTCGCGTACCCTGCTTCTTTATAAAATGGGTACAGCTTCTGTTGGGAGGATTAAATGAGATAATATATTTAAAGAATTTAGCACAATGCCTGGAACGCAGTAGAAACTCTGTAAATGTTAAGAGTGTCTTCTCTTCAACCCATCTGAGTTCTTGAGAAACATCTTTAAAGCGGCCATGGTAAATCATGTACCTTACAGTGTGAAAATAGCAAAAGTAGCACTAAATTAACTATGTCTGTGCAAGTTATTCTGTGAAAGTCTTTAAAATAAACCTTGTATTATATAATGCTTACCTGCAAGAAGCTCAGTATACCCCATCAATGACCCTATGTTGTTGTTACTATCAACTAATAATTTGTCAGTGTCTGCTTCTGGTTCAGGAACCTTGTATGTATCTTCCAAAGGATGTCATTTCTTTCTTTTCAATGATTATGGTTTTGGAACGGGAACAAAGAAGTCCTGGATTGTCCTCCAAGTAGAACATTTCTTAAAAATCAATCCATGGTCTGCTTGCACCCAAAATAACTGCATCACCTTTAACAGTTTTAACAGAGTCACCTGTATTTTTACCAAGTGCCCAAGGTGATTCTGATGCACACAGTGTTTGAAAACCTTTGGGAGGCATGTAGGGTGACAAATGGTTCCGGTTTTTCTGGGACTGAGGGGTTTCCCAGGATGCAGGACTTTAAGTGCTAAAGCTGGAACGGCCCTGGGCAAACTGAGATGGTTGGTCACCCTAGATACATGTGAGTATATAGTTTTCGAAAGATGTTCTTGATGGGTGTTGGCATCCTGGGTTTCCTCATTTCTGTTTGCAGTATTTGTGTTTTTGTTAGGGGGTGGTAGCAGAGACCATGGGAGAGACAATGAAGGTGGGGTGCGTTACCAGTCACCAGCCTACTGATTCTCAGCCCCAGCCCCATACTTCTCTGCTCTGCTTGCAATACTACAACATTTCTCTCTTGCCATTTGGCTCGGTGTTAAGCTTCATCAGTAGAGGATGCTAGAGGGACATTAGAGGGAGAAATGTTAGAGAGAAGGAGCTCTTTCCCCTCACTCCAGTGTGCTTCTCTCAGCTGGCTCCGCAGTGCATGGTGGCCTGCTGTGATTGGCACCTCTCTGTGCGCTGAATTAGTTGAATTTACAGCCTTGTTAACATCTCTTGTGAAGTTAAGACATCATCTGGGAAGGAATGGGATCCCAAAACTTGAAATAGGGAACATCTGCTTGGACCCAGGTGAAATTGACCATCTTGAACATCCAAGTCACCCTGAGCCTCCCTTGGCAGTGGAAGCAGCTTGCCCTCGTGTGTCTGAGGAGACTGGTCATCCTTTGCTTGAAAACCCTGTGAAACCCTCACCTGGAGCAGACGACTTAAAAAGTACAGCACAGGTCTGTGCTTCCTGATGGGTGGGAGTCTTCCAGATTTGTGCCTTCCTTCATGTTCTGCCTCGACATAGAGGTAGGTAGTGGCTGCTCCCTATATCTGCTGTTTCTGTGTATCAGAGTTTTCTTTTTCCCCTTGTAGGTAACTTAATATTTTTTTTTCCTTGTTCAAATTACTATATGGTTTCTGTCTCCTGTTTAAGTCCTGACTGTTACAGTGTGATTGGGATGGGAGCAATGGGTAGCAAATGGCTGGCTCCAGGGCGGGCCTTAAACTGTAGGTAGTGGGGTTGCCTCTGATTTGGACCCTTATTATCTCTGGCCCTTTACTCTTGCACTACCTTCTTGATTCTCTTCACCTGAGACAACCCTCCTGAAGTCCCAGTAGGCACAAATCTGGAAGCTGAAATCAGCGTTTCTCAGCGTGTAGTCAGAAGACCATCTGCACTGGAGTCCGTAGGGGATGCTTGTAAATATGAAGATTCCAGGCCCCCCCCCCCGCCCCCCGGTAGGTCTGGGGCAGGGCCCAGCAATTTGCATTTTTAACAGTGCCTTGTTTCATTTTGCAAGAAGCTTCACGAGTTCTCTTTACCTTTTCCAGCTGCCTGCTTTATTCAGGTGGTTACTTTTCCACCCAACAGTTATCCCCTGGATGGCAAAACTGATAGATACTTTACGTAGTGGTAGCTCTTAGAAATGATTCTGGGTGAGGCAACACAAATGTCACCTGTTTTCAGTTGCTGATTTTCACACCAGACTCTTGCCAAACATTCAATCACCTGCTGCTGAATTCCTGAGAAAATCCAATCCAAGGCAAATAACCACCATCACGCTAACAGTTCTCAGTGAAGGTTTCAGAGAGAAATTCCCAGCTCACGTCTCAACTGCCAAAGGCTTATTAGCATTTCCTGGCTTGAGGGAGGAGGAGGGTGTTTGCGCGGAGGTTTTCAAGTCTCTGTCAACTTTAAACATTGTTGAGGGAGAAAGGATGCTTCCCCAGACTCCAGACAGGAACTCCTCCTGTTCAGTGCCCAGCATGATTGCAGGTGCTGCCAGAGATAAAATCTACCATTGAACCATAGTGTAAATGATATTAAAGAACAGTATAATTGGATGTGAAATTGTGGAGAGCAGACAAAAATCCAGGACAGGAGAGACCACTAGAGGTTATGGGCATCAGTGAAGACCTTTATGGCAAACAGGGAGTTATGTCAAGGTTTTAAAGTATGTAGCATTCATATGGCTCAAAGATGTTCTGATAGTTATATTACCCCTGAAAAGAGTAAGCTACATTTCCACGTCCTTGTTTCTAAATAGTAGCAAGTAATATTATTCGTTAACATTTCTTGAGAGCTTCTTGCATGCCAGGTGCTGCTCCAATTACTTACATGCCTACGCTAATTTAATTTTTAGAGCAACCTTGTGTTGTAGGTAATATAAATATTAGTTCCATTGACAAAGGAGAAAACTGAACCACTGTGCTTCATGATGCCACCATGCCACTACTCTACAAATACATGGCAGAATGAAAGCCAAATTAAGAAAGGCAGGACTATTCCTGGAATGATACGTGGAGCCATTTCCTGAGACCTCATAGCTGGTTTCTTTCAGTGACTTCAAAAGTGAAGGGTTGGTAGCAATATAATCCAGCAGACCCTGGGTTATAGGTCGTTCTTAATGGCTTTATCTAGAAGGCTTAGCAGATTCCGCTTTAGAGTTACCCAGTCCTCACAGCTGTGTGAACTGTATTATATCAAGTGTGTGAACTGTGTCTCAGCCTCACTACTTCCTTGGTGGGTGACTTCAGAAAAGTTACTAAAGCCCTCCCAACCTTAGTTTTCCTCATCTGTTGGATTGTGTGAAGATTCGCTCATACATTCACTGATATACACGTTTAATCAACTAATAATGAGTACTGACTGTAGCTAGCACTGTGCTAGATGCTGGGGACAAAGTTGTGATCAAGACAGACCTGGTTCCTGCCCTCGTGGAGGTTATAGTCTAGCAGGGAAGGTAGACATTTAAAAAACAGATATTACAGGTGTGGTATTTTATATGTGACTCTATCTTGGGGGACCTGAACTAGTGGAGTAATATCCCCATTGTATGTTGAGTCCTAGGTTGGTTGGGAGTTCTGATTTGGATCTAATTCAGATGGTGGGTTAGCAGCTGGTGGTTGGCTGTTCTAGACTACCCTTAGCTCCATGTGGTCTCTCATCCTTGAACAAGCTCACCAGGTATGTTCTAATAGTGGTGTCAGGGGAGGTGTGTGCAAACACACAAGACCTCTCTTGGCCAAAGCAAGCCAGCTCAGTTTCAAGGAGCGGGGAAATAGACTTCACCTCTTGATTGGAGTTGTAAAGTCACATTGCAAAGGGTATGGATGCTGGGAGGAGTAGAGTATTGAAGCCATTTTTGCAATCATTCTACCACACTACTTGATAGGGAGTATCGGAGAAACAGTTCCTGTAGGAATAGAGAGTGAGGGAAAGAGTTTTGTTGTTTTTTTTTCTTTGTTTTTTTCCCCTTCTTTTTAGCGGTACGCGGGCCTCTCACTGTTGTGGCCTCTCCCGTTGCGGAGCACAGGCTCTGGACGCTCAGGCTCAGCGGCCATGGCTCACGGGCCCAGCCGCTCCGTGGCATGTGGGATCTTCCCGGACCGGGGCACGAACCCGTGTCCCCTGCATCGGCAGGCAGACTCTCAACCACTGCGCCACCAGGGAAGCCCAGGGAAAGAGTTTTTTGAGATGAGGTAGAAAAGAGGCAGATCATGCAGGCCTTGAGAGGCATAATAAACATTAAATGTTAATTTATATACGGTATGAAGTATATGATTAACATTAAATACTCACTCGCCCTTTCTCCATTACTTTCCATCTCATAGGATACTCTGAAATGGTTGTCAAATCCATTTGTTTTAAAAAGGTGAAAGATTTATGTGATCTAAAGAGAAACCAGAGTATTGGTCCATTTGTCCTTAGGTGTGTCCTAAGGCAGGGACTGTTTTCTTTCAAGTGATTAGGATGCTGGCCAGAAAACAGTCAACAAAAACTTATTACTGAATAAGTTAAAAGTACCGGAAATTATTAAGTTAACGATTAGTGGAATAAGTCCCCTAATGCCTTAGGAATAAATTATCCACTTGGTAGAAGCAAATCCATTATGTAAGGAGGCATAAAAGCTAAATTGATGTGCCTAGGTTGTCTTTTGCCCGGAAAGAACGAAAGACAACATAGCTGTTAAACAGAGTATTCATCTGAGGCTCCACTTACAGCTTTTCCATAGGTTGTGTAGTGCTTGGCAACCACCATTGGTTTGTCCACTTGTCAAATGCAGCCAACACCTGCATCAGGGTGCGTGCATGAATAAAAAAACATAGTAAGCCTAAATCATTCCTATGCATGGAATAACACTCTAGATAAACTGGGCATGTTAAAAGTGGCCTTATAGCTTTCATACTTCTAGTACCACTTGCTGGGCAGAAACCACATTTATAAGGTATGAGTCTGAAAGGATTATTCCAGGTCTTGCACCATTGTGCTCTCAGGGGCAGAACAGTGGCTTTGCAGAGATGAGCTAGTCAATAGTACACTAGGTAGGAGAATCTGACTCCATGTAGTGAAAGCACATAGAGCTTCCATTTTTAGAAATTAGGTTGGAGATCCCGAGGGGTATCTGGTATAAAACACCTACAAATAAAAGATAAAATGTTTTTCAATAATGAATTGGCCTGTGCAAAAAAGATTTCCTCTGAAATCTTTTCCAGGAGTAATGTGGGAACAGGAGTCCAGAGAGATGAGTAAGCTGGGACATATACATTCCTGGGTGGCCAGCTGCTTGGATATTCCTGGGGGAGGGGGGAGGTGGCTTGGGACGGGACGGAGACAAAGTTCGTGAAGGGGAGTTGTAGCAGAGACCTTCTGCATAAAGCTGGGACCTAGGAAGGAGTACGTACCGGGAGGGGGTGCAGAAAAGAAATCTCACAGAGGCCAACAGCAAGAAAACTTTTTTGTCTTGGCATTAACTTAGGGTAGGGAAAACTCTTCCCTAAGAATTCATGGCCACTAGCCTAACTTTACATAGGATTAAAGGCTGAATTAATACCGTTTATACAATTCCCCTGTCCACTCCCCCAAACCCAAGACCAACAAAAACCAACAACTGCACAGGCTGAGAATTTTAACTTAAGGCAGGTGAAAATTGGTAGTGCCCTCATGTCTGATGCAAACAAATACAAATCCTGCCAGGAAAATTTACACTCAGTAAGACTTTGAATAATTCCAATATAGGTCTAATGAACATAAACACACACACACACAAATCATAAAAATACCGGGAAAGGAAGCACCATTAGCAAAAGTCAGCAGACACAGTAGAAACATCTACAAAAACTACTGAATTATTGGAACTATTAGATACACAACATAATGATGTTTAATATGTTGAAATAAATAAAAGAATGAAAAACATAAGTATAGTTTAAAACTAGCTTTGAATTTTTGATGGTTTTAAAAAGAACCAAATGTAACAATTAAAATTAAAAACTCAGTGAAGCCTCTATTTCTGGGTGGGACGTGGTAGTAGTGAGCAGTCACTATAATGGAAAAAATAAACAAGTAAATTATAATTTGTTTTTCTTTGAAGACACTGGAGATTTTGGGATGCAATGAGGACTAGCTTAACTAAAATTCTAAAGAAAGAACCCTTGCTAGGTGAGCTGGCTATGTTCTTCCCCAGGGACATTTTCTTTTCTTTCTTTTTTTAACATCTTTATTGGGGTATAATTGCTTTACAATGGTGTGTTAGTTTCTGCTTTATAACAAAGTGAATCAGTTATACATATGTTCCCATATCTCTTCCCTCTTGCGTCTCCCTCCCTCCCACCCTCCCTATCCCACCCCTCCAGGCAGTCGCAAAGCACCTGTGCCATGCGGCTGCTTCCCACTAGCTATCTACCTTACGTTTGGTAGTGTGTATATGTCCATGACTCTCTCTCGCCCTGTCACAGCTCACCCTTCCCCCTCCCCATATCCTCAAGTCCGTTCTCCAGTAGGTCTGTGTCTTTATTCCTGTCTTACCCCTGGGTTCTTCATGACATTTTTTTTTTCTTAAATTCCATATATATGTGTTAGCATACGGTATTTGTCTTTTTCTTTCTGACTTACTTCACTCTGTATGACAGACTCTAGGTCTATCCACCTCATTACAAATAGCTCAATTTTGTTTGTTTTTATGGCTGAGTAATATTCCATTGTATATATGTGCCACATCTTCTTTATCCATTCATCCGATGATGGGCACTTAGGTTGTTTCCATCTCCGGGCTATTGTAAATAGAGCTGCAATGAACATTTTGGTACATGAGTCTTTTTGGATTTTGGTTTTCTCAGGGTATATGCCCAGTAGTGGGATTGCTGGGTCATATGGTAGTTCTATTTGTATTTTTTAAGTACCCTCCATACTGTTCTTCATAGTGGCTGAACCAATTCACATTCCCACCAGCAGTGCAAGAGTGTTCCCCAGGGACATTTTCCAAGCATGACAATGGAGAATTGGGTTTGCCAAAGACAGTGGCATCTCTACAAGGGGAAAGAGAATCCAACAGACCTTTTGACAGCCATTGGGATGGCACGATAGATTGGAATCTAGAAGAGTTCTCAAATGCATAACCAGTTTGCCCTACAAGGCATTTGCTGAGTACTAGGGCAGCACAGAAGGATAGAGGGCTGGGATGGAAAGACAAGGTAAAACCTCTCAGTCTTACTATGCTTTAAAAACCAAGTTCTGAGAATGAGGAGCCCACAAGAATCATATGACAGGTTTCATTCTGCTGACATTTCAAACTATGGGGCACTGAATTTAATTAAAGTGGCATCCTAACCCTAGCTCAGCTCAATACCCACCCTATCTACCAGCAAGGAGGCAAGCCCTCCCTGGAGAAAAATAACATTGACTTCAGTCTTGATGGTTCTTTTATATAGAATGTCTGGCATACAATTTTTAAAAATTATGGGACGTGCAAGGAGGCAGAAAAATGTGACTGCTCATCAAGAGAAAAAACAGGTAGATCCACAGATAATCCAAATGTAGGAGTAAGCAGACAAGGACTTTAAAGCAACGACTGGAATATTTATAAAAATAGAGGAAACGGACAAAATATGAAAAAGGGAGTGTTTAAATAGGTGATTAGAAATTACATTAAAGAATCCAATGAACATTCCAGACATGAAATGTTTAATACCTGATATTACATGGATTTAACAGCAGAATGTATCTTCAGTATGGTAGGATTAGTGAACTTAAAAGATGGTCAGGGACTTCCCTGGTGGCGCAGTGGTTGAGAGTCCTCCTGCCGATGCAGGGGACACGGGTTCGTGCCCCGGTCCGGGAAGATCCCACATGCCGCGGAGCGGCTGGGCCGGTAAGCCATGGCCACTGAGCCTGCGCGTCCGGAGCCTGTGCTCCGCAACGGGAGAGGCCACAACAGTGAGAGGCCCGCGTACCACAAAAAAAAAAAAAAAAAAAAAAAGATGGTCAATAGAAAAGAAGCTAAGTTGAGCTAACCTAAACCCTCTTACTATATAATCCAGTAATCACGCTCCTTGGTATTTACCCGAAATGAGCTGAAAACTTTTGTCCACATAAAACCCTGCACGCAAATGTTTATAGCAGCTTAATTCATTATTGTCCAAACTAGAAGCAACCAAGATGCCCTTCAGTATAAGCAAACTGTGGTACATCTGTACAATGGAATATTATTCAGCAATAAAAAGAATAGAGCGCTCAAGCCCTCAGAAGTCATGGAGGAAGCTTAAATGCATATTAAGTGAAAAAAGCCAGTCTGAAAAGGCTATGTACTGTATGATTCCAACTATAGAATTCTGAAAAAGGCAAAACTATAGAGGCAACAAAAAGACCACTGATGCCAGGGTTTGGAGGTCGGGGGAAAGGAAGGGATTAATAAATGGAGCACGGGATTTTTAGGGCAGTGAAACTATTCTTTATGATACTATAATGGTGGTTATATCACACGCATTTTCTGTAAACATAAAACTGCTCTATACAGTCTATTAATTTTAAAAAGTGACAGTCAGTATAAGATATCCAAGCACAGAGAGAAAGAAAAAAATGGAAAACTTAATGGAGGATTCTGGCAGTTCGGCTAACTAATACAACTAGATTTTGGCTAAATTAGGACAAACATGCTGAGTGACCACAAAATCCCTATGAATGTTAGTCGTAAGTTGTCTGTATGGTTCCTCTGTTCTTTGCAGAAAATTTGAATTTCGCTGGGTTGTTCTGTCGTATATCTATTAACTTATATCATACTGAATCCCCAACTAGAAGAAATGTAAAAAAGAACGTTTATGCGAACTCTTTAAAAATTAATTTGTAACCACTCTACATTTTAATGCAAGGCTGGACTCACAAGAAATAAAAATGGTATCTCTAAAGGCAGAAGACAAACCAAACCAAAAGGGAAAAAAGTGTAAGAAACTGAAACCAGAGCTAGAAGCAGGGAGCAGTAAGGAAAATAAATCAGTGAGGGAAATGCCCAATCAGCATTAGTAAGAGGAGAGTAACTCTTGGAATCACTACAAGGTGAGAGAACTAAGCCTGAGATTCCTGCATCGTCAGGTACCTCAAAGAGAGTGGTGCCGCGCGGTAGAGGGCCTAGGCCGTTGACAGACAGAAACAAAACATTCATCTCTGCAGAACTTCCCAATTTAGCCCTCCGGATTCGTCTCCAGATTAAAATCAAATAAATAGACTTCAAAATAAAAATATCAAACACAGAAGAAAACAAACATCCAGCTAAGAGCAAAAATATAAAAAACAGATTTAGACTCCTAAGAATTTCAGATGGAAGAATCACCAGATGTGGAATGTAAAAAACCAATGTATGAAATACTTTCATTAACTTTTAAAACTGAATTTTTAAAATAAGCACACACTAAGAAACTATGAATGACCAGGCAAATTTAAACAAGAATTTAAAAGAACTTTTTAAAATGAAAAATACAACTGAAATTAAAATAGCAGTGAATAGCTTTAACAGCAGATAAAAATATATGAAGAAAGAATTAGAGAACTGGAATGTAGATGTAAAGAAATTATGCAGCATGCAGCTCAGGGAGACAAGAAGTATGGAAAATATGAACGAGAGGTTAAGAGACAGAATAAAGATATGACACATGAGAGGCAGATGGAGACAATGAGGATTTTTCAGAAAGATAAAAGACATGAATTCTTAGATACAGGAAGCACAGTATAAACCAAGCAGGATAAATTTTCAAAATTCCACACTTGCATACATTATCATAATACTGAAGAACACCAAGTCAAACGGTGTCTTTAAATTGGCCAGAGACGTATCACCTACAGAAGAATGCCATACTGACACTTCTGAACACTAACAGTGGAAGCCAGAAGTCAGTGGAATGATCAGGTGTCAGTGGAATGGGTGATCAGGTGTCAATGTCAGAAGTCAGTGGAATGATCAGGTGAACTTTAAAATGCCATCAATTCTAAGTCACACCATTACTTTAAATATACCACCAACAAAGGGGAAAAAATAGTGCCAGTTAAACTATGACATGCACCAGAGGGAAGGTCTGAGATGCAAGAGGTGTGCAAAGTGATAAACATGTTATTTATTTTATGCCAACATATTTGTATAAAATAATGAAAACACAATTTATAGTTAAAAAAAACAAATTAAAATACTGGTCCACAAAAACATGTTAAGTCAGGAAAGGGTTGATCAGAATAATAATGTTCTAAAGACCGTATATTATTAAAGAAGGGGTTATGATTCCAGACAACTTTCAGTTGTACTGCATATGCACTGAAAATGTTCAGGAGTAAAGACAAGGAAAACATAGTGTAAAACTTCCAAACTAGTACGGGGGGAAATGGAGTTTAAAAAAAGAAAAATTGAGCCAATCAAAAAGTGAGAAGAAGCATAAAAGAAACAAATAGCACAAAATAGCATGATAGAAGTCTTCATGTTTTAAGAATCATAATAAATGTAAATGGAATAAACTTGCCTGTAAAAAGCAGAGATTACCAAATTGAAAAACAATCCCCCACCCCCAATCCAGGTTTATTTGGCTTACGAGACACAAATATGTAGAAAGATAGAAGGGAAAAGAATTGAAAAATATATACTGCTAAATACTAACCAAAATAAAGCAAAGGTAGCTAAGTTGATATCACAGAAAACATATTTTAAGACAAAAACCATTAGCAATAAGGATGTCAGTACATGACAAAAAAAAGTTCAACTCACCAGGAAGAAATAATTCTAAACTTTATTTGCCTAAAAAGACAGCCTCAAAATGTATAAAGTAAAAATGATAAAACAGGGGAATTTGACAAATTCGTCATTACAGTGAGAGAATTCAAAACACTTCTCTCAATTATTGACAGGTCAGGCAGACAAAAGTTAATAAAGAGGTGGAAGATATGCATACAATTAACAAATGACTTAAAGGACATATATTGAAAAATAACAATTAGAAAATAAACATTCTTCTTAAGCAAATATGGCACATGAAAAAAATTGGCTGTACCAAGACATAAAATGTCACAAAAAAACTTCTAAGAAAAAGTAATAATACTTTTAAGAAAAGGTAATAATAAAAAGCTTACATTTGTATAAGTTTCCTATTGCTGCTGTAACAAACCCAGTGGCTTAAAATAAGACTATGCTCTCACAGTTCAGGGGGCCAGAAGTCCAAATTCAGTTACTAGTCCAAATCAAAGTGTTGGCTGGCTGAGCCCTGCACCCTCCAGAACCTCTAGGGGAGAATCCATTCCTGGCCCCCAACAGCTTTTGGTGGCTGATGGCATTCCTTGGCTTATGGCTGCAATACTCCAGTCTCTGCCTCTGTGGTCACATTGCTTTCTCCTCTTCCGGCTGTAATCTTTCTCTGCTTCACTCTTATTAAGAATATTGTGATTCCATTTAGGGCCCATCTGGATAACCTAAGAAAATCTCATCTCAAGATCCCTAACTTAATCACATTTGCAAGGGCCTTTTTCCATATAAGGTAACATTTACAGGTACAGGGATTAGGACCTGATACCTTTGGGGACCATTATTTATCTCATATATATCATATATATATATTTACCTTATGCTGTGCTGGATTCTGAGCACTTCTAAAATATTAATTTATGCTCTCAACAATCTATGAGATAGGAGCTATTATTATTCCCATTTTCAGAAGGTAAAACTGAGGTGGAGAAAGGTTATAACCTGCCCAAGCTATGTCATATTCACATGTTCTTTGACTACAATGCAATTATTTAGAAATTAGTAACAAGACATTTAACTTATTTTGAAATAACTTCAGAAATACAGGAAATTTGCAAAACAGCACAAATTCCCATGTACCCTTCACCTAGATTCTCCAAATGTTAACATAATAACACATTTGCTTTATCATTTTCTGTATACATACTTCTAAAACTTTTGAGTTTAAGTTGCATATATAATGTCTCATTATCCCTAAATAGTCTAGTGTGTATTTCCTTAAAAACAACTTTTTTTCAAGTAACTACAGTACAATGATCAAATTCAGGAAATTACCATCGATACAATGCTGTCATCTAATCTATACTCAAATCTCACAAATTGGCTCAAATTGTCCTTCATAGCAAAAAAAAATTTTTCTTAACCAGGATCCAATCCAAGATCATGTGTTTTGCATTATTTGTCACATTTCTTTAGTCTTCTTTAATCTGAAACTTTTGACAAGTATAAGCTGGTTATTTTGTAGAATATCCTTCAATTTAGTTTTTTAAAAATATATTTTTAATAAATTTTGTTTTATTTATATTTATTTTGGCTGCATTGGGTCTTCACTGCTGTGCGCGGGCTTTCTCTAGTTGCGGCGAGCGGGGGCTACTCTTTGTTGCGGTGCGTGGGCTTCTCACTGCGGTGGCCTCTCTTGTTGCAGAGCACAGGCTTTAGGCGCACAGGCTTCAGTAGTTGTGGTGCATGGGCTTAGTTGCTGTGCGGCATGTGGGATCTTCCCAGACCAGGGCTGAAACCCATGTCCCCTGCATTGGCAGGCGGATTCTTAACCACTGCGCCACCAGGGAAGCCCAAAAAAGATTTCTTCTTGATTATGTTCAGTTTATACATTTTTTCCAGGAATACCACGTAAGTGACGTTGTACCTTCAGTCCATCATATCAGAATGCACATAATATAAAGTTGTCTTATTAATGGTGACACGAATATGTTTTTTAAAGGAAATACATTTACAAAAACTTAAATTTGTGCTTTTAAAAACAAAAAATTCATAGCTCATAGAAATCATAATTTTAAATTTTTAATATTAGCACTGAGAATACATTTGTGTACATACATATTTGTGCACACAAACACACAAATTGTGGGATGTAGTAAAAGATAAACTTA
Source organism: Delphinus delphis (assembly GCF_949987515.2). Lineage (NCBI taxonomy): Eukaryota > Metazoa > Chordata > Mammalia > Artiodactyla > Delphinidae > Delphinus > Delphinus delphis. The sequence continues at coordinate 94,543,311 of NC_082690.1, read as the reverse complement.
GAGCCTTAGATGTTTATTTCAGAGTAAAAAAAAAACATTGAACATGAATTAAATGTCCAATTTATGAAAGAAAAATAACAGAATAAACCTCCAGAAAGAAGGAGAGCATGAAAAGAAAAAGGCAGAGAGGATCAACAAAGCCAAAAGTTGGTTCTTTAAAAACTTCTGGCAAAATGGTCAAGGACAAACTTGACCATAAAATAGACAAACTTCTGGCAAAATGGTCAAGGAAAAGAAAGTGAGAAGACACAATACTGGGAAAAGAAATAGATATATATATCTAGCAGAGGTTTAAAAAATAAGAAAATTCCTCAAGTTACTTTATGCTAATAAATTTGGGGAAAAAAATGAGTATATGCTTAGAACAAAACTTTTTTTTCAAAATTGAATCGAGAAAAAATAGAAACCCTGAGTAGTCTTATTATTTTTAAAGCAACATAATAAGTAGTTGAAAATCTTGCCACAAATAAATACTAGGACCAGATTGTTTTATAAGTTTTCAAAGGAAAGTCTGCCCCAATCTTTTACAGATTCTTCTAGAGCACAGTAAATAAAACAGGTAGCACTCCCCAGCTCATTTAATGAAGTTATAATCTTGATATGAAAACCAGACAAGTATGAGAAAGACTGCAAGCCCATTTCTTAAATATAGATGCAGAAATTCTAACTACAATACCAGCAAACTGAATTCCACAGTAAATAAAGATAGTGAAATAAGATCAAGAATGTAAAGGTGATTTAATACTAGAAGGTCATAACTAAACTAAAGCAAGATCTCTGAACTCTTCCAGAAATAGCTCACCTAGAATGTGCTTCAATATGTATGTACTCCTAGCTATTCTTGGAACATACCAGGTATGCTCTCTCCTTGGGCTCTTTGCACAGGCTGGTCTGCCTGAAATGCTCTTCCCCCAGGGAGGTAAAGGTCTTGCTCAAGATGGCTCCAATGCCACCTCTCTCTGGGTCTGCCATGAGTACCTTATTTAATGTCACAAGCCTCCCACCCCTACCCCAACAAACATTGATTCCCTATCCTACTTACCCTGTTTCATTTTTCCCCACAGCATATTATTATTATTCCTTTTGTTTATTACCTGTCCCTCATTTGCTCCCCCCCCCAGGTCCCTCCCCCGCCCCACATCCTGTTCAAGTGTAAGCTCAACTGGGGTTAAGAATTTTTTATCTGCTTTGTTCATTGTAGTTTCTCCAGCATCCAGAAGCGTAAATGGACATGGTTGGCATTCAATAAACGCACACAACAGTTTGTCTAGAAACTTTTATAACAGGGAAGACAAGCTGGCTTTACATCCTTTTGGGATTACCTTTTGTAGTACCCATTTTGCTTGCTTTTCAGTGACACAGGTAAAGGAGAGTGGTCAAAGTTGTACTATGCTGTTTATCACATTAAAATTTTTTTCATCTATTAAGTTTGTGTTCATGCTAGACAGTGTTCCATTTCTAGATGTTTCCATATAAATCTCAATAGAAAGAATTACATTTCCACAAGGGAATTTTAATTCTGTCTATACTTATATGTTTTGCATCAGGAGTAACAAATATGCTAATCTAAAAATATTGGAATGTCACAAAGTAGTGAGTCCTTAAAATTTAATTAATTAGTTTCTAACATATTAAATAAAAAGCTTTGATCATTTGCTTTGATACTGGTAAACTACAGAGCAAAGTAGCAAAATCCAGGACCACCAAAATATCAGGTAATTTTTGGTATCAATAGACTTCAGAAATTATAGTACTACTTAAGCTCATTTCATTCTCATAAGGTATTATTATCACAGTAAATCTCCTCTTTTACACTGAATCAGCACCATTCGTACTGGTATTGGCATTGATGTTCACTCTATATAAAGTTCACTTCTATTGTATTTTGATGCGATAAATATCAAGTGAGAACTCAGAATTCATCTCTTTGGGGCAGGACCACATTTGAGGAAACGGAGACCAATATCATCTTTATTTATTGCCAGTGCACATGGGCCTGACATAAGGACAAATCAAAATGGCACACATCATTCTGTGTGCAGGGCAATTCCTCTCCTGGCCTCCCTCCCCCATGCTATTGTACTGAAAGGACAATGAAAGAACAATAAATTAAAACCCAGTTTTCTATGTTGTGAGGAGAGCTGATTCTACAGTAATCATCAATACTAATCTTCTACTCTGCTCTTTGAGTTCAAACCTTATCTAGCACACATCAGACTATAAAATCAAGTCAATATAAAGTTAAGTCTAAAAATTATGCTTCACAATTTTGAAGGTTTTTGAGAACATTGGTTTCTCTTTTAGTATAATTTTTCTTTCATGTGCCTGGAAACATAGATTTTCATGTTATCATCTTCAACCTTGAGTGTTGAATACAAGAGGATACTTGCTGAGCTGAAGCAGTCAAAGCCACAGCTCAGAAGTTTTGAGCTTGCTAAGGGATTTCCTAGCCAGATTACAGCTATTTTCTAGACGGGATAAAAGGCGAAGTATTTTGTATACTTGCAAACCAATCCCTCCCCCTCTCTACCAACTGTCCAGCAAAAACCACCACCACAACAATTAACCAACAAATGTGTGAAAGCAAATAATATATTGCCCAGGTCATTGTGATTTCACCATTTCTACAACAAAATGAGAGAGAGAGAAAGGCAATGTGTTTTTCGTAAAGCTAAATTTATTCTTTATTCTGAGATTATGTTCTTCCTATTTTGGGGATGCTAAAATGTCTTTTCTTTTATATAATAATGCCAATAGCAGATGGTAATTTGGGTTTTTCTGTTTTTGTTTTATGTCCTTAGCTGGCAAGTTTAAAAGCTAGAAACACTTAAATACCCCAATTAAAAATTTTATTTATTTATCTGCAGATTTCCTGATACTTAAATCTCAGATCCTGGGAACCATAGCCTAGGTAAAGACCTACCTTCTGTGTTGCATGTTTCACAACACTGAATTAATTTCTTAGCAAGTTCCCCAAACAAGTTATGTAGCAGAATAAAAGTAAGTCTTAATTTATATTAAACCAGTGCAAAAATGGGCTTAATTTCAAGCACCAAAGGAATATATTTTCAATCAACACCATGGTTATAACATCTTTTATTAAAACTAATTGTATCAATATCTATAGGGTACCTATTTAAAAGTATAATGCCACTACTCTATATCATCATTGTTCTAAGAGTAGCCTGGTGTCACATATGTGAGCAGTATTGGTGCAGTGCAGAAACAAAGAAGCTGGGGTCCAAGCAGGCCACCTTGCTGGGTCAGAGTTTTAGTGGCACTGATGGAGCTGCCCATCAATGTACATTTTGGCCCATTTACCTTTATAAATCATACCATATAGCATTCAGTATTTACATACATTTAAACTGAGAAGGCATACGTATTAGAGGAAAGCATATTTTAGTGGGCATGTGTCAAAAATAACTCTGTGTTTCATCATTATTTTTACGTCATTAGCTACCCTTGAGAAAGGAAAGTTCCGTATAAATGTACAAACCAAGACATACTTTTAGAAAACCTTACAGAGTGCTATGCAAATAGCAGTGTATCCTCCCATAAGTAAATCAATTAACCCCCACTCCCTCAAAGTGTTCAAAACAAAAAAGGATAGCTGGCCGTTACTTTTTAAAGTATGTTTCAGAGAAAATACAAGCATAATCATCATTGGCATTTTGGACCAGATGAAACTCTTAAGCCTTACATCTGACTCTATCATTCAGTGATTTGTTATAATTGTGTTCCTTCCTAGTAAGCAGTTCTTGCTAATGTTAGTTCTGTATCTATTTGATAGGGGCATTTATGTTACATTTCAAAATAACTCCTGGTAGCATCCAGAATATATGTCAGGAACTCCTGAAAGCAACTCTGCTTTCCTCTCAATTATGACATTTAGCTTTATCAGTAACTGTTAATTAACATGACAACTGAAGATTTGGAGATGGTGGGCCCCTTGCAGCAAACATGCCTAGGCTGGAACATCTGGTCAAGTTACTCAACACAGTTACCAATGCTTAGTTCTTCTTAATTTTCTTCAGATAGCGAGCCCGGGTGGAGTTGCCTAAATTCATGGTCAATTTAAAATACAACCAGGAAGGCAGGCTTGAGATCACTGAGGCCTAGGGAAAGAAATGGGGAGATATGCAATTAAGGCTTACAATTTGAACTCAATTGAAACATATGATCTTATGTTTTACTATATTGTTGTTTTATTTACAGGTAGATTTTAGAGTTCTTGGGTGTACAGTTGAAAACAGATGCCTTGCTAGTAAGTCTAGACAATGTATATATGCTAATATACCACATACTATTTTGTGACTCGATGGGAAAGAAAACCCCAAACGGAAGTACTGATTTGGAACTTAAAAATCTACATACCATAAGAGAATGGATCAGGTATCCGTTGGTTCGGGATTGCACGCCGACAGTTTTAATGGCAGACTTCACAAACGTCTCTGAAGAGGGCTTATCCAAAGTTGGCTTTCGAATTTTAGCCAGTTTCGTAGCTACAAAGTAGGGCAGGACACTCTAGAATGGCAACATACCCCCCCAAAAAAAACATGCCACTGATTAGGAAGGCCACAAACTCAATTCACACTGATGTTTGATTGCTCTTAGTGGCAGAAACATTCTGAAAAACTCTGAAGTTTGTATCTTTAGAGAGAGAGAAGAAAAAGAGAAGCAGCTATCTAAAAGCTACCTTGATAGAACAAACGATAGCATAAAACAAGTTGTATAAAAACAATCTGTCGGGCTTCCCTGGTGGCGCAGTGGTTGAGAGTCTGCCTGCCGACGCAGGCGACATGGGTTCGTGTCCCGGTCCAGGAAGATCCCACAAGCTGCGGAGCGGCTGGGCCCGTGAGCCATGGCCGCTGGACCTGCACGTCCGGAGCCTGTGCTCCGCAACGGGAGAGGCCACAACAGTGAGAGGCCCGCATACCGCAAAAAAATACAGTCTGTCAATACAACAGAGTTTGAGACTAGAGAAAGTATTAAAGATAAGCAGAAACATACCTTTTTGAGTCTTTAAAAAGAAGGCATTAAACAAATCTAGAGAGCAGAGATTTGGGGTGGGTGCTTTCTACTCTGACTAAACAATATAGTTACAGAACCACCACATAGGAGATTTTTGACATTTTATGCCCCTAAAGAGATAATAATAATTTCCTCCATACTTTATGGTTATTAAGCTTGTTCTATCAGTTTTGGTCCCTCTAAAATAAACATTTCATGTTAGCTTTCGGCTACCACTTTTCTTCCCTAGTTTCTTACCATTCTGCTTCTGAGTTTTATAAACTTTGCTATTGATAAGATAGGACCACCACTCTTTTCTTTTTTCTTTGTTGGGGGGAGACGGGATAACAGTATGGAAACAGCCTGGGTAACTAACAGACGCTTCACGGAAGTGGTGTGGGATGCAAAGCTGGACACTACCTTTTAGGTTAGGGGAGCTGTTTCTTTATTTCTTATGCTTGCTATATTTTGGATATGCTTCAACACAGAATGCAAGGAAACCCTATTACAACGACTCCCGAGTCATGACACAAGCGGTTCCTTCTGTAGTTTGAAATTACTTGGGCATGGTTATACACCAAGGAGTGAATGTATTCTGTTTATCTGACATGTATGAAAGGAAGGGGTATAAATTACAATGAAACTTCTATTAAGGAAGAGGATCTGTTTCAACACATGGTGGTCAAAATCAAAAACTTCATTACTAAAGGCAGAAATAAAATTGAGATGTACTCCAAACTATAGATTTTCTTCCTGCCAAGAGCTGGGGAGTTCCCATATCTCTTTTGTTTTATTTTGTATTTTTCCCATTCCCAAGTATGAGTCACCCTCCTTAACAGGTGAGCTGAAACTTTAGCCCACCTGTTAGAACCATGAACCCAAGGGCCTAACCACTGTTACTCTCCAACTTTCTCCTTCTTAGTCCCTGCAGCCACAAACCCACTAAGTAAAGTAACTTCCCCAAAGTACTTCAATACCTGGGCCAACTTTGATTAGGTGACTTTTGGTTTTGAGAATTTGTGTACACTTATTCCTCACTTAAAAAGCAATTCTTTTTTTTTTTTTTGGTCCAGCAGGTCTTTATTTTTAAACCCACGTTGCTGCAAGGATCCAGTATATGAGAGCACAAACCAAAGAGAGATCCCAGACTAACGTACAACATGAAATGCAGAGCTCATGAGGCTCTGCCAATGGGTAGGGAAAGAAAAGTTTGTTCAAGCTGAGCAGCAAACAAAGCAAAGAGAGTGTTTGCATATACTCTGACTCCAGCAGTGAAGGGCCGTAAGCAAACCCCATCACACCTCTATGACCCAGGTTTCCTGGCTACAAAAAAAAATAAAGATTAAAACAAAAACAAAAACCTTCCCATATATTGATCACAAGCCTGCCAAGAGTACTGTACAGTATTGAGCTTCTCAACATAAAGGTGGTCCACTCATTATACCTTCCAATTACATAATTAGGTATTCTAATCCCCCCTCCCTCTCTATGTGGCACAAATCAGACTGTTCTGATTTGCAGAAGAATGAAGTCGCACTGCTTGGCTGAACCACTTGATGGTGCCACAAGTTAACAAACTCATCATTCAGCTAAACCATCCAGCTAGTCGAGAAGGTCCTGGCTCTTGAGGTGGGGACAACAGACGCATGTACATTCTATTCTGGAAAGGGTATTTATTTCTACAGTGGTTTAAAATCAAAGCAGTTAACATGGCCTAGCAGAGGATGGAAAGGATTCAGAGATGAAATAACTTTTGAGCTAAGTCTTAATAATGTGGAGGAATTTGCCAGGTAAACACATAAGGGAAGAACATTTTGTAATGGGAACAGCAGGGGCAAAGAAAAGGAGACAGACCAGGATGTTCTCATGGAACGGCAGTAGTTCAGCCAGCACGGTTCAAACAGTGGAAATGTGTGAAGCAGTGGCAGAAGGAAGGCTAAACTTAAGTACAGAAAACGAGATCCAATCACCGACAGTATCGATTTCTAGAGCATAAGCTCTGTGACGACACAGTCTTATTCACCATTATATTGCCAATGCTTAGCCACTGCCATTGCCTAGCATGTAGCAGGAGTGCTAAGACGATCTACTGAATGAATTAGCAACAGAACACTTCATTATGGACAGCACTGAATATAGTACTGGGGTCCCTTTCTACTGCTGCTGCCCACAAAATTAATGACAGGAGGAAGTTGACAATGTAGCATGAGAGTTTAAACCACAATTTTAGATAGTCTAGAGCTTAAGCAAGGTTATCTGTCTAAACAAAGTCTTAGTTTACAGGTCTTAGTTACTCAGAATTTTAGAAGAAGGAGAATTTCAAGTTATGTAAAAATAAAGAAATATCTTTTTTTTTAAAGAAATATCTTTATCTTATATGTCAAAATGTCATCTAGGTACATCATTAAACAGTTAAACAAAAACCCAATAAATGATAATGAATCCACTTTTCTGGTCTACGCAGGGAAACATTACAGTGAACAGGTTAAGAAGATACCCATACTTTCATAGGGAGTATTTTGGGCAGAACAAATTTTTAAAAGTTTCTTATGCTCAACAATTTGCCACTATAAATATTGCCAGCTCGGAAACAGCGTGAACCTTGACAGCTGCCCATGCAGGCAAGTGCCCTGGTCTTTGCACTTAGAATCCCAAACTGAAAATAATTAACCAGCCCATAAAACAAAGCTTTTTTGTCCTTGCTCAGCCTATTGAAAAGATCCCTGAAAACAAACTTGGTATCTTTTTTTCTCACCCACTGAGTAGCTTGCTGAGGTATCTGGTCTTTAGGGAACAGTTTAGGGGGCCTCGATTCAGGAACAAGAAGGTTATTACAACTTAATGTCACAGAACAAGAGAAAGATGGATGCCCAGGGCTGCATGGCAGATATTCAAGAATCAAACACTGAACCTTCTAACTTCATGTAGCAGCACATCCTTCATGCTGTCATCTGTGTACTAAGTATGCCTTCTCAAATTTAAAAATGACCAGGACAACTCACACCCATGCTTTGGGAAACACGGGTCCAGAGAACGCCAGGCTCCAGTCTATTTACACAACACGGAATTCTCAAGACGGGGTATAATCTGCCTTTTCTGAGCACTAAGTTCACCAGTGAAATCAGCACATATTCTTAAGGCAGAGGCTGAGGCTCCTATGAAGCATTTCAGGGAATCTTTTCTCCTTCAGTCTGTATATTCATCCTCCATTTCAGGATCTGAATAACTGTATGCATAGAGCCTAGTTTTGGAGTTTGTATTATTTCACTTGCAGACCACAAGATGAGCATTTCCACAAAAGGGCCCTTGATTATCTCATTGGTAGAAACCCTTGGCCTTACTAGAAAATGTTAGGAAAAAGGAATCATTCTGATGGGACAGAGATCCCTGATAACATGGCAATGAGCAAAGGCCCCACAGTAACATTAGGTATAAACCTTAGCACCTAAGCCCAAAATGAAGGAGGTAAAATGTTGTGCTCTACACAAAAGAATCCTTGATCAACACTGGCTGGCTGATAATCTTACAAATGACCTGCCTCCACATATGTGGAATTCGTATGTTAACATTCAAAGGACAAAAGGGAAAACAGTGTTAGCTCACAAAACAGCATGTATTTAACAAGTCTTTCCTGAGCGCCTACTAGAACACTGTTTTAGGCACTCGGAATACAGTTATGGACAAGGACAAAGTCCCTGATCTTACTGAGCTTACATTTTAGTGGGGGGAAAGGGGGGCTGGTGCACACAGCCTACAAACAAATGGTTAAAAGAACGTCTACAATATTGGCAGGTGATGATGAAAAGGAAGAAGAAAAATAAACCTGAGTAAAGGGTGGAGGTGATGGAGGCTGTTCCTGCAGGTGATCAAGAAAGGCCTCTGGGATAACGGTGACATGTATGTGATATGGTCACATATAAGCAAAGATCTCAATGAAGGGAGAGAGCAAGCCAAAAAGATACCTGGATAAAGAGCCTTAGACTGAAAGAAGAGCAAGTGCAAAGGGCCTGAGGTGTGAGTGTGCTCAGAGGGTTTGAGTACTGCAAGGAGGCCAGAGAAATAGCGGGGTGTGTGTAGGGGGGCACATGCTAATGTGGAACATCTGCAGTCAGAACACGGTGGGTCACAAGAACTCTTGGTTTTACTCTGAAAGAGATGAAAAGCCACAGGAGAGTTTTCAGCAGAGGAGTAAGATGACCTGGATTATGCTTTAAAGAGATCACAGACTGGGGTGGGGGGGGGTGGGGGTGGGGCTATTATCAAGGTGGGAGTAGGGAGGCCACATAGGAAGATGCTGCAAAAGGTCCAGGGCAAGAGATCACGGTGGCAGTCATGAGAAGCGGTCAGACAGTGGATGTGTTTAAAGGGTCAACTACAGTCAGTGAGATTCCCTGATGGACTGAATCTGCTGTGTAAGAGAAAGAATAAGCTGGATACGGGGGGTGGGGAGAAAACTTCAGCTTTGAAATCACAGACTTGGATTCAAATTCCACTTGACCACTTACTAGTCGTGAGATCGTGAGCAAAATACTGAGCTTTATTTTCTTCCTTGGGGGATATAGCATCTTCCCTATTCTATTACTATGAGGATTGAAAAAAAAATTGTCAGTTAAAGAGTGTGAGATTTAAACTCTGGTATGTATTAGAATTCTTTTCTAAGTTTTCTAATATTTATAATTTTCAGAATGGATTTAGAAAGAAAAAACTTGGCTGAGTTTTTATATCCTGTAAGAGGGGTAAGAACACCATTTTCTATAGAAAATGACTGTGGTAACCAGCTGGGTATCTGAGTCCTTTCTGGATACAGATTTAATGTGGTTTGAAGGACTAAAGGACATCTTAGGTTTTTAGCTCCTGTGGTATAACACTGCTGTAAAAGGCCAAGGAAAAAAGCCATTATCACTGACAAAAATGAGGGTTCACCTAGTTGGAAGCGGTCTGGGTCCAATGATCCCAACAGGACTAATTTTACTATTCTTCAGCCATTTCTCAAAGCTGGTGCAGTTGACTAGATATGAGTATTTCCTGTGAGAATCTTTCTGTTGCTTTATAGTTCTCTGTATTTAGACTCCATTTGCACTAAAGACACAGGCCATTACCTTCTTTTATTGTCCTTGGCAATTAACAAGAAAGATGGATGAGGACTTATGTTTTCAGTCCCGATGCGAATTTTTCTGTGTTTAGCTATCTAGCTCTTTGAAGCCCAGTAGATCTGTATGATTACTCTAAGCGATAAAATGTTTTAACAAAATACAAACGAGAAATATCTTCATTAACAAAATAAACTGGAATTTTGTTTGCTCCCTCATCTCAATTTGTCTGATTTGTTTTCTAAATTTATTCTGACTAAAAACTACATTTTTAACCGAATTAGCAAAACCACCAACTCTCATCACCAAAAAGCAACAAAGCACTGGAAGATAGGACTTTAAGAGAATGGGGCCCAAAGAATTTCTCCATTATGGTAAATATTCTTTTGTAATCTTTGTGCTAAGAGTGAGAAGCCCCCTTCGTTTTCAGGCCAGACCGGCTGAAACCTACACCCGCCTTCTCTGGGTCTGGGGGTGGGGGGTCTCCACCTGTGTCCTCACCTTTCCTCTGGTAAAAGGTCAGGCAAACTAAACCTCATGCGATGGTTTCAGTTAGCAAATGATCTCCTTGTTGACAGCACTTCCAGAGACCTGGCTTCGCAGCTCCAAGGAAGAAAACTATGGTGCTGAGTAACACCCCGGGGAGAGGAAGGAGGGCACGGCAGAAAGAGCACAGATCATGGCGTTATTCAAACCCTCACGGTCAATCCAGATGGCTAAATTCCCCATACCTCCCCACATTACCCAACACAGCAGCCTCCTTTAGGTCCTTCATAGAGCGGATCACTATGTAAAATAATCACATTCATGTGTTCGTTCGCTTGCTATTGTCTGTCTCCTTCCCACTAAATATAAACTCTGCCACAGCAGGGACTTCGTCTGTCTTTTTGCTATTGCATCCCCACCTCCCTAGTAGTCCCCGCTCAGTATTTCTTGACTGAAGAAACGTGGAACAAAATATACACCTCTGGTTTTGGACTTACTATCCCTTGTCGACGTAATGTGTTTAAATATCTGGCTCTCTGTGTGGGTGCCCTGAGGTCAGAACCATGTCTTACTTGTTTCCTCCCTGCCTGGCTGAAGAGCTGGCCAGTGGCAGGCACTCACTGACCTTAGGCAAGTTACATGATTCCTATTGATTCTTGGCTTTCTGTCTGTAAAATGGGACTAGGTTAACATCTATCTTAAATGAGATAAGAAAATAGGTGAAGACATGGGGCATATTGTAGATAGTCAATAAATGCAAGTTTCTTTCCTTACTTCATGCTCATGTTTCAGAGTTTCCCATGTTTTATTTATATATGCATTATCACGTGTCCCCACGTGCTAGAGGGGGAGGCCGGGTCTCAAGGTAATGAAGCAGCTTTCTGTGGGTTAGACCACGGAGGGGTGATACCAGAACTAAAACCTTGGTCTGCTGACTAGGCTCAGCATCCTTTCCTCACCACCTCTAAGCACACCAGTAATCAATGTGGTCTGCATAAAACCACAGCCTGGACTGAGGGAGCTAAGACTTCTTACTTTGAAATGGGTAAATACCCAGGGCTTCATGAATTCTTTAGCATCAAAAAGCTCTTCATAAGGCAGGTTTGTGAAGAGTCATTCATTGCTGGATGCTAAATCTAGGGGAAACTGTGAGAGGGGGCAGGACATCTGCATGGTTTTCAAAGTGTCTGCCCACAGACTGCTTATTAGCGCAAGGGAAAAAAACAGTAACGCTACAGCAGAGAAACTGGGTAACCCCTTGACTGAGGGGTCGAAATCAACATCAGCAATAAGGGGCAGATGGATATCATGTGTCTCTGGATGTGATGCCCTGAGAAGGACACGATGTCACATATGTCATTTTGGCCAGGGAAGCATAACCTGAATCTAACCATGAGGAAGCATCAGAGAAACCCCAAGTGAGAAATGTGTGATTAAAAAGAGCAGAGGAGTACTGTCCTCTTCAAAAATGTTAATGTCATAAAAGACAAAGAAAGGCTATGGATGTATCCCAGATTAAAGGAAACTAAAGAGACAGGAGAACTATATAATACCTGGTCCTAGACTGAATTCTTTACAGGAGGGTAAAAAATGCTATAAAGAATACTATGAGGGGGAGTTCCCTGGTGGGCTAGTGGTTAGGATTCTGGGCTTTCACTGCTGTGGGCCGGGTTCAATCCCTGGTCAGGGAACTGAGATCCCACAACCCGTGCAGTGTGGCCAAAAAAAAAAAAGAATACTATGAGGTCAGAAATTAGACTACAGATGGTAGGTTAGATGAAAATACTACATCAATGTTAATTCTAAAGTTGGCAACTATATTGTGATTATTTATAAGGATATCCTTATTCTTTGGAAATACACGCCAAAGGATTTGGAGGTAAAGAAACATGATATATGCAACTCACTTCCCAATGATAAAACAAATGGAGTAAAATGTTAACAATAAGTGAATCTGTGTAAAGAGTACTGGGGTGTACTTTGTACTATTCTTATTTTTACAAGATTTCTATAGATTTGAAATTATTTCCAAATAAAAAGTTTAAAAGAAACAAGGTGGCCTGTGAAAGTTTTACAGAATAAGAGTTCAAGGAGTATAGTTTTAGGATGTCATCTTAGTTTCAGCTATTTCTTACTTGCTTAGTATTAAGAGACAGAGCCTGGTAATGGGGCCCACCAACTAGCCAGTCAGAGCACTTTGGATTTGGCCCTTTGAAAGAGGCATAATTTTGATTGGGTTTTAGTTATAGGGTAAGAATGAGAACAGATCATTCTCACCAACAGAGCACACTTTCCATAAGATTTACAAGAATGTACTTCTTATCCTCTATTCAAACATCAACAGAGTCAAAATTCACCTCTAGGATGTTTATATCACATGTTGTTACTACTATTTATTTGTGTTTCCAGGAAATGCTTATATATTAGCAAATCTGAATTCATGAAGAAAATTTTAAATGCTCTTAAAAAATTACAGGAAAGAAGTTGAGGGAAAGATGGGGAGAGAAAAAAAGCAAAGAAAAAAATATTAACAAGGAATTAATATAAAACGAGCTGGGATTTGAAAACCATACCCTCTTCCTCTCCCAAAAGAGCAATCTGTTGCATCTTCACATGGAGGCAGACCTAAAAAGAGCACCTGCCTTCCAAAGATTAGAAGAAACTGAATTTTGGATCATAGCATTAGCTTGGAAACCCTCTAGATATAGAGTTTGAAAATTCAAGACCAGAGGCATATGGGAGCCACAGAAGAAGCTCAAAAGCCTTAAAAACAGAGGACTGTGTACCACCAAGCATGGCCATGCATAGCCAGGGTCCTCTGTGATGCCAGCAAATGGCAGGTCTCTGGTATGCCCCACATTACACGTGCCATTAGCAACACAGAGACAAACACGATAAAAAGCCTGTTCTCAAGAATACACTGGAGTGGGGGGAGTCCTGGGCCAGAGAGTATCAGGCAGAGGTATATAATAAGGAGTAAGAGAGCAGAAGGGAAGGTGTAACCACAAGGGCCCAGCGGCCAAGATAAGGTTTCCCAGGGCAGGTGAAATGAGGCTGAAGCCCTGAAAGACGGGCAGGGGCTGCAGGCTCCGGTGCGAATGGGGCAGGGAGGAGATGTGGAGAGGAGACTTGCAGAGGAGTGGGGGCAAAGGCGTGCCAGCAGAGGAGCCAATCAGGGGCACCGCAGAGGGCAGAGCACGCACTGGACACTACAGTGTCCGCTCTGGTCGGAACGCAGGGTGGCGTGATGGAATGGCAAGAGGCAATGGCCTTGTGGGGTCTGAATTCAATCCTCAACATGACGGGTGGCCACTGGAGGACACTGAAGGAAAGCAACGTCATCTGACTTGTTTTTAATAAGATCACCCAGGAAACAGTATGTGGGATGGAGTGGAAGGGAAAACTAGCTGATAAATACTCCTAGTCCAAAAAAACGTGCAGACACAACATACCACCAGAGAAAAACCAATAATTTTTTAACTGAGCTTCATTTAGACCAGATTTTTTTTTCTTTAATCCCTTTGGTCAGAATTAATATGAGATTCTCTTCTACTTCAGAGTTTGATGTGTTCACACAGAAATAACAACTGTGTTTTTCCTCACAAACATTTCAGTTTTTGTTTTTTCACCAAATTCATTCTAAGTTTAAACCATGAATGAATTCCTATGAAGGAAGAGAATGATCAATGAAATTACATCATTTGTAATTCATTATTAGGAAAAAATAAAAATTTGTCAAAGTAAAATATTTCAGAAAACAAATGCTAATGTGCTTTTGTAGTAGCTGTTAGTCACAGCAGATCAATAGGCAGACCATATGCAGAAAAGATCTTTGAGGGAAACCAGACCTGAAAGTGAGAGACGAAACAGTCTTATCTGTTCACGGAATTTGAGAAATTGATCATCTATACTCACAAGGCCTAAGACTCCCTTTGTCACTGAAACACTTGCAGCTTCTGGTCACACTGACTCTGGGTCACCCACAATGGACCTTTAAGATTCCTGCTTGCTCTCAGTAGTGTTTAAAAATTGTTAAGTTAATAGCGTGAATATAATAGATTCATCAGAATGAGAAAATGGCACATTGTGTGGCACACGATGCCTGACCTCCCGAGTGCTTTACCGATTTCCTGTTACCAAAATATAACACATGCTACGTAGCAGGTTCAAACTATTAGCATTAAAGTGACTGGTGTCAAGGAAGTGGGAAAAGGGAGCGTATGGTAGCTCCGTATAAAATTCAAGATTCTTGAAAACCCTGTCCCCCCCAGGGTACCCTATATTTATGTGGAGCTGCAAATCGGAGTGACACCAAAGGGCTATGACATTGAAGGATCCCTTGGGGGAGACCTCAGGTAAGGACTGAGGGGAAGCAGGCTCTAAACGGACCCTGGAAGACGAGGAAACATTTACCCTAAAGATATAAGGGAGGAAGTGGAACTAAGCAGCCCAGCACCTTCTGGTTCGTGGCTGCCTAAGCAGATAGATCCAATAAGTCTTCAGTGCTGTCCTGAAGGCCTGGAGCAAGTAGCCCAGTGGTTAAGAACAAAGGCTTTGGTGCCAAACAGACCTGGACTTGAGTCCAGTTCAACATGAGCAAGTGGCTTAACCTCTCTGAACCCCAACTTCCATAAACTTAAAGATGATGATGATCAACACCATCTTATAAGATCATTATGAGATGCAATGAAATACATGGATACATATGAAGTGCTCAGCATTGTTCCTGAAAAGTATCCCCTCAAATATTACCTATTATTATTATGATTGATCGTTTGAGGCTTCGGGGTGCAAAAAGGAAAATACTAGGCTCACAGAATTAAAAGCCATAATGAACACTGGATGTGTGATGAGGTGGGGGCAGGTCGTGGACAGGAGCAGGAAAGGGGTAAGAATTGCAACCTCTCCCAAGACATTGTTAAAAAATGTGCCTAATCATGGAAATACTGTGAACCATTATTTCTTTGTGTTGAGCAACAACTGATTTGAGACTGACACCCATAAAAACCTCTACATTTGCCTCCTCTTGTATTTTGTACTGTAGTTTCACAGCATTGTATCTGTTAGCTACATAATAAAATCAAAGGTCTCTATAAAAATTAAGTCAAATGGATCAAAGGCCTAAATGTAAGAGCTAAAACTATAAAACTCTTGAAAGAAAACATGGGGGGACAATCAACAATACTTCAATAAAAATTTTTTTTAAAACAGGGGAAAAGCCTGATGGCATTTGATTTGGCAATGATTTCTGGGATATGACACCAAAAGCACAGGCAACAAAAACAAAAAATAGATAAATTGGACTACATCAAAATTTAAAACTTTTGAGCATCAAAGGACACTATCCATAGAGTGAAAAGGTAACCCACGAAGAGGGAGAAAATATTTGCAAATCATATACCTAATAAAGGGTTAATATCTAGACTATATCAAGAACTCCTACAATTCAAAAATAAAAAGCAAGCAACCCAATGAAAAAATGGGCAAAGAACTTCAATAGACATTTCTCCAAAGAAGATAGCCAAATGGCCAGTAAACACTTGAAAAGATGCTCAACCTCACTAATCACTGAGGAAATGCAAATCCAAATCAAAACCACAATGTGATACCACTTCACACTCATAACGATGGCTACTATAAAACACAAACAAACAAAAAGAAAATAACGAGTATCGCTGAGGATGTGAAGAAATTGGAACCCTTACGCATTGCTGGTAGGAACGTAAAATAGGGCAGCTACTATGGAAAACAGTAAGGTGATTCTTCAAAACAAACAAAAAGAATTATCATATGATCCGGCAATTCCATTTCTGGGTACATATCCAAAAGAACTGAAAGCAGGGTCTCAAAAAGATAGGTGTACACCCAAGTTCATAGCAGCATTATTCACAGCAGCCAAGTGGTGGAAGCCTCCCAAATGTCCATCGACAGATGAATGCATAAACACAATGTGGTATATACACGCAACGGGATTATGAAGGAAATTCGGACACATCCTATAACATGCATGAAGCTTGAAGACATTATGCTAAGTGAAATAAGCCAGTCACAAAAAGACAAATACTGTAGGATTCCACTCACACGAAGTACCTAGTGTGGTCAAATTCAGAGACAGAAAGTAGAATGTGGTTGTCAGGGGCTGGGGGGAGGGGAAATGGAAAGTTATTGTTTAATGAATAGAGTTTCAGTTTTGGAGGATGAAAAAAGTCCTGGAGATGTAAGGTAGTAATGGGTGCACAACAATGTCAATGTACTTAATGCCACTGAACTGCATACTTAAAAGTGATTTAAATGGTGTTTTCGGTGATGTATATTTTACCACAATTAAAAAAAAGTAAAAGATCACTACCACACCTATATCATCCTGTTGTATGCAGTCATCCTCGTGCTAGTAAAACTCAGTTTTATTCAGCTCTCTCCTCTCCTGTGATTATTAGACAGAGGCTTTGGAATAGTCATGGCACTCCTTGCATACCTGGCAGCTGAGAGATATTGACAGTCTAATTCTCTCAAAATAAGATCATAAGAACTTACAATTATTATGCACCAACCGTTTATGCTGCATAGTTCTACTTTAGAAATTACCACTTAAAAATTCTAGTAAATTGTTTAAAATCTAGACTTAAGTGCATAAAGGAAAAGAAACCATGTCTTTAATGGTGTGCTAACGTCACATTCACTTACTTAGGAATGTGATTTTCTTTCGTTGCCAAGACAGCAACAGTTGCTGTGGAAACCACACAAAAACAGGGATACTTAACTGAAACAAACTCCACTCACCTGCACAAAGATGCCCTTGCTCTTATATTCTTCATGGAGGCATCTAGAGAAGAAATCTACAAAAGCCTGGGAGGGGGTGGGAGTGAGAACACAAACACACATATTACATCAATCTGCCTGATCTGTAGCCATGGAAACAAAAATAATCAACTAACCATTTAACACTATAGTTTCTAATCATTCTTTTCATTTCAAATGCAGAAGAGACCTTAAAAAAAAAACCTTCAAAACCTCAAGTTTTCTTTATCTGCCACTAAATTAAGTGTTCTCTTACCAAATATAATATCCAGATCAAATTCTGATTTAACTGGAAAAGGCTCTTATCTTTTCTTTTTTCAGAAAATGACTTTCCGAGAAGGAACGTCTTATTATATAACAAAGGATGCATTCCTCCTCCCCACTTGCCATTCAAACAGAAACACAGTATGAATTCTGTTCAAGTCTGGTCTATGGGGATTTTGTTGTCAGTAAAGAGAAGAAAAGAGCAAGCGTCCTCTTGGTCCTTTGGGATGGCAAGATCCAAGAAGTGTAGAGATGAACGTGACAGCCCATCTTCTTCCAATAGAACGACTTTAAATCTATTTGTAAAATATAATGTGCCATTTTTTTACAAAGGTGGACTCAACCTCAGGCTTGAAATGCAAAGTATCAATGATGACTCTACTAAGGTCCTAGTTTGTGACAGTCTTGTGTCCGTGGAGCAGAACAGGCAAGAAGAAGTTGAAGTTCACCAGTCACTTCAAGAAACATGGTGTTCATTTTAAACATGCCTACTGCATGTTTCAGATATATAGAAAGCAAGCAGATTGCAGGGCTGGGGGGTGGGCAGAGCCAGGCTTTTTCAAAATACAGTGCGTAGTCACTTTAAGTTTTTCCAGGGGACAAAGTGAAAAAGAGGGCAGGCGTTTTGCTCTTTTCCTTTCCTGTCATATTGCAAGTTCTTATTGTGCATTTTATTTTGTTCATTTTCCCCTAAAAGCTTGTTTAATTTCAGCGTCCCAATGGTCATTTTTATTTCAGAGATGTAACCTATGCTTCAACAACATATTTGAAAATGATGCTATTGACCTGCAGGCAGTACAAAATGCATTCTAAATTACTGTCCTAGTAGTAACGTGAAGAGGGGAATGGTGATGTGGTATAAAATTATGGCATCTTACAGAGAGGTCTGGAAAATTCTTGTCTCACTCCAGAAGTGGCAATAAATATCTGTGAACTTTGAAGAATGTGGCAAAAACTCACACTCCCCCATCTATCTTGTGCATACTGTGTATCTATGTGCTGACTAGCTGCGATCCTTCTAAGCTCTGCGGACATGGCACTTAAGCTGTATGCTGAGTCATTCATGAATCAAATCCCCATTCTTAGACTCATTTATGTTATGTTCTGATCAGCTGAGCTAACTGGCCCAGACCAGCTCCCTGTTGGGAAGTACAAATACCAATTTTAAAACCAGTAAACTACTGAGAGAAAAAAAGCATCTGCAGATCTGAGATCTTGGTGCCTCATTTGTAAAGTTGATACCAGTCAGTGTATCTCCAGCTCTGGCTCCTCTGAAACTAGTGTTGGCTATTTTCCTTTTCTTCTCTGTCCATTTGAAAACTGCTAAGGCTAGAACTTCAAGAAAGTTCCATGCCCATTTCTCAGACTGAAAAGTATTCGTTATTCTTCTTCTGACACAATTTACTAAAAAATTGTTCACCTTAGTTGCAGAGTACAAGGTCAACAGTGGAACTGGGTACATGCCACTGGCAGAGGAGATGTTCAGAATTGCCCCTTTAGATCTAAAAAGGAAGATGCAAGTAAACAGAATGAAATCATATATACAATTGTTTATAAATTACAGATCTAGATATCTAATTATTTGAAACAGAATATCCTGGCTGTTTTTCTAACACACATCTCTCCTTGCCTTTCATCAGCACGTGACATGCTTGGTCAGTGAAAGAGGCATAACTCAATCAAATAAAAATAGCTCTTCTTTGCAATTAGCTCATTTCTCAGTCTTAGTAATCAGGGGCATGACCAGATTAGATCTTCAGTCTCCTCCAGTTGATTTCTATTCTCTGAGGTCTCTGGCCATAGCACCAAGAATTCTTACTCTTAAAAACACTCATACTCCTTGTATGCCTTTAATTTGGCATATCACCACATACTATCCATGCTGTCATATTTAATCATTCTATGAGTATAAACATTCTTCTCCCTCAAAAAAACCATAAGCTTCTAGACCTCAGAGCCCTTATCTTACACTTTTCCTCAAAATACTCTGCACGGTCCTGAGCATGTAACAGGTACTTACACGAATGAATGGTTACGTCCTGCTCTCAGGCACTAAATGTAGAGTTGACTCTAAAATCATGCGACTCTATAGTTCATCAAACCATATTCTTTTGCCAAGAGGCCAAGCTCAATTTCTACTGTAACTTTTAGCGACTAATGAAAGTTCAAAGTCAGAAAGTTACCAGGAATTACTCAGTCTACAAATAAATGAAAATTAGTTTGAGGAAAGCAACGCTGTAAAAACATACAAGTTGTCAGCAGTCATATATGGCTTGCGTAAAGTGTGAGGTTAGGGTTTTAGGAATTTTAGACAGAATTAACAGCCAGCTTTTCCCCCTCAAATCCATTCTTCTCAGGGGGTTGGTCCCCTTAGTTAGCTACTGCAATCTGCCCCACCTGCCTCCTGCCCTCTAGATGAGGTTCCTTTCCTTCAATTTAGTTTCTCATTATTCTTGGTCTGAATTTACTTCCTAAGGCCTAATTTTTAAGTATTTTTTAAAAAGGACGATACAGACTCCTCTTATACAAAATAATAAAAGAAACATGACTAAATGGCATCTAAGTTATTTTAGACAGAAATCTGAAAAGAAATAATTCCCAAAGGTCACCTAGTCCATCTGCCAGCCTCTAGGCGAGATGCCACTTCAACCATCAAATGAAGTCTGGACCCTCCGCTTAATGAGTCACTGAAAACGAGCTGTTGTTTTTTGTTTCTGTTTTTGAACTGAAGTCCTTATTAGTAATAGTTATATACACTTTCCTAAGTGGCGAAATCCATTAACACGTTGGACATAGAAATCAAATCTCAAATTTTAAATTGTTATATTACGGTTTTGAAGAAAGTTGGAAATATTTAGTCAATGTATTAATTACACCATTCTTGTAGTTTTTGCTTGCCTCTCTCACACAGACAGAAAAGGCTTTTCTTTTTAAATATTAAGAGAGTAAGAATGCCTATCAGGAGTTAGAACCCAATAACTCTAAGGTAAAAACTGGTGAATTAGCAATGAGTATCTAGTAATTTCATTTTATCTATATTTGTGAGACATTCCTTTGATCGAAATGGGTTAAAAACCACCTTGGTTACTGAGACTTTTAATACAGTATTAATTTATGATATTTAAAATATCTCTTTTTTTAAATTTATTTATTTTGGCTGTGTTGGGTCTTCCTTGCTGTGCATGGGCTTTCTCTAATTGCGGTGAGCGGGGGCTACTCTTCGTTGTGATGCATGGGCTTCTCATTGTGGTGGCTTCTCTTGTTGCAGAGCACGGGCTCTAGGCCCATGGGCTTCGGTAGTTGTGGCACGTGGGCTCAGTAGTTGTGACTCGCAGGCTCTAGAGCACAGGCTCAGTAGTTGTGGCACACGGGCTTAGTTGCTCTGAGGCATGTGGGATCTTCCCGGACCAGGGCTCAAACCCATGTCCCCTGCATTGACAGGCAGATTCTTAACCACTGCGCCACCAGGGAAGTCCCATAAAATATCTTTATCTTTTATAGGGTGTTAAAAATGTTCTCAAATTAGATCATGGTGATGATACACTCTGTGAATATACTAGAAACCATCAAATTATATGCTTTAAATTAAGTAGATTTTATGATATGTGAAATATATCTCGATAAATCTATTAAAAAAGAGAAAGAGAAAGTGAAATATATTTATGATATACTGGAATGTGTCACCTTTAAGCTAAGGGCAGATCCCAATCAAGTAGAAGCTAAGAAAGTTATTGTATCTTCTGCAATACAATATGCTTTCTGAGAAGTAACCCCAAATCCTGACAAGTTGCACCCCATCCTGAGCCCCAAGCATCCTTGTAGGTATAGGTAGTGCTTTATTTTAATGTTTTCTCATGTAACCAGGAATTGCTATGTCCTACTCATTCACAGCAAGTGAAGAAAAGCCAATGTGAAGTAGTTGTAGAAGATGCTGTTTCTCACTGTAACCTATCACACTGCTGGTTTTATCAGCGGGATTATGGGCTGGATGATACTCAAATTGGCTGAGGTGGCTGCATGTGCTCTTGAACAAAAATCTTACATTCTTTATTTCCTTCCACACAAATGAAATACAATTTAAAAGTCTTCCAAAATTAAAATTTAAATGTTATCAAAAACATTTTAAAAATTAAATCTTGACCTCACCAAAATTGATTCCTAAAACTTCACTCACCAAAGCAATGATTTCAATACAGAAAAATTTATTTAAAGATAATAAAAACCTTGTTCCTGGTTGCAAAACTGATACAGACCAATAGTCAAATATGCTACAATTATGCAAGCATGTGCTTTGTTTACTCCTTGAGGCAAGTGAGATTTTTGTTTCTTAAATATTCTACCCTAATTTAAAATTTCTAGGGGGTAGAGTTAGTTTGAGTTAGTGAAAAGTCAGAATTGGAAGGTACTTTATTCAAAACACCATATTTGCACTCTAAAATGCATGGAAGCAAATCCAGCACCAACGAAGTATAAAGCGAGAAGGCACTAGATCTAAGTAAACACTAAAAGGATAGCATTTATCACTGCACCAAAGTAACAGCAGAGAAAACACCCCTTCCACAAAAACACTGTGCTACGAAGAAGGTTTGTCTCCCAAAAGCCTTCCCCCCCACACACACACGACAGCATAAAAGTCTCTCTCCCTCTCTCCAAGGATAATGATATTCGACTTAGTTTTGTCTGAATCACAAATAACACACTTGTAGAGCTGTCTCAATCCCTGTACTGTATACAGTATCTATTCTTTACATAGAGATGGAGATGAACATTTGGGACCACGAGGCACAAAGGACTCGCCTTTAAAATCAACTACTTTGTCTAGCGCTAATCCCCCATCTAAGCAGAATTAGTGACGTCAAACCAGTTTCCATGGCACAGCCAGACTCATGACAACTCTGTTATATGAAGCAGAAGGACAAAATGGGCTGCGCTTAATTGCACACAGAAACAAACATAAAACCAAACCCTGGTTAATCTCTCATTTTCTGGGGACTTGGGGAACAATTCTAAGACAGGAAGGTACATTGAGAATATTTGCTGAAGTTCCATAATGAAGACTCATGATTCTCATATTTCAGCACATTTCTAGTTTGCTATGACAAATATCCAAATAAACAAGTCAAGTAGTATTTTCTGTGATACAACATTCTTAATTCATCAGGTTGCTTATTTGCTAACAGCCACACGATGGTGTCTCAGTGGTGTAAGTTATTGAGGATCTACTAGAATTAAAATACTGCAAAAAAACAAAGCAGAAACCACTGCAGATAAGGAAGTACCTTTTCATCCAAAATTATTCTCTTCAATGACTAGCCCTCCCACCAGCGAGACATTAAACACACAAAACCCTATAAAATTCAGTACCTTATATTTATAGCCTCCTATAGCTATGCTTTCTAGACTTCCCTCTGTCCTGTGAAATCCCCAATTGGAAAACTCTCCTTAATGATCACTCGGATAAAAAAAATTCCCAAGCCTCTTTTCTTCCTTACACGCCCCACTATTCTATCAGACTGTTGTAGTATCCTTGTGCACAGCTCTTACAAAAATACTACTGTCATAGAGGAAGTGACAGGTCTTCCATGAAGTAAGTCACTGATTTCTGCCTTCCTTGGGACCCTCTCATCACTGCTCCACACTGCAGGTGAGGGGGGGAAGACGGGGAGGCGTAAATGCTGCTGTGAAGCAATGGAACACAGGGTCGGTCCTAATGTGGACTGCTTACTTGATACAGAGTGTGACTGCAGACAAGGGAGATTGTACAAAACACTACATCCCAATTCTTCATATTTTCGCTTCTTATCAGGGAGCATATAAGTGTGCTCTTGGAGGGTCATTACTTTTTTTTTTTTAAGCTTAAACATAACACAGAAGTTGGTACAGACAGTTCTCTAACAGATTCTCAAAAAGACTGAGAAACATATCAAAACAGGGTTCCATGTCAGAAAAGAATCCTGGATCACGGAGGTCAGATATATAATTAGAACCAGCGATCCAAATACATTATACAAATATTGCTTTGTGGAAGAAAGTTTGCAAACATTTCCCACATGAAAGAGAACTGCCTGCCCTAAAACACCATAACATGTCATAATTCCACCTTAAGCAATACAGTATGAAAGGGGCTATTTTTAGCTTTTCCATGGTTGTTATGGCAACCACCTCCTGGCTCCAGCTGTACAAAATGTTTATAATTCCAGGGAAGTGGAAAGAGTAAGTTTCCTCTATAACGTAATTATGTACTTTTTACTTGTATGATAATAATACCTTAGTTTGATTATAGAGACTTGTTTAGTGATAGTCAGCTGGCCCTAGGCTATAGTTCTAGAGAGTTTGGAAAATCGCATACATCAGAAGTAGAATCAGTGAAAGGGGAAAAAACCCACAACAACAAAGAACCCTGCTGTTCCTCAATGGAGATATGAAACCTACGTATGGTAACCAACCAGAGTTATGCCATTTGGGGATGGTGTAAAGGGCAGGCTATAAACAAATCACTTGTAATACGTAAGTAAGAATGCTTTCAGGTGATCTGTGAACTCAGAGTCTTTCTTTCTTCTTGGGCACACAGCTAATGACATTTCTGGCCTCCCTTGCAGTTAGCTGTAGCCTGTGACTGAGTTCTAGACAATGGGATGAGGGCAGAAGTGAGGGACACCACTTTTAGGCCTGGCCCATGAAACCACCCATAAAATCATCCTTCCTCTCTCTTCCCTCATCTGCTGGCTGCATGCAGATGTTTCTGCAGAGAACCACAAGGCCCAAGAGAAGAGTGGACCACCTTCACCCCAGATGGAAGGAGCCTGAGATCCCTGGATGACTGGGTAGAGCAGAGCCCCGATCGCTGATCCACACCAGACTGTGACGTGAGGGGAAAATCAACCTTTAGAGTGTTAAGCCACTGAGATTCTGGGGTGGTCTGTTATAGCAGTTAGCCTGCCTTGACTAATATAACAAGTAACTCCTTTAACTCAAGCAGACATAGCTGTTCCTTCTCCTATCCAAAAGCACCGATTTATAAAACCCACTTACATTTCTGACTAGTTCTTAGCAGGTGCCACAATCATCCCTGTGACATCAGTTTCAATACCTAGCCTATGATGGCTTTCCACCAGATCATTTCGCAACCCCCGTGTAAAATCAATTTGATTTCTTAAAGGCAAGGATCCAATTCATCTTCTGTGATAAACTTTACTCAGTGAATGCCTGTTGAAACAGATGGATCCTTTCCTTTGCATTCTTTGTCTTTATCTAAGGCTCCAGATACAACTGTGATCGTGGCTGCTAGGTCTACAGAGAGAGGTGTGAGCACCTTGTGTCTGTATCATTTACTAACTAATTATGTAGCCTCATGGCACTCAGTTTCTTTGGATATCACTTTTTATGTCAAATGGGGGGGGGGGTTGGTCTCAATTAATTTTAAAGTACTGAAATTCTCTGACTCTTTGAATCTAATTCTTCCTGGTCATAACCAGTATCTCTTTTGATATGATTTTTACCAACACACTTAAAAATTCCTTTTATAGTACCTCTGTGGTATATAAATTTCTTCTTTAATGGATGGAATGTACTAACCTGAATTAATACTGTGTCACTTGCAGATATCCAAACTAGAATTAAGATGATGACCCAAACTTCATCCCTCTTGAGTTCTACGCTGTCTGCCCTAATTCTCTGTAATCTTCTAGGATTCTGGTCTGGTTTGACCACCATCACTTCCATATCTGACCATCAGGGGCACACTCCCACTGTAGCCATCAATAAGTAGTTTAAAGGTTTTAAAGGGGAATTTTACTAAAATAAAGCAATTAAAATATACAAAACCACATGTAAAATGCATTACAAAGAAAGAGCCTTGCTACAAAGTAGCTGCCAAATAAAATGGATTCCTAACCTCAGTCTCCTCATTTGTAGGACGGTGGGAGGCTATCGGAGTTAAATGAGCAAACAAATATCAAGTTCTCATCCAACACCTGGCACATAACATGGAATCAACGAACATGAGCTGTAAACCCTGCCTAAAGCTGGTCATGGAGGTTTCTTCACAGAAGTAGGGTCCCTGGGTCTCCCCTTTGCAAAGCTGTGACTCCTTTGGATCTCTTCCAAACTCAAAGCTATTTTGCAGAGGAAGGATGACTGTGAAGCCCTAAATTTAGCAAATGACCAAGCAAGCCCAGCTCTTTGCAACAGGTTTTCTTGGAAAGCTTAGCCATCACTCAGGCTTCTCTAAGGGAGGAACAGAGCTTAATTACCATCTGACACTTCACGCTATTTCAAATGTAAGGACTTAGCAACACATTTCTCAATAAAAATGAAGACATCTAGCATATCCTAGTGGAACCCCATTCAAACTGGAACACAGCTGGGGCTAGAGGACACAGCCTCTTCCTCCAAGGGCAAGGGTGGGGGCTGACATCTTATAATCACTTTCTAACATGCCCAAGTCCCTCATACATCCATTCTCCCAGTAAGAACAGAAAACACCAGAGGATGGATGGGGTCTCGCTGCATGAAAGTCCACTGATTTGGGCTCTGAGAGCATAAAGCTTTAGGAAGGTATTCCCGGGAATATCCTAGCAACTCCATCGCCCCCTCAGAACAGCAGGCAATTGAGTTAGTGATGGTGACTCAAGCAGACTTTTAAATCCTGATGTAAAGGAACCACACAACCCTGGAGAGGGAAATAAAAAGGGAATGGAGTGGAAAAGGCCTCCACCACCAGATGACTCATGCTCCACCGTTTGACTCGCCTGGCACATTACTCTGTCACTAAGACATGGAGGAGCTCATTAGTCACTTTAATGAATTTTTCAAAGTAAGGATTCTCCCCTATAAATAACCATGAGCTCCGTTGCTCTAGTGCTTGTGTGTGAGCTTATGACTCACCTTTCTACCATGCCAGGCAGTACCAACCATGTCATCTGCAAAAGAGAAAAACAAAACATCAGTGAGGATGCAGGCTACAGAGAGAATGGAGAGAACTCACCCACACAAACAGGGAGGGAATCACGAAACCACTCGCCACTTCTACAGACAGCAGTTATTTGATACACTCTGTATAATTTGCCGGCGGCAAGCGTGCTAAAAAGGAATCAGATGAAATTACTGGAGATAATACTGTAAATATTTTCAGTGAACTTGGCTAAAATTAGTCTTGCCTGAAATGTAATAGTGACATACAGATCTTCAAACAATTAAGGCTTTATGGTGAAATCTATGTCTCCCAAAATACATTCTCAGAAAAGGACATATGTTATCACAAGAAATATCCTGCCTACCAAACTTACTCAAGCTTTTTAATCTCAAGAGATAAAATAACCTTTTCCTATCAAAAATGCCTTTAGAAGAATGCCATAAAGTGACATGTTGGCAAGGATTAGGTCTATCTTCACATTTATTTCTCTTGTTGCTCAAGCTAACTGTGAGTAAAACGCATCCTTAAAGGAAGTTGAAGTTATCTGTCATCTCAAATAACCAACAATGAAAACAAGGACACCAGCATTTTAATTTTTTTATTTTTATTTTTGGCCGTACTGTAAGGCATGCAGGATCTTAGTTCCCAGACTAGGGATAGAACCCACACCCCCTGCAGTGGAAGCATGCAGTCTTAACCACTGGACTGCCAGAAAATTCCATGGACACCCACATTCTTAAAGGACTTCATAGTTGTTGACTACATACATATACTATGACGAGAGAAAGTACTTCTAAACTCTGTTTTAAGATATTATTAACTAAGAAAAGTTAAGACATCCACTGGCTTAGTCAAGGCCACGTCATAGTTAAGTACTGAGGTTGGAGTATGAACTCTGGACTCCAGAATATCATCAGTTCTCTAAGAAACAAATGCTGTTTTGTTACAGAAAAGTTTGCATGCATGCCAACCATAGGAATTTTAAGCTTTCTATCTTGAATAATGTCTTAATTAAAGCAGCATTCTGACGAGCAGAGAATTTTTTTCCTAGAAACATTTTGAAGAAAGAAAATGCATCCAGACTTGACCAGCGTAGAATGTGCTCTGGAGTACTCCCAACCCAGATATCAACCGTGGGGCCATTGCGTACACTTCTCCAGGAAGAACACGAATTCAAACTGACACTGCGTCATAAAAGGTAGACTAACACACCGCCAACTTCTAAACAGACAAAGTGGTGTCTTCAAAGCCTAGGGGAATCACTTCAACAGAAGTATCTAGATTTGGTCAAATATTCCAGATTAAAAAAGGAGAGACCCTAAGAAAGAGTTTGGCCTGAAGCGTCCCCTATCTCCCTCCTTCTTACATATAAGTCTGCGCTTGCGTTTTTTGGGTTTCTTTTGTTTGTTTTTGCCTGCGCCACACTGCATGCGGGATCTTAGGTCCCCAACCAGGGATGGAACCCGTGCCCCCTGCAGTGGAAGCGCAAAGTTTTAAGCATTGGACCGCCAGGGAAGTCCCTCTATGCTTCTCATATTAAACTCATCTTCATAGAAGGATGGGGCAAAGAATGCCAAGTGTCTCTCAACATTCATTCTTTCCTTAATATAACAGCTGAATTTTCAGTTGGATATGCCGGCCATAAAAACTGTATTTTCTGTATTCTCTCTCACAGGGCATGTGGCCCTATAACTATGTTCTATCTGATAAGATGACAAGTAATACATGCAATTTCTTGGTCAGGCCCTTACAGGAGGAAAAAAATACATGTCCTCCTCTGTGCCTGTTCCTCCTCTTGATGGCTAGAAAGTAGATGTGATGGAAGGAGCTAAAGCAGCCATCCTAGACCCCAAGGTGAAAGCCATGTGCTAATGGTGGCAGAGCAGTGAGATAAAAAGAGGCAGGATCTCTAATGATTGTGGAGCTCTTATGCCAAACATTGCTTACCCACCTAGCCTTTTATCTGACAGAGAAATAAATTGCTATTTTATTTAAGCCATTACTAAACCTCTGCCACAGCAGCCAAACCAATATTCTAACTGACATAACTGACCTTGTGAGTTGTTAAAGACCAACCAGTGTTAACATTTTATGACTTAAAAGAGAAACAATCCCCAAAGCAAACTCAATCAGAAATTCTGCTGACAGCCCAAATGGCTTCAATATTTTATAGTTTGTTAAAACATGACCCTATTTCTTCGCTCTTCTAGGTCTGCTTGACTCAAGTCAGAATGTGCCCACTCACCCTCAGACCAAACGGTATGGAACTGGGCTTCCCTGGTGGCACAGTGGTTAAGAATCCACCTGCCAATTCAGGGGACACAGGTTCAAGCTCTGGTCCAGGAAGATCCCGCACGCCACGGAGCAACTAAACCTCTGCGCCACAACTACTGAGCCTGCGAGCCACAACTACTGAAGCCCACGCACCTAGAGCCCGTGCTCTGCAGCAAGAGAAGCCACCGCAATGAGAAGCCTGCGCACTGCAACTAGAGAAAGCCTGCGCACAGCAACGAAGACCCAACGCAGCCAAAAAAAAAAAAAAAGGAAACCCCCAAAACTGTATGGAACCAAGTCAAAGAAAAAGCTGAGTTCAAAGTTTATCCTTTCAACACAGTCAGCTCTTCTCTTTTCAGATTAAATAACAACTCTTCAAATCGGCTTACATGTTTCCTAAGATTTATGTTTTTATAGGAGTATAGGAATCACTCCACATGTAGCAATAGCTGCTGAATGTTTAAGGCAATGTGGTATGTAGTCAGGCCAAAGAGCTAATCCTAGCCCTTCCACTTCCTAGCCACGTGACCTCGTTTGTTTCTTATCCTCCTCTGCAGTCCTTATGTATTAAATGAAGAAGGCATCTACATCACAGCTTATTATATTCTGAATTTCATATAAGGTGATGTACATAACGGACCTAGCACAGAGTGCACCACGGAGTAAGCCCCTGAAAGGAAATTATGTCCCTTATTGCCAGCGTGCACTCTTCTTTCAGGACACAGCACCACTAAGTATCTAGGCCTCCCTTAAGTATGTTGTGCCCAACACAGTTTAGAGCCAAAAACAGTGACACATTTTGAGGTCATCCAATTCAACTCACCACACAGAAATTTCTGGACGGTTCCAGCAATATTTTGAAGTGCCTCAACTGGGAGCTTCTTAGGGTAAAGAATTGTTCTAAAATTAGAGTGCTATGATGATTGCAAGATTGTGTAAATTTACTAAAAACCATTCAACTGTACACTTAAAATGGATGAATTTTAGAGTATATAAACTATCCCTCGATAAAGTTTTTTAAAAAAATCTCAATAAGCATATGGATAAGAATTGAAGAACTGGAATCACAAAATACATTTGATGTTACTTTATCAGACACAGGAAATAAAAGAGCTCTCAAAATGCTCTATGCATATCAACTCATGGCCTGGAGCAATGCAAAGTAATAAACAGGCATTCTTCCATTCAGTAGAAGACATGTTAGTTACTTGAATCAGGGTTGGGTGATGGGAGCTCACGACTGAGCAAGAGAACAGATATTTATATAAATAAATCATTACATGACAATGCTATGAGTGGGACAATAGGAGTAAGGACAGAGGGCACCAACACTTAGGAGAGGGACTAGGGAAACAGGTAGAGCTTCACAGATTACGGTTCAGTTAAGTTCTGAAAGAATAAATAAGAGTTCAATAGGCGGAAAAAAAATTCTAATCAAGGGAATAGAATGCAAACAGCTGCAGGAAATTACAATATGCTATAGAATTAACGCATATAAAAAAAGTTTTTGTTGAATGGATGAAATATACAAAGAAGTAAAAATATGTGCATCCTATTATATACGTCATGCAATGTGCATATCATACTACGTCACAGACAGCTTCCCATGCTAGTATTACAAGCAGATGTACATCAGGCATGGTAACAGTTGTGGAGGATTTTCTTTGTAAGGATAGATTATATGCATTCTTAGCCGTATCTGAAAACATTTTTTTATTTAGTACATTTCATCAGGGGACCATAATGCTTAGCTAATGTATTATAAAGAGGTCCCCAAGCATTTTGTGAAAAGAAGCTATTATGCAATTCCCCGAAGTCCGGAGATCACTAGAAACAGGATGAGGAAGGAGAAGACTGATAATAAAAATGTTCTCATCTAGGGGTAGGCGTGTGTGTGTGTGTGCTTGTGCGTGTGTGTATGTGTGCTTGTGCGTGTGTATGCGTGTGCGCATGCACAAGCGCATTTGCAGTAAGGAAATGAGACTTGTTAAGTGCAAGGTAGATAAGTAGAGTTGACAGGGGTAGCCACTAACTGTTCAGCTTTCCTACACAAAAGGAGAGAAGGGATGGGATTTGTAGACACTGATCAATCTGGAGAACTACCAGGAAAGTCTACAAGATCTGCTGATGGACTCCTTCATTCTGACCAGGGATCTCAGTACCATTTGAATATTTAATAAGCAGTCGTGCAGAGTTTTAAAGTTCAACTCAGGTTTTTCCCCAAGATATACATTTACACATTACATATTATGTACACATACATACAGTCCAATAAGAAATATCACCTTAAGCTGGGATATTAAGGGAATACAAATGCACACACTGGGAGCTATTTTTTCCTTACACTGTGCATGTCATATATTAAATGTCTCCTTTCTGAATGGCAAAGATTATACAGGAAATGATCAGAGACGAAATAAAACCCCATAAGATATAATCTGACTTACAAAATTATATCAACAGCATGCTAAACAATAAATCAGCCTTGATGGTCATCAACGTGTGGACATCTTCAAAATATAGTCTTTTTTCTCCCCATCTCACTGAGATATAATTGACATAACTTTTTATTAGTTTAAGGTATACAACATGATACCGCAAAAAAAAAACCAATATATATATATATGGAACACCTCATAAATCTGCATGTCATCCTTGTACAGGGCCATGCTGATCTTCTCTGTATCATTCCAATTCTAGTATATGTGCTGCTGAAGCGAGCACTAAAATATATTCTTTATACAGGTGAATTAAAACTCAAGAAGTTTTAAGAACTTAACCCAAAGGAAGAAGCAGTGTTTTCAGTACCTGGCTATTAAAGGGCCAGAAATACTTGTTGGAATGCTCAATGACCAAATGATTCATCAGCAAAAACAGAAATCCACTCATGAAAAAGCTATATTCTTTTGCACTGTTCATTGGTTTCTCCTCTTAAGTTCTGACTCTACATAATTTCTCCTTGCCATAAAATAGACCATCTTCTCGGATCTATCAAATATAACAACACTGAAAAGTCTAAGAAGAGTTAACCTGAAATCTGCCGGCTTTTATAAAATTGATTAATGCCTTTATTTATACTTAAATTATCTTTCCTTCTACTCAGAATACACGTCATAATAAATTCAATTTCAAGCCTTCTTTATCTGGCTATGTGTATACAAGTAACTCAGTATTCTGTGTTTAAGTAGAGAGGGTTCACTACGTTAACATCAAATTAAATTCTTTTTTTTTTTTTTTTTCGCGGTACGTGGGCCTCTCACTGTTGTGGCCTCTCCCCTTGCGGAGCACAGGCTCCGGACGTGCAGGCTCAGCGGCCATGGCTCACAGGCCCAGCCGCTCTGTGGCATGTGGGATCTTCCCGGACCGGGGCACGAACCCGTGTCCCCTGCATCGGCAAGCAGACTCTCAACCACTGCGCCACCAGGGAAGCCCCTAAATTCTCTTTAACATCAAGTTTTACAAAGGATATTTAAATTAAGCTATTAGTATTCTCATTTTACTTTATATGCATCAATTGGTATCTTGATATCTGGTTATTTATACCACACACCAAGTGTTTCTGTGAAATCTCACTATCTATCTGAACTCCACCTCACAGCCTATAGGCTGTTTCTGGAGTTAACTCAATATGCTTATTTTAGGCCACCTGCAGGTGATACTTGCTGTACTAGGAAAATGTTTGTTCCTCTTAAGATACCGCTAAAATAAGGTTACCATAACTTGTAAGTTCAGTGGTTGAGAATATTAGAAAACTAGTAGTAAACATGACTTCTTTACTTGTTTTCTTCTATGTTGAGGCTGTTTCCAAAAGTATACAGCAAACAATTTAAATTTAATTCTTTCTTAAAAAGTAGATAAAAGTCCTGTAATAGTACCTCTACAACAATGGGAGCTTTAAATTCTTGCAGAAGAAAACAAAACAAATGTTTCCTCTCTATATATACTTTTTAGTGATGGTTTCAACAATCCTTACCACAAAAAAGTCCTAGATGTCTAAAATCAAAGGGAGAAAGGTCACTATATGTTATCTCATACCAAGATATCACATCACTTTGTATGCAAGCTGGCCATAGAGTATACACATATACAAAGATAAATGAGTCTTCACCAACAATAGCTCAATTTACAATTCCTCTTCGGGACACCACATATTCTACTCAAGAGTGAAATATCTACTGGTATTTATTGCCACAACTACGTATATCCTGGCTGGGTAATAAATAAGAGGCTGATTTACTTCATACAAAATCAAAATCAGTATTATTAGATCATTCAGTTGAGATAACCTGACTCAAAAATGCACTGGCTTGATGAATTGGGAGATTGGAATTGACCTATATACACTAATATGTATAAAATGGATAACTAATAAGAACCTGCTGTATAAAAAAAATAAATAAAAGTTTTTTTAAAGTGCATTGGCTGGCCTAGAAAATCCTTGAAGACATTACACTAAAATGTATCCATCGTGTATTCTGGAATATTTATCATATTTTTGGCAACTGCTTGCATTGCTTTTGTAATTAGAAGTTGTAATTAGAAGAGCACCCACAATCAGTGTCATTTCTAAAAGAAATTAACATGAATAAACTTTTTTTCTTTTCATTTCTTTGGCATCAGTAATCAAGAGTTTGTAGAAGGAACCTTATTTTATACTCAAAAGCCAATCCGAGTTTCCCACTTTTTAGTTTGGTATGAAAACTGACAACACAAGCAAATTATGCAATTATTTCACAAGCAAATAATTTCTTTTTACAAGCAAATTATTTTTAAGATTAATTTTATTTAAGATTTATTTTTTCAAACATTATAGGTGTACAATTGACCAAAACAATGTAAGTATAATCTAAACTTTGATAATTATTACAAAAAAAGTAAAATTTTATGAGGAATACATTTTTTTTTTTAATATCATGTAACCTGTGATGTTTGGTCATATTTTGGAGAAAACAGTATGGAGAAAACACTACTGTATAGTGCTCAAAAAGATAACTAAAAACCCAAGTGAAAAGATTAAAATTCAAGATACTTTAGTAAAATAAGAAAACAAATATTGACACCTGTATCACCATTACATATAAATAGGAAGTGCAACAACTTGCTGTAGAATCTGGGCAAAGCCCCAGGAATCCAGGCTATTAGTACAAATAATTAGGACACCACAAATAGCCATTTTGTCCACTTCTGCCCTGCCCTCTACCCCAGAGAAACCTGCTTGGAGTAAACAGGATCTGAATTCAAGCAACTGAAAAATGAACCCACACAAATTAGAAGGAAACAGATGCAAATGCCTTAAGCAAATTTTCAACTGGAATCATTAGCAGTAATTTTAAAATCACAGTATAATAGCGAAAAGAATTACGTAAAGTAACAACGATGTTACACTATGCCTGTTTTGGAGAAATGAGGTGGTAACTCCACTGAAGTCACACTAGAATGACACAGCACACATTTCCTTTGACAAACTGTATAATTTGAGCTCTGTGGTACCAAGAATACAACTTAATTGAAATTCTTAGAATCTCACCTGTATGGCTAACAGAATACTTACTGCACAGGGGGTGAAAAACTTAATGAGATAAAGTTTTTAGAGTGCTTTGAGATCTCTGAGCATTGTTTGGTTTTCTTCTCTATTAATGTTTAAGTCTTTGTGGAAGTTATGAGCCCTCCTTGTCATTTCCCCTCACTCCATATTACTTAACCTGAAATTCAGCCCCACACCATAAAAAACTTTTCCTTTTATAATAAATTGTGGTTTGATTTTGTTAAAATAATTAACAAAAGAAAAAGAACTTTCCAGAACAGAGAACTGAATGCCAATTAATTATAATGAAACTAAAGCCATAATTTATAAACTCTAAACAAAAAGAACAAACATGCCATCACATACTGTTTTTCTAAGTTTAGCATTTTATAATATGCTAAGAGTTTCTATTACTTATGTTTTCCCCAAATAAGCTGACTTCTCCAAAAGTGACAGATTTAGGTAGGAGAAAATAATTCCTAAAGTTCTCAAAGAGATTTTTACATTTTCACCCATTTATAAGGCATTTCTCCTATAAACTAACTTTACTTGAAGCTGGAAAGGACCTTAAAACCAATCTCCAACTACTCCCTCATTTTTTAAGATGAAAATTATGGAAAGAGTGCTTGTCATGTAGTTTGGCAAACCCATCATTTTGTGGTTGTGCCTGAAGCAGCCCATTCCTATGAGACTCTAAGGGCTAAATGTGCCCCCAAATTTGGAAATTTTTAAGAGCTTAATGATAGCTGCTTTCAAGTGGATTAAAAGACTC
Source organism: Delphinus delphis (assembly GCF_949987515.2). Taxonomy (NCBI): domain Eukaryota; kingdom Metazoa; phylum Chordata; class Mammalia; order Artiodactyla; family Delphinidae; genus Delphinus; species Delphinus delphis. The sequence continues at coordinate 94,508,176 of NC_082690.1, read as the reverse complement.
TAGATATTAACTTGGAATGTCTTCGTTCTGAAAAGCCCTGGGTGGGGGCAATGGTGAGGGTCATACTCTCCTTCCTGCAGTTTATAAATTTCCTACTGTTGTTAACTTGAATTCTTGGGGCAGAGTCGGGGGGATAAATTCTTAGCATAATCCCTAAATTAAATACAACTAGACTGCTGAACAGAGATTCTTCTGATGGATTTCCAAATTAATACAGGGCTCCCCCTACTGGTCACATGCCAGTGGCAAATCCATGTAAGAAAAAGTAAACAAGCGCTTCTGTGTTTTTTCATCCATCTGTCCATCCATCCAAACATTTATTATTATTGTCTATCCCATGGGCAGGGCATAGCATTATGGCTAAGTGACGTACAATGAATACATAGTGGTATTATGAGAAAAAAAATGACTTTTCAAAAGCATGCAAAGGGCCTCATACTCCAAGTGATTTGATTTCAGATAATCATGGGGATGGAAGAGATTGATCTAGTCAAAGCCATTCAAATTCTTCAACTCAACCAAGCAAGCAATGATTCAGTTTGAGCAGATTGAATACTTGCAGTTACTGAACAGGGGAACAGGAACTCCAATGTCTAAAAGGTCCAGGTGGGTAACATAAATGAGTGCATAAGTCAGACTAGTGGGGACTGTGGTAACCTGGAGAGTGCAGGCCTAATTACTCAGCATGCTCAGCTGTTACTCAGCTCTAATCACTTGTTGCCATGCAGCAGTTCAGGTCTATGTTACCCTAGTCTTAGATTTTTCCCAAGAGAAGCTAGAAATTTGGGTGTGAAATGTCCCAATATGAAAACACAGCTGGAGCCAACCAAAATATGTTGGTAGGCACATCCAGCCCACAGACAACTGATTTGCAGCCTCTGGCCTAGAATCAGAAGGGAACTCACCTTTCATCACTGGGGATAAAAAGTGAGTTGATCTGCAAAATACTTAGGAGGCTGAGCTAACTAGCCTTGATTAGATGTGTGTGTGCACGCATGTGCCTGCGTGTGACGTCACCCTTCTCCATGCTAAACATCTCTAGTTCTTTCAACCACTCCTAATGAGACATGGTTTCAAGTTTCCACTTTGGCTGATTATCTGATGAAGGAAGAACTAAATTCTGATCCCCTGCTTAATACTCCTCCTCCCCATTCCCAACTAAAACAAAACTCAGTGGTACTTCACTGTAAGTGGAAATTGTTAATAAATTTTTCCTTGGGTCACACCTCCACCCACCTCCTTCTCTGTTCTAAGAAAGGTAATAAAGAAGGTTGGGACATCCCCTCTATTTGTCAGAATGATGGTCTGGAAATCTCCTAAGGAATCCATGTGTAGGAAGGGCCACTCCCTATCGTACGCTGTATTCACCAAGCCCAGTTGCAGCTTCAGGGCCCAGTACCTTCAGAAGACTTAGGTAAACTGTGGGAAGTGCAGGTAATATGGTTTGGGCCATGTTCATTTGAAAAGGAGTGTAGAGTCTATGGGGCCTTGAGGTCCTCAAACTGTCTGTCATTAAAGGAATCAAAGAAAGTCAGGCCTAGAGAAGGAAGGCAACACCGAATGTGGCAGATGTTAAAACAAATGATCTCAAAACAGAAACAAACAATGCAAAGAAGATCTGCTTCAGAACTTGTCTTTGGATTGGTGCTCAGTGTGCTACCTGTTTGAAAGTGGACTTCTATATACCTGTCTCTGGAGTTGTGGCACGTTCCCCATTTTCCATGATTTCTCTAATAATAACCAATAGCAATACAACAATTTCATTTGCAAACTCTCCATATTCTGAGATGGAAACCCCTTCCAGGCATAAAACTGAAACTACTGTAGAAGGGTGTAGCTCAATAACTGGAGGGTTAATTATCTCTAAACTCCGGGCTTCCCTGGTGGCGCAGTGGTTGACAGTCTGCCTGCCAATGCAGGGGACACGGTTCGAGCCCTGGTCTGGGAGGATCCCACGTGCCGCGGAGCAACTAGGCCCGTGAGCCACAACTACTGAGCCTGCGCGTCTGGAGCTTGTGCTCCGTAACAAGAGAGCCCGCGACAGTAAGAGGCCCGCGCACCGCGAAGAAGAGTGGCCCCCGCTTGCTGCAACTAGAGAAAGCCCTCGCACAGAAACGAAGACCCAACACAGCCAAAAATAAATAAATAAATAAATAAATTTTAAAAAATTATCTCTAAACTCCCTCACTTCTGGTCTGAAGGTCATTGTTCCTGAGGCGAAATAAGCCTTACCTTAGATTTTAGTCACAGAACATCTGAAATCACAAGGAAAAAAGCCCTGGCTAGGAGGACCTTACTTCCAATTGAAGGCTGATCTACCTGCCATAGCAGTCACCTATGTAGAATTTCCACACCACTGCTCTCCTCACCTTGGCACGTTCCTGCTCTGCAGGGAATAAGAACAAGACTAAATTTAACCCTGAAGGTATTGAGAGCAAAACTGTAAAGCAAGCAACAAGGCTTCTAAATACCCCTTGGGTTACCTCAACTAACCTGGTAAAGGGAAAGCCCAGTTAAGCAGTCACTGAGAGAGAAGAAAGGAATAATCCTAAATTATTGGATAAGATGAAAAGTGAAATAATCAGATGGAACTGGGGAGACAAAGGCCTGGGAGAGCTAATCTGGACTGTTTAATTGAACATCAGGGGTCTACAGTCACAACTCTTCTTGTTAATATTTCTTCCTCAATATTCTGGGGACCACTCATCGCCACTTCATCTGCTGATGACCTGTAATTCCCTCGGTCAGGATATTTCACTTCTGTTATTCCTCTATTGGAATGGGGGACTGATACGATTTTTATCATCTGACCTATTGATACAGGATGGGAACACATGGACCAAGCACTAATCCGGGGCCTGAAGGAAGGTCAAGCCAGGTCAGTCAGTACTCATGAGGCAGCACAGGCTTCCAACCGGATGCTGGGCCCTACCCAGGAAATATCTCCAAATTAGGGGCACAAACCCAAGGTCACAAGGGCAAGCTGACTTTTCCAATCTTTCCTGGCACACTTCTCAGACGGTCAGCCCCTATCATGTGGTTTGGCAAGGAGAAAAAACTTGGACCAATATTGATGGTGAGAAGAGGTTGTTCTCTTTCTCATATAAGCCTTTTTTGATACATGTATTAAGGCATTAGGCTGCAGACATCCATGCCCTGGTTCCCCACATATCCAGCCACCAGAAAACCTTGTAAGATTCTAGAGCCAGACTAATTTTCATCTTCTTTTAAGTTACCCCAGGGCTCCAAACAGCCACTGATACTGAAAATGTAGCCCTGGGCCTGCAACATAACACAGTCAACTAAAGGACAACAGGCACAATTCATCAAAATATACTATAGGGCAAATCACAGCAGCACGAAAGAACACTAAACCTAGGAGTGATAGACACAGAACTCCATCGAGGTGAATGCCCCTTCTCAGTACAAGATCAACACACACACCATAAAATACACATTGTCAGGCCCCGCTGCCACTAGAACTGTCTTTCTAAAATGTACACCAGATCATACCTGGTTTCTACTTTAAGGCTCTCTGCCCTCTTGAGCACAGCACTCAAGGACCTGCACAATCATGTCCTAATTTACTTTTCTGGCCACTGCACACCACTCACTTCCTGCTGTTTGATCAAACCATATCCACACCTGAACGATCACTAGTCCACTGTGTTACAGAAATGGTAAAGACCCGGATCCTGCCTATAGTACAGTGAAGACTAATTGGCTGTCCTCCAGATGTTACTAATTCCATGATGAATAAATCAAGAATTCTGAATTGTTTTTCCACTAAAAATACCTATCACAAAGGGACAGGAAAATGCATATTTACATGAAAGATAAATTAAAGGATGATTATTTGGCTTAACAAAAAAGTGTTTTAAATAGCGAACTCCCTTAGTGCTTTGTAAATGGGATATGACTTGCAAAAAGAGGTTCACGTATAAAAATTTTAAGCATATATCCAGCCCTTCTGTTGGTGATACTTCCCATCAGTATGGCTCACAATATGATAGGGCATGATGTTTAATAAGTTGGCATTTGTCTCTGACTCATTTTGTGGGAAAAAGTATCCATGCCCATGGGAAAAAAAGAAAGTGGAAGAGGAAGAATAAAGAGGTGGGAGAAGCATTTTATAATTTGTCAAGATACTAGGACTGGTGCATCATTATTATTTCATCGTTACTTTAAAGAAAACTGAAAGATCCTCTCCAGTGCTGTGGGACTGGTGGCGCTTCATCCACATCTCCCGCCACTGTACTACTCATCTTTAAGCAGGGCCATGAGGTGACCACCACCAGCACACGCTGATCTGTGCTCAGATGCTGCTTGAAGGATGCAGTGTGTGACTGCAGAGCACAGCAAGCTGACTGGTTCTCACAGATCAAGGTCAGGACCTTGGCCTTTTATCACTACTATTCTGTAGACTGCCAGCCGAAAATGCATGTTTTGGGAGACAGAGGAAGCCAGGGTTTTAGAGTGTAAGGGTACACAAACACAGTAGTACTGACAAGCAGGAGATCTCAGGTGAAGATACTAATGTATCTAGAGTAAAAACTTTGCACAGTTTATCTGATAGAGGAATTAAAATTATCAGGAGACTAATTTGGAGCTAGCATTAACAATGCTATAGGATGGACCTAGAGTCTGACATACATAGTGAAGTAAGTTCAGAAAGAGAAAAACAAATACCGGATGCTAACGCACATATATGGAATCTAAAAAAATGGTACTGATGAACCTAGTAGCAGGCCAGGAATAAAGACACAGATGTAGAGAACAGACTCGAGGACACAGCAGGGGAAGGGGAAGCTGGCACAAAGTGATAGAGTAGCACTGACATATATATACAACTAAATGTAAAATAGATAGTTAGTGGGAAGCAGCTGCATGGCACAGGGAGATCAGCTCAGTGCTTTGTGACCACCTAGAGGGGTGGCATAGGGAGGGTGGGAGGGAGGCTCAAGAGGGAGGGGATATGGGGATATAGGTATACATACAGCTGATTCACTTTGTTGTACAGCAGAAACTAACACAACATTGTAAAGCAATTATACTCCAATAAAGATATTTTTTAAAATCCCACAATTCTATAAAATACGATTTAAACACTGGAAAATATTTTTCATGATTAACTCATTACAATATATTATGAAACATGTACATAATAAAACACTCATTATTTTCTAACTCTCATTATTTTTAAGCATTTGGTCAAATGTATTAGAAAAGATTATCAAAACAATAGTACAAATCAGTCATTTCAAAAGGCAAAACCATAAAACAAACTATAGACTAGAAGTGATATTAATTTTGATCAAAAAATTTGCTTGCTATGGGACTTCTCTGGTGGTCCAGTGGTAAAGAATCTGCCTTCCAATGCAGCGGATGTGTGTTCGATCTCTGGTCTGGGAACTAAGATCCCACGTGCCGCGGGGCAACTAAGCCTGAGTGCCACAACGAGAGAGCTGGCAGGCTGCAAACTACAGAACCCGTGCGCTCTGGAACCTGTGAGCCACAGCTAGAGAGAAGCCTGCGTGCTGCAACAAAGAGCCCATGCGCCGCTACAAAAAGATCCCACATGCCAAAATGAAGACCCGATGCAGCCAAAAAAATAATAATAATAATAATTTGCTTGCTAAAAAAGTAACAGTTGTACATGTTTACTAAAAATCTTTATCACCTCTGAGTTTAACAAAGTAATAGAAACATTTTTTAGAGGCTTTAGTATGATCTGGGTACTATTCTAAAGAGGTTTACACATATTACCTTGTTTAATTCCCAAAACAACTCTGTGAGGTAAAGAGAATTATCATCCTTAATTTACAGATGAAAAACTGAAGCACAGAGGGTAAGTAATTCACTCAAGGCCATATAACTAGTAAATGATGGAGTTATTTAATTAACTTGAAACCTCATACAGATTATTGAAGAACGATTACATTTACATAGTATGCCAAGGGAAATACCTTTAAAACTATACAGGTACATGCACATTAACACATTTTTTGTTTGTTTTGCTTTGTTTTTTTTAATTTCTTTATTTTTTGGGTGCACTGGGTTTTTGTTGCTGGACGCAGGCTTTCTCTAGTTGTGGCGAGCGGGCTTCTCATTTCGGTGGCTTCTCTTGTTGCAGAGCACGGGCTCTAGGCACGTGGCCTTTAGTAGTTGTGGCACGCGGGCTCAGTAGTTGTGGCTTGCGGGCTCTAGAGTGCAGGCTCAGTAGTTGTGGCACACGGGCTTAGTTGCTCCGCGGCATGTGGGATCTTCCCGGACCAGGGCTCAAACCTGTGTTCCCTGCATTGGCAGGCAGATTCTTAACCACTGCGCCACCAGGGAAGTCCCCTTAACCACATTTTAAAAGCATTAATTTTCTGCATGTGGGACTTGATCCAAAGCTAATCACAGATGCACCTGTTTGTATTGATAGTCTGTCTCACAAACTACTTGAGAAAAAATCTTGGTTAATAACAACAACGAAGAGATACAGCGATTATTTGTTTTATAAAATTATTTGTCATATTACAATATGATTCATTAGAGGTGCCTTTAGGTAGCAAGCTACCAAATGCTACACAGTGTGCATGCATCCACAATGCAGCTTTCTTTTTGGTAGAGCTGGTTTACCTGAATCAACCATATTGCTAAAGACTGAAATTATAAAGACTGAATTAACTACATACTTTAAAAGCAACATATATGTTACACAGGGAGAAGCACGGCCATATAGGAAAAGCCGACCAAGGGTTAAGATTTTAGGGTCCTTTAACTTGAAATCAACCATGTAAGGGTTATGATTTCTCAGGAAATGAAGACCCAAGGAGAGCTTTTCTTTTAAATATCACAATAGAAAAAAGGATCAAGACTACGCCATTGAGTAAAAATTAATAATTACGTTCTTATTTATATTTATCTGGTCACTTCTAATACTTTGGAGCTAAATGTTTTTTTGGTTTTCTTAAATTAGTATATAAGAGTTAATGAAAATAATTAGGCTTTTCCAACACTATGTTCAAATTTAAACTACCCAACATTACGTATGGAAATTCTGCCTCAGGCAATATTTTCTTCTGGTCTGGTATGTATAATCAAGGTGTGATATCTCATTGTAGTTACTGTTAAAATAGAAGGGGAAATGGGAATTCCCTGGCAATCCAGTGGTTAGGACTCCATACTTCCACTGCAGGGGTTTGATCCCCGGTCAGGGAACTAAGATCCTGCATGTCGCACAGTGTGACCAAAAAAAAAAGGGGGGAAATGGTGTTCAGATGCTCATACTTCCTAGCTATTCGTCCTTTTATCATATATTAGCTGTGGTGTCTTTTGTTGGCATATACGAGCGACACGGCTATAATGAATGCCTAGCAACTAGAAATGAGAGTAGTTTTCATGTGTGGCTAATAAAAATCACTCTCATTACCCTATGGTCCCACACTCCCCATACGATGCTTTCCCACAACCTTTAGCTCATCACCTTAAGTAGACCACAGAGGATATGGGATGGAAACAATTTATCAGTGATGAATTATATGCAGATGAAAACTTTGTAAAACAATCCATCTTCAGCCTAAGTTAGTTTGTATAGTAGTTAGTTTGTAGTAGTCCCAGGGCCTACTACAGTGCTTGCGTATAGGAAGCATTTAATAAATGTTCATTTGTTAAAAAGTAAAACTATACAGACACCTGTTTGGCATTTAGTTCTATTTCCTGAAGACACGAGGAAATAGATCGCTTTCATCTGGAATATATACTTACATCAAAACAAGAGCTGACTGAAATGAACAAACTGATTCAGTGTTTTTAAATAGAAAAAAAACAAAAGAAGATGACATATTTATAAAGAAGATGCTTACCTTGCAAACAGAAAGAACATTAACATTTATCAGTTTCTTGATGGTCTGCAAAAGAAATATTGATAATTTTATATAGATTTGATCATGGAAGTAACCATATTAGATACATATGTAAGTGATCCAGAGATGCATTGAAAGTTTCCCCAGATACAATAAAGAACTTGGAAAATGAGAGGAGTTGGGGCAAAGAGGCAGATTTTATTTTACTCTGTGTTATAGTACTTTTCTACCAAATGCAGCAATTCATACTAATATACAAAATTCAAGGTATATGTACAAGTGAAATGTGCAAGCAAAAAGACATACTAAACCTAAAATAAATATGCAGTTTCCTCTCTGCTAACATGGAAAGGAGAAATTATTGAATCTAAGATTTTCAATAATTTCTTTAAATTTACATATTCCTTCAATGATATGCTTTTCTAGTTTTTATTAAAGAATTATACATGCATCAAGGATATAGTTTTCATTTTGGTAGAGCTAGTTTATCTCAATCAACCATATTGCTTTATATTGATATTAACACATTCATGGTTTTTAAATTGATGTTTAGAATCCTGATACTTAAACAGAGCTGTTTTGATATAATAAAAGTGATAATAAAAAACTGGAGCTATTATTGAAGCTGGCCCTGTACAAATGAGGTGATAAATATTTTCTCATTCAATCCTTCTAACATCTCTGTAAAGCTGCCTATTCTACAGACAGGAGGATGGAGACTAAGTATGGTTGGGTCATTCCCCAGGTAACTCAGGTAGAGTAGAAGGACCAGGGTGTGATCCTCAGCCGTTAGTTGGACTCTAGTGCTCAGAGCCTGAACGTTATACCATATTGTCTCACACACATCTACGTGCATTCTTTTTGTGACCATAATCTATAAAGAACGACTTACACTGTCCAAGTCAGGAACATCCAAAAAGTATTCCGGATACTCATACGATATTCCCACATTGTTCACTGAAATAAGACAAATCATTAGCTGGCTAAAATATACATTTTAGAGATTTACTGAAAAAAAAAGAGATTAAAGATATCAAGACTAAGATGATACATACAATTACATAAAATGCTGTTTATGTCTAGAGTGACCTGTCCAAAATCTACCTGTAGGGACAGTTCAAATGTTTCCTCCTTCATTAAGCCTTTCTATACCCAACCCCTGGCAAAAGGACTTTTTATTTGCCTCTCAACTTCCCTAGTCCCTTTAAGTATGTGTGTATTCTGCCTCTGTAACACAATTATTTGTAGGTATTGCTTAACCCCTCTCTAGATCTTCAATTTTCATAGTGTAATAGAAAGAGTGGAAAGTACCATTATGTAGGAGACTGGAAACTTGAGTTCTACTTATAACTGTTTCAGAAAATGTATGAATTGAGGTAAGTCACGCATGATACACATCTCAGTTTCTTTACCTCTTAAATGAGAGCTCATTTAATCATTCAACAAAATTTACCATTCATCTATGTGCAAGACATGTCAGGAACTAGAAAAACCATAAAGAAAAAGGCAGTTTCTGGCATCATGGAGCAAACTATCCAGTAGGAAGAGAAAGGCACTAAACAAAAAGGATTAAAACAATTATTTCATTGCAAAGTACAGAGTGCTATGGGAGCCTGTCCCAGACCTCATCTGGGATACGCGGGAAGGCTTGAAGTTCACAGCGGTTAAATAACTTGCGCAAGATCATAGAGCAACGTAAGGCTAGGATTCAAACTCAGGAAATTTGACTTCAGAGGCTAGGCTCTTAACCAGTACTTTAAAGCCATCCTATGCCTTCATTCAGTATTCAGTTCAGGAAAAACTGTGAGTAATAATTGGATAATAAACAGAAATCTGACAGCAATGTTTAATAAAACTGTAGAGCATCAGAAAGGAAAGGTTTCAGCAGCAAAAAGATAATGAAATTCTGGTCGTTCTGCTCAAGCTTATAAGGAATTGGGCCTGATAAACCTGATGGTAGTAATAGTAACTTTTTCAATAGACTAACAAAATTAGCAGTTCAAAGCAATAAGAGTTCTATATTTAGCAGTACGCCAGTCACTTCAGGCTGAGTCTCAAGATTTTACTGGTACAATTCGGTCAGGATGGCTTGAACAAGATCACTGAAACCTGTCTGAAAAGTCTGTAGGCAAAGGACAGTAGCAAAGCAAACTGTATTTAATTCAGATTCTTGCCCATCTGAATAGGGATGGTATCTAAACAAAAAAATAATAGCAGGTTCAAATCCATTTTTATTTTATTCAAAAGGTTCTCCACCCACCAGCGGTCTAGAAATCAATTCTATAAAAGATCTGTTAACAGTTAAGCCAAAACTAGTTGAAGGTGAGGGTTTATGTTCATTCAACTTTGTCTTAACCATCTACAGAATTATAAAGGATGAATGTCTTATTTACAATGTTACTAAGAGAAACAGCAACAACCAAAATATCTGTTAAAACACTATCCATAAACAAAATATTCTTTACAAAGTCAGTTTAAGATGACAGAATCCTCAAGGAAAGGTTTTTGCCAAATTGTAACATTCTTCATGATTTTAAGAAAATGCTGTCGGGGACTTCTCTGGTGGTCCGGTGGCTAAGACTCCACACTCCCAAAGCAGGGGGCCTGGGTTCGATCCCTGGTCAGGTAACTAGATCCCACATGCCGCAACTAAAAGATCCTGCATGCCGCAACTAAAAGATCCCACGTGCCACAACTAAGACTCAGCGCAGCCAAATAAACAAATAAATATTATTTTAAAAATAAAATAAAGAAAATGCTGTCACATACAGCAAACTCCATCTCTTTTCACTCTCCTGTATCTAGAAAACTTTCTATCTTCAGATCTCTTTCTAGCCCATGGAAATACTAATGCTCTATTTCAAAACTGTAAAGAAAATTGAATAGTGTAATTATAAATATTTAAAGTCCAGATATGGATTAAAGAAAAATATCCAGGAACTCTGTAAGCAGCACAGTTAACTTTGCAATCTTTGCAACTTCTGTTACAAGGCCAAAGTCAAGGTAAAGAAGCCCACACATAACTAAGCAAGCAAGGAAGTGTTACTCTGGGTAAGGCTGTATTTACAACAGAAAATCTTCAGATCTGTCTCTGCTAATCGAGCAAAGGAAAGCCATCAAAGCTATCTACTCATACAGTGAAAACGTGACCATCTATTTAACACAACTCTAAAAGAAAACACAGTCAACACTGAGAACGTTAACCCAAAGAAATAAACAGCATCAGGTATAAGGGTTATACTTTTATAACCAAAATTACACACAGAAAAGAAAAAGGTGTTAAAGCTAGAACAGATCTTTCAGAGCAATGAGCCTGATTTTATGAAGGGAAGTACACGTCAAGGTCACACTGGCAAGTTGTCCTTTACTAGGGACTAGGACTCTTAAATCCCTTCCTGCTTTATTAGCTGCACATTTACTAGTGGAATATATGCTACCCATATTGTCTTCACAATAAGTAATCACTTCAGGGTGCTATTATTTAAGAGTTAAAGAAAAACAACTGTTGCTCTCAAACAGTTATTTCCATAAATTGCACAATAATGTGAATCTTTTGGAAAAGGCAAACTCATTGCAATTTTATTTTGAGACATTAGGTGGCAGCAACAGCCAAACAGCAGGCGGAAAGCTTTCAGGGACTTGGAAGAGGAAGAAAACAGGCTTTGGGTAGGAGGGAAGGATGGAAATATTTCCATTATAATTTAATCTCATTTAGAATGGGTGCATGCAATGCCATCTTCTTATATTAGAGGATTCACTATAGGATTCACCAAACCAAACAATGCCACAAGTTGCTCCAACATTTTTCAGATAGTTGAAATCCCTCTTAAATGGTAGCATTTTAAATTGGCATTAAATATCTGTTCACTAGTGAGTTTTCTTGAATACTTCAAGTGAGGCACCAGAGACAGATTGAACATTTTCTGTTCAATGACCTGAAAAAGCCTTTTAACTCGTGTAACACACCATGTCTTTCAGAAAACGAGGTATGTCCATATAATCTCAGAATTCCAACCACCACAGGACCATGAACATATAAACTACTTCCCATCAGTTTCTCAGTGGAGTTCCAAGATTGGAAGGAGCTCAACAGAAGAGGTGAGGCAGATGGAGAACAGAGGTGAACACAGACCAAGAACAACAACAGGTAAGTGGAAAGAAGGAGGTGGCGAGATCCTCGCAGGGAGGAACTATCAGCGCGCCATGTTCAGCAGTGCTCTCCACGTTCGCCATCCAGAACTTTCTTAAACACCAATACTGATATGTATAGTACTTTAGACTCAGAAAATACACAGAGTATTTCTGAATGTTATATATATATATATATATATATATATATATATATATATATATATATTCTAAATTACATCATACTACTGTTTAAAAATCACTTCCACATCTCACACTTTTTAAAAATGACAAGAACATACACAAGATTTGTTTCTTCTAAATTCATTTGCTGCTGCTTCTGACCTCACTGGACTTAGAATCCTTTATCAAAACCAGCTGCTATAGAGATAATGATGTCATTAGGAAATTAGATTTTTGGTATCTGGGTTGGGCATGCGGGAGGAGCAAATGACAATAGATTAGTAGAGAATAAAAGTCCATCTGAACAAACATAATAATAACAGATATGGGTAACCACACAGAGACCACCTTCACTGGCTACCTTTTCCAGATTAATCAGACATAAGAAATCAAGGTGGTTTAAAAATACACTGCCTACAAACACATGAAAGGAGGCTCAACATCACTAATCATTAGAGAAAGGCAAATCAAAACTGCAATGAGGTTATCACCTCACACCAGTGAGAATGGCCATCATCAAAAAATCTACAAACAATAAATGCTGGAGAGGGTGTGGAGAAAACGGAACCTTCTTGCACTGTTGGTGGGAATATAAATTGATACAGCCACTATGGAGAACAGTATGGAGGTTCCTTAAAAAACTAAAAATAGGGGCTTCCCTGGTGGTGCAGTGGTTGAGAGTCCGCCTGCCGATGCAGGGGACGCGGGTTCGTGCCCCGGTCTGGGAAGATCCCACATGCCGCGGAGCGGCTGGGCCCGTGAGCCATGGCCGCTGAGCCTGCGCGTCCGTAGCCTGTGCTCCACAATGGGAGAGGCCACGACAGTGAGAAGTCCACGTACCGCAAAATAAAATAAATTAAATTAATAAATAAATAAAAATAGAACTACCATACGACCCAGCAATCCTACTACTGGGCATATACCCTGAGAAAACCATAATTCAAAAAGAGTTATGTACCACGATGTTCACTGCGGCTCTATTTACAATAGCCAGGGCATGGAAGCAACCTATCAACAGATGAATGGATAAAGAAGATGTGGCACATATATACAATGGAATATTACTCAGCCACAAAAAGAAACGAAATTGAGTTATTTGCAGTGAGGTGGATGGACCTACAGACTATCATACAGAGTGAAGTAAGGCAGAAAGAGAAAAACAAATACCATATGCTAACACATATATATGGCATCTAAAAAAAAAAAGCGTTCTGAAGAACCTAGAGGCAGGACAGGTATAAAGATGCAGACGTAGAGAATGGACTTGAGGACATGGGGAGGGGGAACGGTAAGCTGGGACGAAGTGAGAGAGTGGCATGGACATATATACTCTACCAAATGTAAAACAGATAGCTAGTGGGAAGCAGCCGCATAACACAGGGAGATCAGCTCGGTGCTTTGTGACCACCTAGAGGGGTGGGATAGGGAGGGTGGGAGGGAGACGCAAGAGGGAGGAGATATGGGGATATATGTATATGTATAGCTGATTCACTTTGTTATAAAGCAGAAACTAACACACCATTTTAAAGCAATTATACTCCAATAAAGACATAAAAAAAAAACACTGCCTAATGGTTGGGCTTCCTAATATATATGAAATAATGCAAAGTCTTCTGTATTTCCTTATCATATCAAAGTAGAAAATATTATAGTAAGTTTACATTTTGGTCACATTTGTAGTTGGATACACTAATACAGTTCAAGCGCCCATATAAAGCCTAGAGAAATAGAAAACCTATTAGAGTTCGCTAATAAAAATGAATTTTTAAAAATGTTACCTCACTATATTTCAAAATATACTGAATTTTTAAAATGTAGGGGCTTCCCTGGTGGCGCAGTGGTTAAGAATCGCCTGCCGATGCAGGGGACACGGGTTTGAGCCCTAGTCGGGGGAAGATCCCACATGCCGCGGAGCAACTAAGCCCGTGCACCACAACTACTGAGCCTGCACTCTAGAGCCCGCAAGCCACAACTACTGAGTCCACACGACACAACTACTGCAGCCCGCACGCCTAGAGCCCCACAGCAAGAAAAGCCACCGCAATGAGAAGCATGCACAACGCAACGAAGAGTAGCCCCCGCTCATCACAACTAGAGGAAGCCCGCATGCAGCAACGAAGACCCAATGCAGCCAAAAAAATAAAATAAATTAAAAAAAATAAAAATATAGACCAAAGTAACAGCACAAGTAGGGAGAAATACCTCCTGTCTTAAGCTTTTGAACTAGGAGGGGATGGATCTTGGAGTCCAATAGACCCAGGTTTCAGTCCTGGCTCTACTACTACCAGATCTTAACAAGATGCGGGTGACTTCACCCCAACAAGCCTCAGTTTCCTCATCGCCTTTATATATAAAATAGGGATAAGAATTAAATGAGATAATATGCATAAAATCTCTAACCCAATGCCTGGAACATACTAGTATGTTAATAAATGGAGGAGAAAGAGTTGTTATTGCTGTGTGGTCATTTATTCAACAAGTATTCACTGAACTCCTATTTTGCACCCAACACTACCATAGGGGCTGCAGCAAGACAACCAAGGTCTCTCTGTTTTTACTGTTCGCGACCAGCACTGAAGTGGAGAGATCCTTCTAAAAGAGAGCTCTAGGCAACAGTTAACCAGAATAACTTTATACTGATTGAATTTATCCTAATTGTTCCTTTACCCTCTTTACTTCATTCGAGAGGATCTAATCTTACAGTCTGCAGAGTTTGGAAAGTGATGCAAAGAAAATTTCTTCTTTGCCTTATTTAACATATTGCTGTAGCTAGCACATGTTCATACTTTGACAGATGATATTTGGAACACCAAGTAAAACATTTTGCAAACTTTACAGTTTTCCTACACTTGCGAGTAGCAATTTCTAAATAAAAGAGAGTTTACAAGGCTTTAAATCTGCAGCACTTTTACTCAGAAATTGAAAAATTAAGATCCAGTCAGAAGCAACACAACAGAACATTTCACCTCAGCTGTTTAATTATAAATTGCTACGTGACACTCATTACAAAACCACATAAGATTTGCCATACATAAAGCTGGAAGAGAGGATGAGGAAAGAAGGATGGCAGAAGGTTGGTAGTTAAATCTCAGCGAACGGGAGGAATACGTATCAATTTCATGAATTACGGTTCTACTTACATTTCTGAAATCACAGCTAATTACCCAGTTTTAAGTTAAAGGTTTTGCTTTCATTAATACCGTTAGTGGTTTTCGAATAAAAGGAAATACATATGAATTCAAAGTCTTATTCTCACTTTGGAAATCCAATCCCAGTCAATACATCTAATGGAACTATAAGACACTATACCTAGTCTAATAATGTTCCTGATCCATCTCCTAAAAATTCCATGTACCTATTCTGCTTGCCATGATTGGCTACATCAGGCTTGTGCTTCATTCAACACAAAGGAGGGCATTTATACCACATGCCACTGTCTACTTGAAACTCCACTTGGCTTTCTCACAGCTCTCTCAAGTTTAACATAACCCAAAACGAAATCATCATTCTTCTCTACAGAACTGTCCTGGCTCACAGTCTCCTGTCTTAGAGAAACAGCAGCCAGTTGCTCAAGCTGACCTGGAGGTTGCTAATTAGCAATTGTATAACCCTGGACGATGCACTGAATCACTGTAAGCCTGTTTTCTGTCTGTAAAATGGGTACAGAAATATTAATATCTACCTTATAGGATTGTTGGGGATTAAATGAGATTCATTAGCATGATGCGTGGCATATAAAAAATACTTAATGAAGCTTGGCAATAATAATTAAAAACAACAAACTACCATTATCCTTCTGTCAGACAAGACTTCTGATGAGGACCTCATCAGAAATTAGTCCTATTTCTATTTCCTAAACATGTCTCTAGTCAATTCACTTCTACCCATTCCCATTGCCATCATCCTAATATAAGCCATCCTCATCTTATATTTCATTGCTGAAATAACCTTACTGGTCTCCTTGTGTCAATTCTTGCCCCTTCCACTTGGGAGTCAGAATGATCTCTCTAAAATTTTAGGATGATATCAATTTACTGCTTAAAACTCTACAATGTCTACATTGTCCTTCCAATGAAGTCCAAACATATCAACCTGGTTTTCTAAAGCCTTCTGGGATATGGTGCTGCTTAATCTCCAGACTCTAGCACTATCCCCTTTGCATTCATGCTCTAGATTTACATATCTTCTGTCAGTCCCTCCAACTTGCCAAGCACATTCACCTCAGAGTACATACTGTTTTGTACATACTGTTTCTTCTACTGGGAAACATCTCTTCTCCCAGGGTCAATCAGCATTCAGGTCTCAACTTAAATATTACTTTCTCAGAGAAATCATCTCCAATACTCTTAGCTTCCTTTGTAACATACCCTGTCATTAAATGCAACACATTCCCAACTACTTGTTCACTGGCTGTCTTCTATGAAACCAAAAACAATATCAGTTTTGTTTACTGCTATATCTCTGGAATTATACTTCTTGAATGGGTTAGTGTATGACTGACTGATGAATCAATCAACAAATAGGAAAGAAGAAGGACCTTCAAGATGGCAGAGGAGTAAGGCATGGAGATCACCTTCCTCCCCACAGATACATCAAAAATACATCTACAGGGCTTCCCTGGTGGCGCAGTGGTTGAGAGTCCGCCTACCGATGCAGGGGACATGGGATCGTGCCCCGGTCCGGGAAGATCCCACATGCCGTGGAGCGGCTGGACCCATGAGCCATGGCCACTGAGCCTGCGCGTCTGGAGCCTGTGCTCCGCAATGGGAGAGGCCACAGCAGTGAGAGGCCTGCGTACCGCAAAAAAGAAAAAAAAAAAAAATCTACATGTGGAACAGCTCCTACAGAACATCTACTGAATGCTGGCAGAAGACCTCAGACTCCCCACGTACCAGGCTGTGTGGCTGACAGGGTCTTGATGCTCCAGCTGGGTGTCAGGCCTGAGCCTTGGAGGTGGGAGAGCCGAATTCAGGACACTGGACCACAGAGACCTCTCCGCCCCACGTAATATCAATCGGTGAGAGCTCTCCCAGAGATCTCCATCTCAGCGCTAAGACCTAGCTCCACTCAACAACCAGCAAGCTCCACTGCTGGATACCCCATGTCAAACAACTAGCAAGACAGGAACACAACCCCACCCATTAGCAGAAAGGCTGCCTAAAATCATAATAAGGTTACAGGCACCCCAAAACACACCACCGGACATGGTCCTGCCCACCAGAAAGACAAGATCCAGCCTCATCCACCAGAACACAGGCACCAGTCCCCTCCACCAGGAAACCTACACAACCCACTGAACCAACCTTACCCACTGGGGGCAGGCACCAAAAACAACGGGAACTACGAACCTGCAGCCTGCAAAAAGGAGACCCCAAACACAGTAAGTTAAGCAAAATGAGAAGACAGAGAAATACAGAGCAGATGAAGGAGCAAGGAAAAAACTTACCAGGCCAAACAAATGAAGATGAAGTAGGCAGTCTGCATGAAAAACAATTCAGAGTAATGATAGTAAAGATGATCCAAAATATTGGAAATAGAATGGAGAAAATACAAGACCTAGAAGAACTAAAGAGCAAACAAACAATGATGAACACAAAATAAATGAAATTAAAAATTCTCTAGAAGGAATCAATAGCAGAATAACTGAGGCAGAAGAATGGATAAGTGACCTGGAAGATAAAATAGTGGAAATAACTACCACAGAGCAGAATAAAGAAAAAAGAATGAAAAGAATTGAGGACAGTCTCAGAGACCTCTGGGACAACATTAAACACACCAACGTTCGAACTATAAGGGTCCCAGAAGAAGAAGAGAAAAAGAAAGGGACTGAAAAATATTTGAAGAGATTATAGTCGAAAACTTCCCTAATATGGGAAAGGAAACAGTCAATCAAATCCAGGAAGCACAGAGAGCCTCATACAGGATAAATCCAAGGAAAAACACGCCAAGACACATATTAATCAAACTATCAAAAACTAAATACAAAGAAACAATATTAAAAGCAGCAAGGGAAAACAACAATAAACGTACAAGGGAATCCCCAAAAGGTTAACAGCTGATCTTGCAGCAGAAACTCTGCAAGCCAGAAGGCAGTGGAAGGACATATTTAAAGTGATGAAAGGGAAAAACGTACAACCAAGATTACTCTACACAGCAAGGATCTCATTCAGATTTGATGGAGAAAGTAAAACCTTTACAGAGAAGCAAAAGCTAAGAGAATTCAGCACCACCAAACCAGCTTTACAACAAATGCTAAAGGAACTTCTCTAGGCAGGAAACACAAGAAAAGGAAAATACCCACAAAAAAACCCCCAAAACAATTAAGAAAATGGTAATAGGAACATACATATCAATAATTACCATAAATGTAAATGGATTAAATGCTCCAACCAAAAGACACAGAGTGGCTGAATGGATACAAAAACAAGACCTATATACATGCTGTCTACAAGAGACCCACTTCAGACCTAGGGACACGTACAGACTGAAAGTGAGGGGGTGGAAAAAGATATTCCATGCAAATGGAAATCAAAAGAAAGCTGGAGTAGCAATTCTCATATCAGACAAAACAGACTTTAAAATAAAGTCTACTACAAGAGACAAAGAAGGACACTACATAGTAATCAAGGGCTCAATCTGAGAAGAAGATATAACAATTGTAAACATTTATGCACCCAACATAGAAGCACCTCATTACATAAGGCAAATGCTAACAGCCATAAAAGGGGAAATTGACAGTAACACAATAATAGTAGGGGACTTTAACACCCCACTTTCACCAATGGACAGATCATCCAAAATGAAAATAAATAAGGAAACACAAGCTTTAAGTGACACAAACAAGATGGACTTAACTGATACTTATAGGACATTCCATCCACAAACAACAGAATACACTTTCTTCTCAAGTGCTCATGGAACATTCTCCAGGATAGATCATATCTTGGGTCACAAATCAAGCCTTGGTAAATTTAAGAAAATTGAAATAGTATCAAGTATTTTTTCCAACCACAGAGCTATGAGACTAGATATCAATTACAGCAAAAAAAACTGTAAAAAGTACAAACACATGGAGGTTAAACAATATGCTACTAAATAACCAAGAGATCACTGAAGAAATCAAAGAGGAAATCAAAAGATACCTAGAAACAAATGAAAATGAAAACATGACAACCCAAAACCTATGGGATGCAGCAAAAGAAGTTCTAACTGGCAAGTCTGTAGCAATACAATCCTACCTCTAGAAACAAGAAAAATCTCAAATAAACAATCTAACCTTACACCTAAAGCAATTAGAGAAAGAAGAACAACAAAAACCCAAAGTTAGCAGAAGGAAAGAAATCATAAAGATCAGAGCAGAAATAAATGAAAAAGAAATGAAGGAAACAATGGCAAAGATCCATAACTAAAAGCTGGTTCTTTGAGAAGATAAACAAAATTGATAAACCTTTAGCGAAACTCATCAAGAAAAAAAGGGAGAACACTCAAATCAACAGAAATAGAAGTGAAAAAGGAGAAGTAACAACTGACACTGCAGAAATACAAAGGATCATGAGAGATTACTACAAGCAACTGTATGCCAATAAAATGGACAACCTGGAAGAAATGGACAAATTCTTAGAAAAGCACAACCTTCCGAGACTGAACCAGGAAGAAATAGAAAATATAAACAGACCAATCACAAGCACTGAAATTGAAAGTGTGATTAAAAATCTTCCAACAAACAAAAGCCCAGGACCAGATGGCTTCACAGGCGAATTCTATCAAACATTTAGAGAAGAGCTAATGCCTATCCTTCTCAAACTCTTCCAAAATATAAGGAAACACAAACACAGAGGGAGGAACAACAGTTATAGAGTTATAGAGTTATAGAGTTATAACAACAGTTATAGAGTTGGCTGATCTTAACTATTAATCTCTGCTCAAACTATCTTTTAAGATACTTATTCCCAACACTCAACTATTCTCCACCTCAGAACATTCAGGGAAATACTAGGTTGTAGGGGAGAAAAACAGAACACAAATGCTTCCCAAGTATTTCCCATAATCCATAAGGTTGCTTAGGCAAGGATAATCAAGAGGTATTTTTGCATTCAGCTTAGAAGGGAAGGATACCAATTTAAAAATAACCCACCAAATACATTAATAGAACAATTATTCATTTATGAAGGGCATAGGAAGAAAAGAGAATAAAAAGGTCTATTCCAGATTTTGCAATCAATGACTCTTTGCAATCAACTGACTTTTATTATCTATACATATTGTTGTTATTTAAATGATGCTTCCTAATAAAATTATGGGCACTGTGTAGAGACAGGAAAAAGTTGATGGGTAATAAATAGGCCTAAGAAACTAAGCCATCACAGGTTGTCACCCTGTACCAACTGATTCTCTTGACTCTACAAGTTACATAAATAATGATAGTATGGGCTTCCCTGGTGGCACAGTGGTTAAGAATCCGCCTGCCAATGCAGGCGACTCAGGTTCAAGCCCTTGTCCGGAAAGATGCCACATGCCGCGGAGCAACTATGCCCGTGCGCCACAACTACTAAGCCTGCGCTCTAGAGCCCGCGAGCCACAACTACTGAAGCCCACGTGCCTAGAGCCTGTGCTCTGCAACAAGAGAAGCCACCCAATGAGAAGCCCGCGCGCCGCAACGAAGAGTAGCTCCCGCTCACCGCAACTAGAGAAAAGGCCACGCACAGCAACAAAGACCCAAGGCAGCCAAAAAATAAATAAATAAGTTTAAAAAATAATAATAATGATAGTATGGGTGGAGAGGACCTTCACAGCACTTGGCATAGGGAAATTCTTGGTCTAGTATGAATTAAAAGTTTGAATAAAGCTATGGTTGATTTTTTTTTTAAATGAATCACAAAACAAGTAACTATCTTTTTCCAGGAGGACCTTTCTATTTTTACCTCTAGAATAAAGAATGCCACTTTTTAAAAGTTAAAAAAATCATAGTGAAATTTGAAAAAAGTATTCTCTGTGGCATATTTCTAAATGCAAGGCTACTCCCCTGGCCTTGGTAACTTACGCCTCCTGCGATGTATTGTATGAAGTCCTCCAAACCAATCTGGAACACACATGAGAGTCTCTCTTGAGGAATCAAGTGAGCATTATAGCAGTCATATTTTGTTAACTAATTGTTTGCTTATTGAAAGCAGCACTGATGTCATTTTCTCTAAATAGCTGAAGTATTTTAAGTTTTCTCAAATCTGTGTTTCTTGGCCTTTGCCTGAGAGAAGACAGCAGATGCTTACTTATTTTACACACCAGAGTTAAGAATTCATTGTCTCAACCTTACGCATTTATAGTCTTATCAAGTGATGGTGACCTTTCAGCACAAATTCACACAATTCATGGCCATTTTCTTTCTGCTTATCTTATTGAAAACAATGTTTCTTTCAGAACCAATAGCTTTGGCATTTTCCTTTGTAATTCTGAAAATATTAATTTTCTTTATTAAGCACTGACTATACTTTAGTGGTTAGTGCTATTCAAACAAATGGAATGTACCTTGGTGATTTTTATTTCTTTTTATCATTACTGGTTTCATTAATACTCGGTAGACAAAATTCTTTCCTATGACTTAATATGGATTGCTAAATCTTACTAGAAATCAATGTACATGTTTGTTATTTTAGGGAATGTTATAAAGGTGAGACTGACATTAAGCAGAGTTCCGAGGAAGGAGAATAAATAAGATTATTTATTAGATAGATGGGGAGGAAAAAGGGAAGAAAGAAAGTGAAGGGGCTATAGGCCCAGGTAATCATAAAAAAAAAAAGAAAACATCGGGGCTTCCCTGGTGGTGCAGTGGTTGAGAGTCCACCTGCCGATGCAGGGGACATGGGTTCATGCCCCAGTCGGGGAGGATCCTACATGCCACGGAGCGGCTAGGCCAGTGAGCCATGGCCGCTGAGTCTGCGCGTCCGGAGCCTGTGCTCCGCAACGGGAGATGCCACAACAGTGAGAGGCCCGCGTACCGCAAAAAAACAAAACAAAACAAAACAAAACAAAAAAAGAAAACATCAACACCAGATGCCTCCCACAAGTTCTAGAGGGTTATACCCATACTAGAGAAAGAAATGTAAGATTTGAGTTGAAATATGACCTAGCAATAAGATAAAATTTAGCTCATAAAGGTGTTTTAATAGTTTCCTCAAGAATCTTGACAAATTAAAATTACAATGCAATATATCTGCTAATAAATGTCAATATAATTATACAAAGCTTATGATTAAGGAGACAGTTCTGGTAGAGTAGAAAGAAAACAAAATGTATAGCCAATTAATAGTATAATGTATGTGAAAGTGCTGCTATAAACTTTAAAGGAGTATGTAAACATTAGCTATAATTATTTTTATTATTGATCTGTAACCAACCTAGAAATCAAAAATTAAGTTGTCTGTGTATGTGTGTGTGTGTCTCCATAAGTATTCAATCAGAAGTATTTAATTACAATATAACTTCAAAGCAGGGTTTCTCAACCTCAGCACTGTTGAGATTTTAGACTGATCATTCTTTGCTGGGGGAGTCTGTCCTGTGCACTGAGGGATGTTTAGCAGCATCCCCGCCCTGTACCCACCAGGGGCCAGTAGAACTTCCTCCTCCTCCCCCCTTAATTAGCGACAAACAGAAATGTCTCTGGACATTGCCAGACGCTGCAAAATTGCCCCTGGTTGAAAGCTATGTTAAAGCACAAGAAAAACCTAGAAATTATATTTACGGCTCTCCCGCACAAACTGAGGATGAGAGACAGCCAAGATGAACTAGAGCTAGATATCCATCACTAGGCACATGTGGCTACTGAACACTTAAAAGGTAGCTAGTCCGAACTGAGATATGTTATAAATGTAAAATACACCCTAGACTTGAGGATTTGGTATGAGAAAAAGAATACAAAATGTTTCAAAAAACTTTATGTGGATTACATGTTAGTGATAATATTTTGGATATAGTGGGTTAAAATAAAATACATTATAAAAATTCGTTCATTTGTTCCTTTTTGCTTTTTAAAAATGTGGCTACTAGAAATGTTCAAATTAAATGTGTGGTTTGCATTATATTTCCAGTGGACAGTGCTGAACTTGTGCAAAAAATTATCCCTCCTTCACACTATACATTCCAGGCAGCCTTTGATAACAGAGAGCTCCGTCCCCAGTTTTCTCTTTACCTTCTCTCCATTCTCCTTGGATTAGCTCCAGTTTCCTTTCTTCAGTGAGATTACTACTCAGAGATGACTTACCTCCAAACTCTATCTCTAGTTAGGAGCTCTACCAAAACCTAGATCCATATGTCCACTATCGACTTAACAACCCCACTTGGACATCCTAGAGGAACCCCAAACTTAAGTGATCCTCATTCCCAAAAAGGCTCCTCCTCCAGGATTCCCCATTTCATTAGATGGCACTATTGACACAGATGTTCAAGCCAGAAGCCTGAAGGTCATCATGAGTTCTCTTGCAATCTCTCACAAGTAGAGTCCTGCTTCCTCTACTCCCTATTTCTGGAATCGTCCTTTTTCCTAACACTGGCTAGGCCAAGTCACCATTATTTCTCCCCATATCAACTCCATCATCCCTTTTACCCTCTTATTACACCCTGCCCTCCTCATCTCAACACTTAGCCCACAAGTAACTATTTTTGATTAGGGCTGTCTTTCCCTTTAGAACATTATACTACATAAAGCCAGGCGCTTTCCTGTTCATTGTTGTCTCCAGTTCATTGACTGACGAATGAATGAATGAATGAATGAATGAATAAAGAGGGGTGTAAACTGCCGACTCACAGGTTGCAATTTACTAAGGGGCTGGACTACAAAAGCAGTGGTTCCATTAGCATATGTGGCCCAGGAAAATATCAACCCTTAGGTCTAAATATCAATGTACCCTCATCCTTAACAGATCTATCTATTGTGCATAAAATCACACTGCAGACTTTCTATATACTGGGTCAGGAAAGAACAGCTGAAGAGTGCCTTTTATAACCCTCCAGCCCAGCAGCAAACCTGATGCCTGACATCTTCCATTTTCAATGGCATAGTCTCAGAGTAGCTATAGTTTCAAAGTTACCCAGTGAAAAGCAGCTGAATTTTATACAAAGCTAAGAACAACTGTGATTAACTGAACCACTCCTGAAACAAAGTTATTCTCCAAGAACACAAGTTCAAAATAAGTCTCCTCTCATTAGGGATCCTTGATCCCCCTCCTTGCCTAAGCCAGCCTTCACTCTCCAGTCCACAACTAGTTTGAAAGGGGTTTGGATGGACTATGGCAGTGTCTATCCTAACTAGGAAGTTACAGCTACTACTGACTTGGAATTTTTTAAAAATTGAGAATTTTACAGATGTTAGCTGTGCTTTAGGTTAAGCTAAAGGAAGAAGAGCTTGTGAAAGACTCCAAGTAATGTATGTATTAGAGAAGAACAAGGCAAAAATTAGACCTGTGTGTTCATTCATCTTTTGCTACTGGCTCTCCTGTAAGTATGGGAATAGCTGTGAGGGTAGGTGGGGTGTGGTGATGTATGACATGGACCAAGCAGGAGCTGAAAAGATAACACATCAAAGCCAGGGTTAACCCCAGGTCCAATGGCACTATGTAGGGCTAACTTTTTTTAAATTGCCTTTTCAAGAAATTATATGAGACCATTCTTTTATAGTATGAGGAAGACGGGTGGGGTCGTGACTAAAGAAAGGTTAAGAAACATTTTTTAAAAGTATTTTCTCTTCGTTGTTCCTCCTTTTATAGTCCAATAAAGAAAACAATGGCAATTACCAGGTTCCCACCAATTTAGGCAGTGGGATAAAGAGATTTAGTGAAGAAGTGACATTTTTCTGAACTAGATGCCCTTTTTCTTTCTAGAAATGAGTCAGAGAATGCTGGGTGACTTTCTGAAGCCTGTTTTTTTTTTTTTCTTTTCCTCAAAATCTGGTGAATCTTTTCCATAACAAGGACCAATACTTCCACATCTCAGCAGAAGCATCGGTTTTTGGCAATAAGGTAGCTGAGGTGTAACACAAGGAAGTAGGAGACTCAGAAAAAACAAACAGTGGCTAAATCCCATGCGCAGTACTCAGTCTCTACAGCAGCTTAGGCAAGTCACTCATCTCTCTGAGCCACGTCTTCTCAACTGGGATGATACCTCTCCCCCCAAGAGAACAAAAATTGATTCCGGGGTATGGTGTGAGCTCTTATCCTTTTTATGTATAAAGAACAGATATACATACAGCACATAAACAAGATACCCAGTGGATCTGTGGTATTAAAGTCTCATGGGAGGGTAGACTAGGGGAAAATAATGTCTAAAAAGGCTCCTTGTTGGGGAGGGGGTAATATTGAACAAAAGGCTGAGACCCCTCTAAGCCTTTATTTCCTCAGCTGTAAAAATGGGTCAGCATTACCCACCACAAAGGATTATTATGACATAGCTATATCTAAGTATATACAGAGAGAATGAGAGACTGGAAATAAAGCAGGCAGGGAAAACAACCTAAATTGTAGAATCATCATTAAAACACAACCCAAAACATAAAGATTCAAGTGTATATAGATCCATATCATCTAATGATCACTTGTATTAACAAGACAATTTTCTTCTCACTAGTCATTTCACCAATTGAACACCTAACATCCAAAAAGAAAGTCCTAGTCAATAAATGCAAGAAGAATCTGTAAACATGAAAAAGATACAAACCTAAAACACCAATTTCAAGACCTGCCAAGCTTGTTTTAATTTTATCATAAATATCTTCTGATGCAAAGTCAACAGCAATGGTCTTTGTTTCCACTTTGAATTTTTCTCCTAGGGAAAAAATCACAAATGGAGAGAGGAAAAATTAATATATGATTTAATTAATTAATTTAATTAATTAAATTAAGATTTAAGCATTTGATGACATTACCCTTTCAAACACTTTTCTCCCCCAAGTTTTATATGAAATTTAGACCAGGATAATTTTAAGCGATCATGAGAGTACCTAAGATATGATATAGAGTCAACACAGTAGTTCTGCAATAAAAATTCCAATGTTATCACAGAGCTGGCTGAATGTTCCTTAATCGGTTCTCCTATAAACCAATAATGATGACTTTTTAGACTCTTAGGTACAAATAAAAAAACATGATGCATATCATAATATTATATACTCTTTAAATATCACTGGTTTGTGATTTTAATTGCAAACTGATACTTCATAATTTCAGGAAAAAGTCTTAAGTGTGATCTATTAAAACAAAAAATCCACCTTATTAAAGTGGAAATAAAATGAATGATCTGGGCTTCCCTGGTGGCGCAGTGGTTGAGAGTCTGCCTGCCGATGCAGGGGACACGGGTTCGTGCCCCGGTCCGGGAAGATGCCACATGCCGCGGAGAGGCTGGGCCCGTGAGCCATGGCCGCTGAGCCTGCGCGTCCGGAGCCTGTGCTCCACAACAGGAGAGGCCCGCGTACAGCAAAAAAAAAAAAAAGAATATGATCATATTGGAATTTAGGAGCTTGGTTAATAATGAATAATCACTACATTTAAAAAGCCACACAAAATGCATAGTAATGGAGCTACAAAGTGATACCAGAAAGACCTGTGTTCTACTTTGCACAGGACTGTTAAGGTCCAAACAGAGCTAAGGGAAATAACAGATTCAGAAATGAGACCCTGGAGAAACAAAACTCATCTGAGGGAAAATGTCATGTTGATTTCTGCCTTCACTAGTGAGCCGCTTTGAGAAGATGGCAGGGACTGCGAGGTCACCCAGACTTGGGTACCAATTTGACTTCCACACTTATTTGCTAAATGACTTTGAGCAAGTCACATACCCTCTATGGGCCTCAGCATCCTCTTGTGAAAATGAAGGTAATAATGACCATTAGTGCTATCAAAGGTACCAAAGTATTACTTTAGTACTAACAATACTACCATGTACTGGCATACATGAGGCACTCCATAAGTCTCCAAGAATGCTTATTCTTTGGAGCTTGATGAGAATTCAAATGAATTAATTTAAAAATCCTGCTTCCAAAAATAAAATTTTCTTCCTTCAAAGTCAATGCCAGTTTATCACAGAATATACAGCAGTAATCCACATAGGAGGTTTCTGTTCTTGATCTGAAAGGATTTATGTCTAAAACTAAAGAGCTGGTTCACAAGAGATTCTTTAGACTCAATGAAAAGTATCCATCCTAGATAGGAATCTATGAATAAACAAGAGAGGATATAACTGACCTGGAAAATACCTATCTGGTGTTAAAGGTATACCTACTATTCGAATATAAATGAGTTATTACGTGTTCATGTAATGGACAGCCAGATACAGGGCTGTCATTTCCCAGTAGCTGGTCTGACATGTCTTAGCATAAATGGCTCACAGAATTTACCACAAGTAAGTAAAGAACTCTGCCTTTATTAGAGCCACCAATTCACAAGAAAAAAGACCAAAATCAAAAGGCTGAAGGATACCTTTTATTGAATGTAAAACTTTATTCTGGAAGTAAAATAAGATAAAATTTATCTATTTATTTGAGGAAAGCAACAACTGTTTCCACACTAGCACTATATACTGACATTTAGGAAAATTTCTCTCTAGTAATAAAAGCTACCCCACAACCCCTGAATCAAATTTACTTTTAGATCTCACAGGATTTGGTGAATGTACTTATATGGCACAGTCTTACATAGATACGCTGCTTTAAAAAAAAAAAATTCAGAGACCCTTTTGGAAAGAATATTACTTAATAAGAACCCTCCAGTAAGCTCTTTCTTATGTCTTCACACTAGGATAAGCAAAATGGTTTCTGACACAAGTTTTTCAAGATAAATAAAAATTTGAACTTATACCTGAATTACTCTGAAACATGTTCTAGTCCAGTTAACGTTGTTTACTTTCTGTTAACTTTTCTTCACTGCCTCTATTGTGGGCTTTTCTTTCTTTCTTTCTTTTTTTTAATGTAGGTCAGCTCCTGTCACCCTCCTTGCAATCCTCCAAAGCGTTCCATCTCTTTTACAGTAAGAACCCAAGTCTTCAGCATCAGCCTGATACTGAACTAATCTCCACCCACTTACTCTCCAGTTGCTCCCCAGCCTTGGTCACAGGGGTTCTAGCAGTCCTTTAGACACAGGATGTTCCCCAAATACACTCAAGGCTTTTGAACTTACTGTGCCCTCTGTCTGGAATGCTTTTCCACATCCCCTGTCTCTGTTGGGTCTTTAAGTAAATGTTACCTTCTCAGAGAAGCCTTCATTGACCACCCTGTAAAAAATGCAGAGCTTCCCTGGTGGCGCAGTGGTTGAGAGTCCGCCTGCCAGTGCAGGGGATACGGGTTCGAACCCTGGGCCGGGAGGATCCCGCATGCCACAGAGCAGCTAAGCCCGTGCACCACAACTACTGAGCCTGCGCTCTAGAGCCCGTGAGCCACAACCACTGAAGCAAGCGCCTGGAGCCCGTGCTCCTCAACGGGAGAGGCCACTGCAGTGAGAGGCCTCCGCTCCGCAGCAAGGAGTGGCCCCCGCTCGCCGCAACTGGGGAGAGCCAGCGTGCAGCAACAAGACACAAATCAGCCAAAAATAACTAAAAAAAATTTAAAAAAAAAATGCAGCCATTCCTCCCCAGCACTCCTTGTCCCCCTTCCCTGCTTTACTTCACTCCATCGTGCTTACCCCTCTCTAATGTACTATATACTTTAAGAACGCATGTGTTTGCTGTCATCTGCTCCCACCAGAATTAAGCTTGTGAGGACAAGGTCTGGGATCTGCTTTGTTCAGTTGCTCAACGTCACAAAGCCTCCAGGGTCCTTCCACGCTTTTCTCCTATTCCCCTAGGCTGGCTCTTCTCTTGGCTTCAAGAGAGCCACTGCCATTCCAAGCATCCATGCAGGCAATGTTCAGAGGCAGAAATGGGGCATCCCTGTTATATGTCCCTTTTATAGTGAGGAAAACTTCCTCAGAAGAATCCAGCAGACTTCTCTCACATTTCTTTTCCCAAGATTATGGGAGTCTTAAAAAACTCAAAAAAGAGCTAACATATGATCCTGCAACCCCACTCCTGGGCATATATCTGGAGAAAAACATGGTCTGAAAGGATACATGCACCCCAATGTTCATTGCTGCACTACTTACAACAGCCAAGAGAAAGAAGCAACCTAAGTGTCCATCGACAGAGGAATGGATAAAGAAGATGTGGTACACATATACAATGGAATACTACTCAGCCATTAAAAAAAGAATGAAATAATGCCATTTGCAGCAACATGGATGAACCTAGAGACTGTCATACTGAGTGAAGTAAGTCAGACAGAAAAAGAGAAATATCCTATGATATCGCTTATATGCAGAATCTAAAAAGAAATGATACAAATGAACTTATTTACAAAACAGACTCACAGACTTAGAGAATGAACTTATGGTGACGGGGGGTGGGGGGGAGAGGATGGGGGAAGGGAGAGTTAGGGAGTTTGGGATTGACATGTACACACTGCTATATTTAAAATGGACAACCAACAAAGACTTACTGTGTAGCACAGGAAACTCTGCTCAATATTATATAACAACCTAAATGGGAAAAGAATTTGAAAAAGAATAGATACATGTATTTGTATAACTGAATCAACTTTTGCTGTACACCTGAAACTATCACATTGTTAATCAACTATATGCCAATTTTAAAAAATTTTTTTAAAGATTATGGGATATGCATGCTCTTGACCAGGCCCATGTACTGGCTTTGAGGATTCCGTGAACCGTCCCTACCACTACCACCAAGTTGTGTGAATCAAAAATAGTAGCACATATATAAGAATAGGACAGGAAATGCCTCTCTTTGGCCAAGATGATTAGAAAAGAAGTATGAAGGATGTTCTAAAAAGCTGAGGTGGAGATAGCTGGCTTCCTTAGGAGCTAGGAAATAAATCTAGGCATCTTCCCCCTCCCCATAGTCTATCAGCGCTCATCTGACCCTGCCAACAGAAACCAACACAGACAAACAAGAATCCTCAATTTTAAACATCAGTACTGGGCTTCCCTGGTGGTGCAGTGGTTGGGAGTCCGCCTGCTGATGCAGGGGACACGGGTTCGTGCCCCGGTCCGGGAAGATCCCACATGCCGCGGAGCGGCTGGGCCCGTGAGCCATGGCCGCTGAGCCTGTGCGTCCGGAGCCTGTGCTCCGCAATGGGAGAGGCCACAACAGTGAGAGGCCCGCATACTGCAAAAAAACAAACAAACAAAAAAACCATCAGTACAAGGATGTAATAAGCACCTGGAAGAGAAGTGGGGACCACATACACATAAAACAACCTTCATTTCCACCTTCGCCACCTCCCCTACCCAAGGTTCTTCATAAGACTACCAGTCCACAGCTCAGCAACAGCCCACCACTGGGGAAGAGTAAGAACTTCATCAAAGCCTTTGGAGACATACTTCTGAGTACTCTGATCCTTGCCCACCACAGAGGCCCATGACATGACAGCCTCTGTCAAGTCTTTCCTCCAGGGTAGGAGCTGTGATAAGTTAAAATAAATACCCTACAAGTGTGTGGAATAAAGATATACAAAC
This sequence comes from Delphinus delphis, assembly GCF_949987515.2. Classification (NCBI taxonomy): domain Eukaryota; kingdom Metazoa; phylum Chordata; class Mammalia; order Artiodactyla; family Delphinidae; genus Delphinus; species Delphinus delphis. The sequence goes on along the minus strand of NC_082690.1, from coordinate 94,477,470 downwards.
AAGTGAATCTGAAGGTTGCAATGGAAAGAGATGAGCCACTCAACTGCCCCTTCAAGGAAATTCTGGTTACCCCAGCTGCTGGGGTATCATCAGCAGACAGCTTTCTGGTGTCAGCCCCTTGGTGGGGGGTGGGAGGAGGCAGGGGGAGGGGGTTGCCTCAGCTTCAGAGAGTTGCCTGAACCAAGATCATGCCTTTCTCATGACATCCACATCCAATGAGTGATTGAGGTGAGAGTATAAAGCCACTGGACAGCTTTTACTGCCCACATTCTGATTCCAAAAGTATAGTCTGTTTACTATCTTATTTTTCTGTTCTTTTGTAATGCCCTAGTTTTAATTATTCTAACTTAAAGTTTTAATATGTCTAGTAGTGCAGAGCTCCTTTACTACTACTCTTTTTCAAAAGTTTATTGGTTTTCCTTACTTGTTTAGTCTCAGTTTTTATTGGGTTGCATTCAACATTTCAATTAAATTTATGAAGAATGACAATGTGGCGTTCCCTCTAGGCTCTCCATTTATTCAATGTCTCACAGTAAAATCTAGCGTTGTGAATTCTTAAAGAAATTAAAGAACTAAAGAATCCCATTATTAGAATACTACATACCATATGCAAAGATACTCCATACTACTGACTTAAACCCTTTGATATTTGAAATTGGATAGGCTAGCATCCTAGCTACTAGTTGTAGCCAAATATAATCATGCCCTCCTTCGCTTTTATCCAGATTGAAATGATTCCGATATGGTCTTGGCCCTCTATCTCTCAGCCTAGTGGCTAAAACGGAAAACTAAGAAGCAAAATCCTCTGATGATTGATATGAGCTGTTCAAGGCAGTCAACTCACTAGAAATGGGGGCAGAAAATCAGCTCTGGCTTAAAAAGTGGGGAATGAAGCTAAGAAATAGCTGGGCTGATACCATTCATTCTTTTTTATCTACTATTCCACTGAAAACCACATGACCACAATGGTAGAATATTAGAAAGCAAATATTATTCATAAATATAGAGCTATAACAATGAATGTCCTAACTGCCTTGAGTCAGTCCATCACTTCTAAGAATGGGTGCCCCACTCCTACACTCACATTGCTGATTTTTACTCAGAGGATCCTGAATTAGTTCAAGTCTGGAATTGACAGAGAAGGAACTTCTCTGTCAAAAGTAGTTTCAAGATGCAGCTAAAACACCTCTCAATATTAAAACTATCACGTGGGACTTCCCTGGTGGTGGAGTGGTTAAGAAACCGCCTGCCAATGCAGAGGACACGGGTTTGATCCCTGATCCGGGAAGGTCCCACATGCCACAGGGCTACTAAGCCCATGTACCACAACTACTGAGCCTGTGCTCTGGAGCCCGCGAGGCACAACTACTGAACCCGCATGCCACAACTACTGAAGCCTGCATGTCTAGAGCACGTGCTCCACAACAAAAGAAGCCACCGCAATGAGAAGCCCGCACACCGCAATGAAGAGTAGCTCCCACTTGCTGTAACTAGAGAAAGTCCGCGTACAGCAACAAAGACCCAATGCAGCCGAAAATAAGTAAATAAAATAAATTTAAAGAAAAAAAATAAAATAAAAATAACACGTTTTTATGTTCAAACCTAGAAAGGTCATGAACATATTCATAATAACCTTATGTTTAACGTACTTTTAGGTCTGGCCATCACTATTTTCATTTTGTTCAACAAATTGACATCTCTCCACTTTCCCTGAAGACTAGGATAATATATTGGTGGTTTATAGTGATACAAATACCAGAAAAAAAAAATCGACATCTCTCAAATGTAACAATTTTGCTCTAAGCATAATCTTATAGGTCTTCGAAAGACTTTCCTCATTTTTTCCCCTGGGTGTCTGGGGATATTAGGTCTGAGAATGCTAGAAAAGAGGTCTAATCTACATAAACTCATGTACTATTTATAATTTTTCTATTAATAACAACCAAAAATAATATATTGATTCTCCTTTCTTGACACATCTGCTCCAAATAAACAATCTGTCTTTCCCCCTAAGTTTCAGTTTCCCCCTATTCATTACAAAATTCCTATTACATTTATCCTTCCTCATCTTTTCCATATTATAAATTTCATCATTTAAGATTCGAGTTGTGTCACCACCTCTGTGGACTGAATTTTCATGATTCCTATTGCCTCCAACGTAAAGCTACTTACTTCCTCTCGACTGTGCTCCTAGAGACCTTCTATATAACACTATTAACACTTCCCATAATACATTATGCAGAGAGTCTCTACTTCCTAACAAACACAATCAATTTGTTATCTTTGTATTCCCAGCACCTAGCACAATGCCTGGCATATAGCAGAGGTCACTCAAATGTTTGTTGATTGAATAAATGCATCTAGGCCAACACAGCTGGTAATATTAAAATCATCTCACTACTTCTTGAACTCCTCTCTATAGAAATAAACTACATGTCTGTATGAGACATAATAACATAAGGTACTTAACATTAGGCTTTTTAAAGCATTAAGATAAATTGAGAAACAACTCAGTTCTTCCATCTGTCCTGCCTGGGTTAGACTACCATTCACATGGAAGTAGAAACACTTTAGAGTAATTAGAAACCTTAGAAAACCATCCAGTCTCATGAATAAAGTACTCCAGGAGCTTAACTCAGGGGCACGGAGATGAACGTGGAAGACACTTTAGTCATGGGACCACTCTCCCTCTCCCCAGCCCTGAAAAAGATAATCAGGGGGAGAGGAGAGACTCTTGGGAAAATGGTACTATATTCAATGCCTACCAATTTTAGCTTCTTAAATCTAAATTCATTAAATTCAATTTGTAACTATAAAAATGTACTGCATGTTTTGAAAACCCCCTCCATTTTCACATGTTTTACAATATTTAGAGCTGTAAAAAGTGAGTCTTTTGTACTTTTTCTAAGTTTTAGGAGAAAACAAAGAACAAGTCCCCTAAACATATCCTTTCCACTTAACTTCACTCCTTTTCCTGTTTTCTTTCTTACCCCTAAACCTCACCATCTCCCTTCACCCCTGCCCCTTGGGATTAGACATCTCCCTACAGAGAAAACCTCCCTTATGTAGCTCTGGAGAAAAGGTGCTTATGCCCTAGATGGGAAAAATTCATCTGACTCCATTTTTTTTTAAAGGCCCACTTAATTATAATTATCAGAGATGCTACACAAATCATGGTCCATTTCTTTTTTACATTGCTCTTGAAAATATATTCATGACAATTTTAATCTCAGATGAAGAGACTCACTTTCAGTCAAATCAAAAAATCTGTCATAGCATCATCAGGGATTCCATCCCAAACCAAGTATTTATTTCTTTATTTTAAGCCAAGGTTATTATATATTTTATTCATTACAGCCTATTTAACTAGAACAGCTATCTGTACTAAATAAAAACCTTAAACCATGTGAATTTGTTTTACTGATAGGGCATGAATAGGTCCCATTCTTTTTAAGCCCTGAGTTCTACATTTGGTTCAGGTATTGTAGACCCCTGGACAAGGCACCTTTGAAGAAATTTTCAAATAAAGATGTTTATTTTCTACACTTGGAGGGAAAAAAAGGCCTGCCAATGGAAAAATCTGAATTTTATTTTTTGAGGTGAGAAAAATATAAAAATTATTTCTAACATTATTATGCTTAAGATTCCAAGATGATACTGCTAATACTATGGAAGCAGAGTATTATGGGCTGAATATTTGTGTCCCCTCCCCCAATTCATATGTTGAAGGCCTAACCCCCAATATGATGGTGTTTGGAGGTGGGGCCTATGGGAAGTAATTAGGTTTAGCTGAGGTCATGAGGGTGGGGCCCTTATGATGGGATTCGTGACCTTGTATGAAAATGAAGAGAGAGAGAGCTCTTTCTCTCTACACAACACACCTAGGAAAGGCCAAGGAGACACAGGGAGAAGACAAGCCAGGAAAGAGGCTCTCACCAGGAACTGAATCTGTCAGGACCTTGATCTTGGGACTTCCCAACCTCCAGAACTGTGAGAAACAAAGGTCTGCTGTTTAAGAGACCCAGACTATTGGGGCTTCCCTGGTGGCCCAGTGGTTAAGAATCCACCTGCCAATGGAGGGGACATGGGTTCAAGCCCTGGTCGGGGAAGATCTCACATGCCACAGAGCCACTAAGCCCGTGCACCACAACTACTGAGCCTACACTCTACAGCCCATCAGCCACAACTACTGAAGCCTGAGCACCTAGAGCCTGTGCTCTGCAACAAGAGAAGCCACCACAATGAGAAGCCCACACACAACGAAGAGTAGCCCCCGCTCGCCGCAACTAGAGAAAGCCTGAACACAGCAACAAAGACCCAACACAGCCAAAAATAAAAATAAATAAAATAAATAAATTGAAAAATAAAAAGAGAGAGAGAGAGAGAGACCCAGACTATGATATTTTATTATGGCATCCTGAGCTGACCAAGACACAGAATTTGTTCAAAACAGCATGGGGATGCAGTCAGAAGCTCTGCACTTGAATGCCAACTCCATCACTTGGCTGAGGGTCCTTCAATCAAGCCTTTCAACCTTCAGGAAGTTCATTTCTTAGGCTTTAAACTACAAGAAATAATACCCACCCTACAGAATTCCTATGAGGATTACATGTCATAGCATTTGAGAATGTATTTTATTAAACTGTAAAGTCTTATTCAAATGTTTTCTTTTCCTGTATCTGCCAATATCTACAAAGATGACTGCATGATATATAGTTGTTTTTTCCTAAACAGCACAGGCTGCTATTAGGTATTATCTGTATCATCAACTCTTTCCTCTTTGCATCAGCTGCATATCCCCTGTCAATCTGACCAAGCACATATACCTCCACTTTAAAGACTGATTTACTTATTACTGTATCACCCATGGAATCTATGGTTACAATATACTACTTAAGCCATGCCTTTAGTGTCCCAAGTGTTTCTTTCACTCAATTTGCTTGTGATTAACCTTTGAATTACTATGCTTTATCTATTCCAAGATGCACATTTTTATTCACTTTTTATCTTTGAAATCAGAATGCCTTACAATTGACCGTGTGTCAGTTTAATAGGCCATTTTTCTTTCTTAATGCTTATAAGCTGTATCATTTCATGATCAATGGTGTCTCAGATTTGATGAAAGAAACAGAACCCTGCTGGTCTCCACCCTCCTCTTTCAGGTCATGAAATGAACAAAGGACAGCTTCCAAATGCAAGATTCTCTGGTATTGCAGTGCCTATTACATTCCAACACCACCGCTAGTCAAGAAGGCAGAAACTTGCCCACCTGAAACTAAGACCCAACCACCTTAGCATATGTTCATTCATTTACTCAGGCGACACAGGCATTTGCCACCAGGCAAAGCACCTCACTCCCTAAATTGTCAGTTCTGTGAGGGCAGGGTCCATGTATTTTCTTTACCACTATACACTCAGAGCCCAATAGTGCCTGGTACACGATAGGAGCTCAAAGAGTATGTTTTGGCTGATTAAATTCAAGTACACACTGAGTAGTGTCCACATGTCAGACTTTACCCTGAGAATAATAGCAGATACCTGCAAATAGGTCATGTTTTGGTGAAGGAAATGTGTGTGAACCCATCTGGTGCTCTAATAAACATAAACAAATCGTGCAAAGAGAAAGCAATCACTCTTGCAGAGTGGGATTTTCTACAGGAGGTGACACTGGTTTCGAGTCCTTGAGTAGGAATGGGCCAGGCAGAGAAGGAGAAGTAGGCAAAAGCAGAGAGTGGGGAAAAGGAAGGGCATGTGGATGGAGTAGGTGGTACACAGAGAGAAACAGAAAGAAACAGTTCTGTAGAAGGACATTGGTGGAGGCTGTATGTGCCAAGATAACAAGCAGGACCAGCTACATAGTTTTCTGGGGCCCAGTGCAAAATAGAAATGCGGGGCCCCTTGTTCAAAATTAAGACTTTCAGGATGGTGACAGCAGAGCATCAAACCAAAGACAGGGCCCTGTGCAAATGCACAGGATACAGACCTATGAAGGCAGCCCTATAACACGTTGACAAGTCATCCTGTGTGTTAGAGTACTTAGCAGAGGTTCTTAAGCTAGGAAGTGACACGACCACACTTGTTTTTAGGAAGGAAATGCTGTGGCAAAGACAACACAGCCTATTATCAAAAGTAACGGGCAGGGCTTCCCTGGTGGCGCAGTGGTTGAGAGTCCGCCTGCCGATACAGGGGACACAGGTTCGTGCCCCAGTCCGGGAAGATCCCACATGCCGCAGAGCGGCTGGGCCCGTGAGCCATGGCCGCTGACTGCGCGTCCGGAGACTGTGCTCCGCGACGGGAGAGGCCACAACAGTGAGAGGCCCACGTACCGCAAAAAAAAAAAAAAAAAAAAAAAAAAAGTAACGGGCAGCTGGGAGAGAATACAGCAGCTACCGAATCAGTCCTAAGAGAAGGGGCCCAAAGAAGGGAGGCAGTAGTGGAAACGGGAGATCTCTGAGTTAGAGTCTGAGTTGGGGAAGAGAGGACACAATGGTTTTATCCACCTGCTTTAGATAGTTTATTAACTATAGTATCTTAGAGCTAAAACAGTCTTCATTTGGGACTTCCCTGGCGGTTCAGTGGTTACGACTCTGCATTCCAATGCAAGGGCCACAGGTTTGATCCCTGGTCAGGGAACTAAGATCCCACATGCTGCGCAGCCAAAACAAAAATAAATCAAAAAATAAAACAGTCTTCATAAGTTTTGCATATGAGGTAACATTCCTCCAATTATGTCTCAGCATTTTTTAAATCACATAAAATGTTTCTGTTATTTTTATTTATTTATTTTTTTTGGAAAGCAACTTTTTTCTTGAGGTAGCTTACTTACTTCTCTTTATTGGCTTGAGAAATGAAATTATAGTCATCTCTTGGTATCCAGGGGGATTGGTTCCAGGACCCCCTGTGGATATCAAAATCCACAGAGGCTCAAGTCCCACAGTCAGCCCATGTATTCACGGATTCAACCAACCCAGGATCGTAAACATAATACATGATCCTGTGGTTGGTTGAATCCACAATGTGGAACCCACAGATACAGAGGGCCATGAGTACTACCAGTAAGATCTGAGCCAGAGCTGACCAATTTTCCATGCAGGATAATCGTGAACTAAAAATCAAGTTGGAAATCAAAAGGCATATTTTTGTTACCTTCCGTAACATTCCTCCCTTCTTCTTTCAAAGAGAAAGGTAGTTAGAACTAATTGAAGTCAAATATCACACAGTACCTTTCTTCTAAAAATGCTGATTGTGCTTTTTTTTTAAGTGACCTCTTTTTATTTCAACCTGTCACTCTGTTCTTAAAAGATTCCACTCTGGTTTTGTGAGATCTTGCCACAGGAAAAAGTATTCCTTTCAAGATCTGGGTCTCTCACTTTGGTATTTAGAAAAAGGAAGCTTAACAGTTGCTTTTATTTCTTTAAAGACAAAACAAAACAAAACTAGGAACTTTCGAAAAAACACCATAAAATTTAAAGTATCAGCTACTGAAATGAGTATTTTACTTTATGGCAATTAATACTTTGAAGATCAATATAGTTCAACATTTTGTCAAGAGTAGAACCATTTTTCTATTTAACACAAAAAATTTCATTTAAATTATTAAAAGAGCACAGTCTTCATATATTAAACCAAAGTAAAAGCAAAAGTGCTTGATTTAGAGTCTCCTCCTGTACTCTCTGAACTAAGGATAAGGACCCGACACCAATCACCCTGACTCTAGGACTTCCTAAGGAACTCAGAGGTTCCATGTAAAATGCATAGGGTTGCAGTTAATAGTCTACCAACTAAACAGGAGTAATAACTATTATAGTTATCAATTACTGAGAATCAACTAAATGCAAAAAAGTCTACTGAATGACATTATGTCATTTAATCTGCAAAAGAATTTACTGGTACCTTGCTGAAACTTGCAAATGATTACTCTCATAAATTTCAGTTTTCATCATTTGAAAGGCCATCGTTTATTTATTTTTTTTTAAATTTTGAAATAATCTCAAGCAAAGTTGCAAATGCTGTACAAGGAACTTTTTTTCCTGAACCATGTTCCATTCAGTTGCTGATAAGATTCCATCACCCATAAATCCTTCAATGTAGCAGTTCGCAAACTGTGGTCCATGACCCTGAGGGTTCCTGAGAGTCAGAAATACCAAGACATTATTTGCCTTCTTCAGCGTTGTGACAATTGCACCAATGGCACAAGAGCAATGATGGATAAAACTGCTAGAATCTTAACAGGAATCAAAGCAGTAGCACCTAACTATGTTAAAAGTCACTGTATTCTTCACAGACTGGCAGTAAAAAAGAAAATAAGTCGGTTTCATTAAAGAATGTCTCCTGATGAAGCAGTAAAATAAGTAATTTTCTTAAATCTCTATTCTTGCGTACACATCTTTTTAATGTTCCATGTGACAAAATGCGAAGTGTGCATACAGCACCTTTTCTGTGTACCTAATACAATGGCCGTCTTGAGAAAAAGCAGGTGCAATTGAGTCATGAGCTGAATTAGCCCTTTTTTTCATGCAGCATCATTTTACTTGAAAGACCAACTGACAGAAAAACTATGCTTATTCAGATATGGCAGACATACCTTAAAAAAATGAAAGAAGTAAGTCTGTCACTTCAAGAAAAACAAGCAACAGTATTTATTGTCCATGATAAAACTGGAGATTTTAAGTGAAAATTAGAATTTTGGAAAACTTGTATCCACCATCATGAGACTAAAAGAAAAGATTTTTCTGATGAGATTAGGGGTGATATTCATAATTGTAATTTTGGGGGACTGTGCCAACAACTGTAAGATCTGCACAACTCATGGACCAATATTTTCCAAAGATCAATGCCTCAAGTTACAAAATCATGATTGGCAAAAGACCGATTCAAAGTGGGAGGTACACAAATGGATTGTAAGGTAATTGAGTATGAAAAATTGATATGTTTTCAGATTCCATATTGCAACTAACCTTGAAGAAACCTCTACTTAAGGAGTTTTGATGTAGTATCGAAGAATATCCACAATTATCTGAAGATGCTACTGAAATCACTTTCTCTTTTCCAACTACATATCCATGTGAAGCCAGATTTTCTTCTTATACTTCAACCAAAAGAACATATCTCAGCAGACTGAATGCAAAAGCAGATCTGCAAACGCAACTGTCTTCTATGCCAGATATCAAAGAGATTTTCAAAAATGTAAAACAATGCCATTCTTCTCACTGAATCTTGTTTTGTTTCAGAATAAATTTATTTTCCTTACTAAAAATACATTATGTAGACACAGAATGTGTTTATTGCTATTATTTTTACATGAATTAAATAATTACTTTTAAAAATTACTCAGTTTGAATTTCTAATACAATAAACATTGATAGCTATATCCCACATAAACAAAAGCTCTTTGGGGCTGTCAATAATTTTTAAGAGTATAAAGGGGTCCTGAGACTATAAAGTTTAAGAATGTTCCTTTTGTATTTATTTCCTACAAAGGCAGTCTCCTAAATATTACATAACCATCAAAATCTAGAAATTAACCTTGATACATTACTGCCTTCTAATTCTTGGGGTCTGTTCAAATTTCATCAATTGTCTCAACAATGTCCTTACTGCAAAAGGATCCAAATCAGAATCATCCATTGCATTTAGCTGCCATGTCTGTTCAGCTTCTTTCAATGTGGAACAGGTTTCCAGTCTTTTCCTGACCTTTATGACTTAGACATTTTGAAGATCACAGGCCAACTACTTTGTAGAATGTCCTTCAATTTAGGTTTGTATGTTTCCTCATTATTAGATTCAGGTTATACATCCTTGGTGGGAATATCATAGATATGAAATTGTGTTTCTCATTGCATCCTATCAATTGTCCCATTACCGATGAAGATACATTTGATCTCTTATTAAGGTGGTGTCTGCCTGGCTCCTCCACTGTAAAGTTACTATTTTTCCATCAAAATTTTTCTCATTAAAATTTCTCATCAAAATTTTCTCATCAAAATTTCAATTTATGCATTTATTTATCATTATTAGTATGGGCTCATAATTTCCTATTTTAGTCAATAGATTATAATTTCTATCATTTTAATTTTAATGTTCAATTTATCCAGATTTGATTAATGGGAGGGAGTCCCTTCAAGCTGGCTTCTGTGTCTTTTTGACACGTCCCCATTATTCTTTGGATACTTTCTTGATTTCTGGCACAATAAGATATCCCAGGCTCACCTTCTATTTTCCCTGCCCCAGCCCTGGAACTAGCCATTTCTCCAAAGAACACTGCATCCTTTATTAGAAAACAATCTGGAAGCCAAGATCTGGGTGCTGAGTTTATTCATTATGATTGAGGTGGAGCCGCTCCCAGTAAAGACTATAAGCTTTGGCAACCAACTTTTGCAGTGTCACAGGCACAATACAAGTACATATTGGGTAGCGTCCCACAGAGGACTTAGTTGCCGCTGAAAGACACTACTTGAGATGCTTTGATAGAGGAGCCAAAGATGCTGTAGGCAGGCCTTGAGGTTCTTCTCCAGAGCTTGGAACACTGTACATGTATTTAAGTCTCTTGGATACTAAATACACAAATGTCTTTGATATATAATGTGTAATAAAGGCTGATAAAACACTATAATTTAAGCCTTAGTTTCAGAAGGGATAGCTTTATTTGGTGCCTTCACTTGGTAGATAAAAGTATGAAAAAATAACTGAGCTATGTAGGGCAAAATGAGCTCTTGGTTACCTTATGGAGTTTCACGCTAAAGATATATAAGCAACTTCCATACTTTGCTCAAATCATTTCCAAAAAGTACACCAAACAGATATTGAAAAATAGATCCCATTTGCCCACAGCAACAATTTTATAATTGGAATTTCTGTTACTAAAATCAATCATAGCTAAGTCCAATAACATAAATACACAAATAATACCATCAGCCTCTGCAATAATTTAAAATAGTAAAATTATGCTCCCAAATACTGATTGTCTTGATGACCCAATTTACTAGAGTATATATTTAGCATATAAAAAATGTAACTATCATATCATAAATTTGACCTTAAAACATATCAGTCCCACTTAATATACAATAAAACTGCCCTCCTAGAATTTAGAATGATTTGGGCAGTATGGGCCTTTAAAAAAAAGAAGTTCAAGGATGTATGAGCTAAACCTGTTAATTAACAAATTTCTCTGTAGCAGACAGAGGCAGTATCATTTCCAACTGTCCTTACAGTTGCTTCAAAGTAGAAGCTCAATAGATATTATTACAATGTGGGTATCATAAAGGCAAAAATGAGGGATTTTCTCAGTACTTAAAAATAGACAAACTAAGATAGATATTACACCGTAATACCAACACACTGGTTGAATCAAGGCAGTTCCTAGAAGAGTCCCTGAACTCCCTTAAATTGTAGGCAAAATACTATGTATACATATTTTTATAGGAATAAGATTTTTATCATTTGGAATCACAAAATGGTCCATGACCCTCAAAAGAGTAGACATCTTTGGTTAAACTGCTCTCCAGAAATAACCACTGTGAACATTATGGGCTGTGATCTTGCAGACAATTTTAGATGCATATCGACATAACAGAGTTGGATCATGAGGTTAGTATTTGTATATATATGGCATGTTGTTTGTTTTTTTTTTTAAACAAAAGAAAGACCAGACATTCTCTAAATATGCTACTCTGTAACTTGCTTTTTCACTAAAGACGGCCTTCCATGTCAGTACATACGGAGAGAAATTTTTAATTACACAGAATTGCTGGGCCACAATTTATTTCATCAGCCATTCAAAACACAGTATGAGCAGGCACAGATCAAAGGAAGAATTCACTGTACTGGAGAAGGAGAGTGTATCCTGGCAAGTTATAAGAAAGAAAATGTGAGAAGTCAATGAATCAGAGGAAATTTTACAGGTCACCAAGACTTTATTTTTAAAAGAAGACAAAATAAGGACCCAAGAAACTACAGAATGTTTACATTTGTTAACACCAAAGCCAAAAGTAGTTTGACCAAAAGGAGTTATGGCTGCAACTAAGGCTGATCCCCTCACATACACCCTCCCCAGGCCAAAGCGATTAGAATAAAAGAGAAAAAAACATATGTACACAAATAAAGTATGTAGAATAAATCATAATCCAAGGCAGGGCTATTTGTAGTCTCATTAAGGCCACCGTGGGGAATGGTCTGGGGAAGAATTTGGAAAAGGCTATACCACAGGCAACAAACAAAGGCATGAAGTCCTACAGGAAAAACACTGAATAATGTATTAAAGAGCCCTACTGAGCCAAAGCATTCAAGAGTATTTGTGGACCCTGGTCACCTCTTTTACTCCCATAACTGCGGTCAAGACGGGCAGTAAATCCGTGGCTACGGTTCTAATCACCCATATCAAGGTCTGGAAGGAATCACTGACCAAGAAGAGGTAGCTTATGTTCCCACTGCCCTGTTAACACAGAGCAATCTAGCTCGTACTATCTCCATTGAGAGGTTGGGCCCTGTCTCTGCTCAAACAGGAAAATGGATTAGGGAGTCACTGACAGACATTTAGATAGTTTCCCATTTCTCACTACTATAAATAATACTGTGTTGAATATCCTGTATATAAATCTTTGTGCAGTTACCTGAGTTCTTCTGTAGGATAAATTCCTACATGTAGGGCTTCCCTGGTGGCGCAGTGGTTGAGAGTCCGCCTGCCGATGCGGGGGACACGGGTTCGTGCCCCTGTCCGGGAAGATCCCACATGCCGCGGAGCAGCGGGGCCCGTGAGCCATGGCCACTGAGCCTGCGCGTCCGGAGCCTGTGCTCTGCAACGGGAGAGGCCCGCGTACCGCAAAAAAAAACAAAAACAAAACATTCCTACATGTAGAACAGTCAGGGTATATGTGTTTTTAGATTGGGTACAGGAGAAAAAGGAATCAACTTCTGCTTTTTTCCAGTCTGAATTAATTAGTTGATGAATTTCAGAAAGCCAGAAGCATTTCTGTCATTTTAAAAGAAGAAATACTTCCCCAGGTCAAGACTGGCTCCCAGGGCTAACAGAACTATAAACAGAGCCAGGCTGCAAGCAGTAAAATAAATAAAGAAATAAAGTGTTGAGTAGAGAGAGAGAAATGCTGGAGAGACCTGAATGTAGAAAAAATGAGAGTCACTAAGGCAAGTCTTGGAAACGTTCTTCCAAGCACAGGCTGAGGGAAGTTGGCCAGAGATAGCAAACAGGTATCTGGGCAAGGCTGCTCCCATCATGGAAATGGAGACGCCAGACTCTTTTCACTTGATGCCCTTAGACACACACTCTTTGGGCAACAGATGGCCATGCTCATGAAAGGAACTTTTGGTTTTATTTTGCCTTCCTCTGTATATCTGCCAACAGGGAGTAGTTACAATGATAAGTATTATAGGCTGTACCATAGTTATACTTCCTTTAAAATAAATAAATAAATAAAACTGGGCATTTGATTTTGTTTATCGGCCTATGAAACTTGGTTTCATGCAATTTTACCCTTGAAAGGCATATTTACTCTGAATATTTGGACAAAATCAGGTTCAGGGCCTGCATATTTATATACCAGTTTGTAAATCTTGGCCAACTCTCCAGAAGTTTCCTTTTGAACTGAACAGTGTGGAATTTAAGTTTTCTGTCTTGGACATGCAGGCACACGGACTCTCTCCGTCCCCGGCCCGGGCCACTGCTCTTTGGCAGCAACCATAAATGCATCACTGCAGGCCACTCCCGGTATACGGTCCCTCAGCCACAGTAGCCTGCCTACAGCCAGATTTCACACTCTGTACCTGAGCTGAATACGTTCCTCTGACAACTTGGAGCTCTCCTGTTCTATTTCTGACTTAAGATTTCTCTTATCTCACAGCGCTCTTCTAAAGCAGTCACAATGGCAACCTTTGAGTGCTTACCACATGCCAGGCACTGAGCCAAGTGTTTTCCATGAATCATCTAACTGAATTCTCACAACAATCCTAGAACATAGTGCTAGGACTGTCTCCATTTTAAACTGAAGTGAAACAGCTTGCCCAATGTCAGAAAGTTCTGTTAGAGACCAGATGGGAAGCCAGGCATCCAGCGCTGGAGAAGGCATCTTTCTCCCAGCCCCCCTTCTCTCTTGATCATGTCAGGTGCTGCTTCCTTATTAACTGAGGCTGGCAGCCTTACATTTATCTTAATTTTATTTTATTTTTTAAACAAATTTATTTATTTTTGGCTGCGTTGGGTCTTCGTTGCTGCGCACGGGCTTTCTCCAGTTGTGGCAAGCAGGGGCTTTGTGCGGTGCGCGGGCTTCTCATTGCGGTGGCTTCTCTCGTTGCAGAGCACGGGCTCTAGGCACACGGACTTCAGTAGCTGTGGCATGTGGGCTTCTGTAGTTGCGGTGCACGGGCTTACTTGCTCCGCGGCATGTGGGATCTTTCTGGACCAGGGCTCGAACCCGTGTCTCCTGCACTGGCTGGCGGATTCTTAACCACTGCACCACCACGGAAGTCCCCAGCCTTACATTAAGATCTTAATTTAGATCAAACAATACAACAAAAATTTCAGTTTCAGAATGACTCTTGACTTGCTGAGGATTATTGCCACATTTAACCCATAAATTTACTTTTGAAACTCTCAGTGTATGAATATCTGGAAACATGGCCCTGAACACCTTGAGTCTGGCTAGTCTCCTTCTGTTGATGACATAATTCAAATATGGATAGTCTCATCATCTAAAAAGCACATCCTCCAAAGTCTCTTTATAAGGCAGTTGATGCTATGGACATTCATTCATTCATTCAACAGATATTTATTGAGTGCCGACTATGTGTGTAAATATTAGCCATGACCCAAACCAATCTGCTTATCTTGGAGCTTAGAGTCTATGCAGGGGTAGGGGCAGACAGGAAAGAGACAGGTAAAAATATAAAAAATATAATGCATCGGGCTTCCCTGGTGGCACAGTGGTTAAGAATCCGCCTGCCAATGCAGGGTCACGGGTTTGAGCCCTGGTCCGGGAAGATCCCACATGCTGCGGAGCAACTAAGCCTGTGCGCCACAACTACTGAGCCTGCGCTCTAGAGCCCGCGAGCCACAACTACTGAGCCCGCGTGCCACAACTACTGAGGCCTGCACACCTAGAGCCCGCGCTGCGCAACGAGAGGACACTGCAGTGAGAAGCCCACGCACCACAACAAAGAGTAGCCCCCGTTCACCACAACTAGGGAAAGCCCACGCGCAGGAACAAAGACCCAACGCAGCCAAAAATAAAATAATTAAAAAAAGAAGAATGATAAAAAAATTTTTTAATAAAATTAGAAGAAAACTAAGTTGGAAAGACAAATTTAAAAAAAAAGATAATGCATCAAATTTGGTAACAAAAGCCATGGAAAAAATAAAGCAAGGCGAGAGGGAAAGGGAATGACTGAACAACAATTTTTTAAAAACGAAAATATTTTTTGAAGCTAAGAAACTGTCTACTCCTTTTTTGTTAAACTGGTACAACATTGTGTTTAAATTCCTATGCCATTCCTAGTGCGCAACAAATTCGTAATTACAGGTTCTTAATGGATCAAATTATATACCTAATTGAATGCTGAATCCTTAAGAAGTAAATTTACTTGTTTTTGCTATACCTTTCAATTATTTCTAAGAAAAAATGAGTATCTGAAATTTTTCTAATTGACAAATGTCACACAATTTAATGTAAAACATAAAACACAATGTGTCTATCATTAATAAATCCTATGTCTCTATACGTGTATTTTCAATCAAATTTGTAGGAAGTCTAAGTGGTCATTTTGAGGAAACCAATTCATATTACCCTAAAAGTAATAATCCCAGGCAGACCCTTAGTAGTCACTGAACTGGTCCCCTCAGCCAACAGCCTTCTGTAGCAACATTTCCTTTTTCCTTTATAAGCTTCAGTAATGACCACAGTGTCACTGCCATGAAAAGTTACCTTGAAAAGCAAAGGCCAACATCTTTTATCTCCCTTTTATCCTCTCCTATTCCTCATTATCAAATGCCACCAACAAGCAAGACTTCAGAGCTATGTAAATGAATCACATTGCACTGGAAAGTCACAAAAAGCACATCCCTATAGAGTTTTATTAAAAAAAAAAAAAGAAAGAAAAAATTCTACATCTTCCTTAGAAACACTAAGATGATACATGAGACGATATCCTCATGTATGATTATGTAACATAGGTATGATATGTACATATATGCAGCCGAGAGTATGGGAGGTAATATAATATGGAGCAGAAGGGAGTAGGGTGGGGACTGGGAGTTGGGAGAGGGTAGATCACCTATATCCTGCTACCAATGTCTCCCATGAAATGACAGAGACACTAACCTTTATTCTCTCAAATATCCAAGTCAGTAAAATTATTTTGCAAATGTCAATCAATTTCCAACAATTCTTTTTTTTTTTTTTTTGGCTGTACGTGGGCCTCTCACTGTTGTGGCCTCTCCCATTGCGGAGCACAGGCTCCGGACGCGCAGGCTCAGCGGCCATGGCTCACGGGCCCAGCCGCTCCGCGGCACGTGCGATCTTCCCGGACCGGGGCACAAACCCGTGTCCCCTGCATCGGCAGGCGGACTCTCAACCACTGCACCACCAGGGAAGCCCCAACAATTCTTAAAGTGGCAGCCAACTTTAGGATCAGCAGTGGGAAAAGGAGCAGCAAGTTTTCTTTATTAGTAGGGATTGGAGACCAGGATGATGAAAAGCAGAAAGATAAAGAATCATCTGTCCAAAGGGAAGGCAGTAGCAGATCATGTGGAAGACATTTTGCAAACTGTCCTGAGTAAATAGCAGTTATATTTCTCACTTTGCCCCAAGAAAGCAATTAACATATTATACCTGGAATGGCGAAGACTGAAGTTTTAAGCTTTCCCCTTAATTCAAAAATTTCTCAAGTATGTTATCTTGTTTGATCCTTACAACAATCCTCTAAGTTACAGAAAGCAGATATTATCAACATCATAGATGTGAATATATCTGTCCTACACGAAGTACAACAGACAACCAGGTGTCTCGGGTGACAAAGGTCTCAGTGGAAGACCAGAGATGGATCCAGGTTGCCTAACAAATGGTTAATCCATGGTCACAGAATCATGCGCTATTACCAGTACTTGGTATTTACTAGAGCGTTCTGGATAAAAACAATGTTGTCAGTTGATTTCACATTCCAAAATGGAACTTTTTAAAAAAGGTATGGATTCCAGCTCATTTAAGAACCTTGATGATCCTTAATAATTAAGATTCATTAATCATTAATACCTATAACGAGAACTGATAAATGCCTATTAGGTTTCCCTTAGAGATTTTATTGCCCACACAGTAGATTATACTCCATGCCATGTCCTCCACACTGCTTTGGGCAGGTCTCATTTGCCTTTCACATATTTAAAGGTCATGAGGGTTAAGTGAAAAGTGATCAATTCCATCTCATGATTTTAAAATACAAGATAAAAACTGTAAATTCTGAAGGTCAGAATGTTCAGGATGAATGCCATTAATTAAATTACCAAGTTATAAAATATTCCATCATCTTTTAAAAATTTGAATCAAGGAAAATAAACTTTCTACAGTACCTCAAAGAGCTTTCAGCAAATACTTTATTTACATATCCTGAAATGCTCATTCTTTATAATTTTATACCAAAGAGATTAGAATGGAAACATTAACACTAGTTCACAATACAGAAAAAATACTGCTTTTTAATAAAACTAATTTTAATATATTATTTAAAGAATATTCCTATGTATAAATTATATATATATAAAAATATGCATATGTATATATCAGCTTCTTAATTTAAGGGGAAAAAGAGAACTTGAAGAAATAAATTTCTGAGTTGCCCACAAAAGTGGATTTATGAAGGAGAACATCATAGTAGAATATATACCCTGTGGTCATGAAGGAGAGAGTGGAAGCTTTAAAAATACATTCTTACCATTATTTGTGCAAAGAGCTCGCTGGATAGGAGCCACCAAATAATGACACGGGGCAGTGTACTCTGCACCTGCACTGCCTGGATCCATACCCCAGTTCTGCAATATGACCTCAGCAGTGTGACCCAGGGAATATGTATGAGTTCTCTATTGCTGCATCATAAATTACCACGAACTTGCCTGTTTAAAACAGCAGACATTCATTGCCTCCCAGTTTCTGTAGGTTAAGAATCTAGGCATAGTGTAGCTGGGTCCTCTGCTCAGTCTCAGAGGCTGTGATCTCACCTGAGGCTCAGGTTCTACTTTCAAGCACACTGGCTGCTGAGAGAATACCATTTCTTACAGTTGCAAAACTGGGGCTCTCTGGTCCTAGAGCCCCCTTGCCATTCCCTGCATTATGGCCCACCCCATAAAATGGCAGTTTGCTTCTTCGAGGCCAAAAGACTATTTCTGCTGCTTCAAATGTCTTAACCTCAGGGAAGGCTTGCGGCAGCTTTTAAAGAGCTCACCTAATTAGGTCAGGCACACCAAAGATAATCTCCCTTTTGAAGAACTCTAAGTCAACTGATGAGAGACCTTACTTCTATCTGCAAACTCCCTTCACCTTTGCCATATAATGCAACCTAATCACAAGATGTCCTGCCAACACTCAAGGGGAGGGGGTTATACGGGGTATGTACACCATGGGGCATGAATTTTCAGGAGCATCTTACAATTCTGCTTACCACAGACAGTTACCCCTCTGTATCTGACTTGTATCACCTTTCAAATGGGGATAATGAAAGCGCCAATCCCAGAGAGTAGCTTGATTCAATGAGTTGATTTCTATAAAGTTCTCAGAATAGTCCCTAGCACATTTAATGATTGTAGAAAGAATACTTGGATAAAAATAAATAAAATAGTAGCTCACAGATTGTTGGGGCCTCCTCAATTTTATTTGGCCCCAATTAGGGCTAAGTTGATGGAAAACTGCAAAGTTTTACATAAGACATCTTGGTTTCCTTTTAAAATTCTTTTTGAATAACTAGAAAATGTGGCACCCTCAGGCTTGCACTGCCACACAGTACAATTAGCAAGAGCCAACAACGTCTTTACATGGGGCAAGAGCTCTCTGGTTCTCCAGATCTCACCACTCCTTCCAGCCTCATTCTAGCCCACTTCATTCATTTTCATTACCTGCGTGGTCTCTAAAAGCATATGCATTTCTAACCTGGGATCTAAACTGATCCCTTTCAGCCTATGCCCAATGAACGATATAGAAACAGAAAAAGGTATATAGTATAAATATATTTTTAAAAACAAAAATGTTAAACTGAAAAAAATAAAATGGTGAAAAGCAAAAAATTTACCTTCCATGCCATTATTTTTAAAGCCAAGGCGTATAAGCCAAGGAATCCAAGCACAGACATCTAAGTGAAACACTTCATGGGCAGTATGTAACAACAAAAACTTGAGATTCAAATGTGTTCCTTCCAAGAGTATGAAATATTACATTGCACTATGGATTTGGGGTTATAATGTTGTATTAACACACAGGTTCATCAATTGTAGCAAACGTACCACTCTGGTGCAGGATTTTGATAGCAGGGGAGGCTGTGTATACACAGGAAATCTCTCTACCTTCAGCTCAATTTTGCTGTGAACCTAAAAGTATCTCTAAAGAATAAAGCCTATTTTTAAAAACAAATAAACTACAAATATTTTTAAATCTAGTAAGATAAAACCTTCTTCGTAAAATATTCTTTAATTTTTCTAAACATCTTCAAAATGGCTTGAAAGTATTTTCTTTCCCCCAAAGTCATTCCTAAGAATTTGACAACTTAAACCCCATTTACAGGAACTTCCCTGGTGGTCCAGTGGTAAGGAGTCAGGCTTCCAATGCAGGGAACACAGGTTCGATCCCTGGCTGGGGAACTAGGATCCCACATGCCGCGGGGCAACTAAGCCCACGAACCACAACTACTGAGCTCGCGTGCCTCAACTAGAGAGCCTGCGTGCCGCAAACTACAGAGCCCACGCACCCTGGAGCCAGCGCGCCACAACTAGAAAGAAGTTTGAGTGCCACAAAGAAGAGCCCGCACGCCACAATGAAAAGATCCCGCATGCCTCAATGAAGATCCCATGTGCCCGCAACTGAGACCTGATACAACCAAAATAAATAAATATATAAAATATTTTTAAATAAATAAATAAAACCCATTTACAAAAAAGATCAGAAACAGCCCATATTCCCATGATGCTCTGTTCTCAAGAAAAAGTAACCACTCCTATGGATTTATTCTCCATTCATACCAGATCACAAGCCAGTACATAGGCTATTTTACTTACTTTTTAAAATATATTAATATTACTAAAAGTCTGTGCAGCAGTGCTTGATTTTCTTCATCTACCAAAAGCAGCTGTATTGTATAAATGTCCTAGAGGCAATGTTGCTGTGTAAAATGATGATTTAAGTAACATTAAGCCCTACTGGCAGAAATCATCTTGTACTTATGCCAAGAGAAAATTCAATTAATAACATTTTAGCTCTGTGTGTGAAAGGGTGATGGAGAGAAGGCAAAGCCAAAAAATAAAAGTATTTTAATTCATGATTTGATTAGGATGGTCCATGTGAATTTATATGAGTACACATACCTGTTGTGTAACATTTTCAAGAATGAACTTTTAAGAGAAAACAGGGGTGGGAAGCAGTGGGGGAGCTTACGCTACATATTTTCCATTTAATGCAGTAATCTGCCACATATTCAGGCTCCATCATCATTAACATGATCTTTAAAATGTACTTTAAGTCTCCTCACTATAACTTCAGACCACTTGAAGCCATGCCGAATGAACAAGGCAAACTGCCGGGTGAATCAACTTATAAAATTTTTGTTAAATCTGAAAAATTTCAAAGCAGTTCAGTAAAAAGGTTAGATGTTCAGCCACACACACACACACACACACACACACACACACACACACAAATTCATAAAGAGCACCAAAAGTTAAGACATAAAAATAAAGAGGTAGTTTGCAGTCTCATTAGGTGTTTTTTGTTTTGTTTGTAAGGTGGCAGTGCACAGAAGGAATTAAGGTCGTAGGTGCCGATTCCCAATCTGTTGCTGTATTTGCGACATGATCTTAAGAAATGTATTTGATAGCTCTTTACCGAAGACCCTGAAATAAACAGCAATGCCTTATGCACGACAAAGAGGCTATCAAGAATATGAGTCCAGGGCTTCCCTGGCGGCGCAGTGGTTGAGAGTCCGCCTGCCGATGCAGGGGACACGGGTTCGTGCCCCGGTCTGGGAAGATCCCACATGCCACGGAGCGGCTGGGCCCGTGAGCCATGGCCGCTGAGCCTGCGCGTCCGGAGCGTGTGCTTCGCAATGGGAGAGGCCACAACAGTGAGAGGCCCACGTGCCGCAAAAAAATAATAATAATAATAATATGAGTCCACTCGTACTATAGATCCAACATAAATGCATTCACACTGGACATATATACACTACCAAATGTAAAATAGATAGCTAGTGGGAAGCAGCCACATAGCACAGGGAGATTAGCTCAGCACTTTGTGACCACCTAGAGGGGTGGGAGGGAGGGAGACGCAAGAGGGAAGAGATATGGGAACATATGTATATGTGTAACTGATTCACTCTGTTATAAAGCAGAAACTAACACACCATTGTAAAGCAATTATACTCCAATAAAGATGTAAAAAAAAAAAAAATGCATGCACACGTGCTCCAAAAGACATACACCAGGATTGTTCCCAGTAACATCACTGATATGAACAACCCAAATGTCTATCAACAATGGAACAGATAGCTAAATTGTGGTATATTCAATAAATGAACTATACCTACATGTAAAAATATAGATGAAACTCACAAGCATAATGCTGAGTTGAAGAAGATGAAACTCAAAAAATACATACCGGGCTTCCCTGGAGGCGCAGTGGTTGAGGGTCTGCCTACTAATGCAGAGGACACGGGTTCAAGCCCTGGTCTGGGAGGATCCCACATGCCACGGAGTAGCTGGGCCCGTGAGCCACAACTGCTGAGCCTGCGCATCTGGAGCCTGTGCTCCGCAACAAGAGAGGCCACGATAGTGAGGGGCCCGCACACCGAGATGAAGAGTGGCCCCCGCTTGCTGCAACTACAGAAAGCCCTTGCACAGAGATGGAGACGCAACACAGCCAAAAATGTAAAAAATACATACTGTATCATGCAATGTATATAAAGGCCAAGGAAGTCAAAGCTAAATGATAACATTAGAAATTAAGATAGTGATTACTTCAGGGGAGGAAAGAAGTAGTAATTGGGAGGGAGTATGCGATTCCCTCAACTCTGTGATCACTCACTAACCTGTACATGAGTATTTTTATAGTTTTCCCACATCCTAAGTTTATATTGTTTTCAGTATTAACATTTACAGGTATATTTCTGTTATAAGACAAAAGCAAAATGAACGGAAAATATTTATAAAGTGTACCTATACCATACTAGAAGTATATTTTATTGAAGATAAGACATATCCAAGTGATACAAGTGTTCTACATGCCTTGCAAATGTTCTACCATACCCTGCAAATGAAACAGCATTTCTCTTTAGATGTGCTGCTTAGAAAGACTGTAAAGGATAATAGAGGTTGCAAACTCAAATGTCCTCAGGGGCCAAACACATTTCTCATGTGTGTGAAGAGGCCCTAATAAAAGTACATATGCATGTACTGTCAGAGTGGGGAGGGGCTGGGACACCCTTGACAGGGCAGTCCCCACCCTAAAGGGCTAGTGGGTCACAACTCCAGCTGATTGCTGCCCTATAGGAATGTTGGGCCTAGGGTTAAGAGATCATTTGGATTTTCAAAGGAAGGCATAAATTACAATTTACTTAATTAAGTGACATGTGCTGACTTTTAAAAGAAAAAGCCCAGGAGAACAGTATGGAGGTTCCTTAAAAAACTACAAATAGAACTACCATATGACCCAGCAATCCCACTACTGGGCATATACCCTGAGAAAACCAAAATTCAAAAAGAGTCATGTACCAAAATGTTCATTGCAGCTCTATTTACAATAGCCCGGAGATGAAAACAACCTAAGTGCCCATCATCAGATGAATGGATAAAGAAGATGTGGCACGTATATACAATGGAATATTACACAGCCATAAAAGGAAATGAAATTGAGCTATTTGTAATGAGGTGGATAGACCTAGAGTCTGTCATACAGAGTGAAGTAAGTCAGAAAGAAAAAGACAAATACCGTATGCTAACACATATATATGGAATTTAAGGAAAAAAATGTCATGAAGAACCTAGGGGTAAGGCAGGAATAAAGACGCAGACCTCCTAGAGAACGGACTTGAGGATATGGGGAGGGGGAAGGGTGAGCTGTGACAGGGCGAGAGAGAGTCATGGGCATATACACACTAACAAACGTAGTAAGGTAGATAGCTAGTGGGAAGCAGCCGCATGGCACAGGGATATTGGCTCGGTGCTTTGTGACAGCCTGGAGGGGTGGGATAGGGAGGGTGGGAGGGAGGGAGACGCAAGAGGGAAGACATATGGGAACATATGTTTATGTATGACTGATTCACTTTGTTATAAAGCAGAAACTAACACACCATTGTAAAGCAATTATACCCCAATAAAGATGTTAAAAAAAAAAAAAAAAGAAAAAGCCCAGCAAATCTCATCTAGAAGGCACCTGTTTGAGATACCAGAGGAGAAGAGTGCTATGGGAACAGGTCCCAAAGGTACTAGCAAAAAAAAAAAAAAAAAAAAAAGGTACTAGCAAGAGATACCAGCTTGGGATTCAAGACACCAGCAAAAGGTTGGCTTTTAGAGAAGAAAACATTTCTTCCTCTGAAGAGGATAAAAGTCCAGGCATATAGAGACATAGGCTGAGTAATCAGGTCCTTTGTTAGAAGGAAACAATAAGGAATGGCAGAGAAGGTGTGGGTTTCCAGCAATGGCTTCCAAACTTCACTGCAACAGGCCCTTTTATCAAAAGACCACAGAACTCCATGCACAAAACTGATAAAAGCAGAATGGCCAACACTGAAGCAGAAGGAAAGCTGGAGTCCCACCCATGAGGGTGCCCCCTATCTTGCTGGAGGTCCAACATACAACCACATAGACCACTACTGAAAGACACACAAAGGATGAATAATGGCCTTCTAGAATTGGGTATGACAGCAGCATCTTCCATGATATTCAGAAATAGGAGTCCAAAACATGGATTCTAAGCAATTCAAGACTGGAAAACAAGGTGCACGCTCAAGACACCTTGGAAATCTAGATTAATACCATAAAGGATAACTTGCGGAGGAGAGACGAATAATTAGAAGTGTCACCCAGGAGTGGAAGGAGAACTAGACCTGCAGTTAGATGGTCTGCAATTAAAGATCATGCTGCCTAGTATGTGATCTTGGGTAACCTTGCCAGTTTGTCCTCACAATTGTTCTAAGGATCAATTATGAATGTTTATTTCATTACTTATTCAGGAAATATCTCAAATATTACTGGAAGACTGTTTTCAATCAAAGCTTGTTTTAATATAAATAAACAGTTTTATTTAGTTATGTTAGGGTTTTACTAATTCAAAGTCCTCCTTAAATACACAGCTGGACATGGCTGTGTCTTAAAAAAATAAAAAGAATACATCCATGCAATCAAAGTGCTCACATGTCCTTTATCACTGATCCAATGCTAATAACTGTAATAGGCAACTGCATTCAAAAATAGTCACAATGCAAATTTAGCATAGTTTGTTCTTTATTCTTTTGATGTTAAGTAATTCTGACATTATGTTTTTGAAACGTACCTTCCCAAAAGTTATCATTCAGTTACCCAGCCACACTATTTAAAGTATATTTAAGAGCATGGGGGTAAAGGAGAACACAGCACAAGAAGCCAAAGGTACGAACCCTGTCCACCTCTGCCATTCTAGCTATACTTGGCTTCTCAGACTTAGCTTCCATATTTATAAAATGAGGGTTTTAGTTCATCGGTAGTTACTAAACAGAGATGCCCTTTTAAAACAGTGTAGAGTGTGCTTCTCAAACTACACATGCCTAAACATGATTCTATGCATTCCACGAAAGTGATTATATTTATATTTGTGGCTTAGTATTTTAATCAGTTACTGAAGAGTGATTACATTTTAGATTTTATACATCTCTACAGCATTAAACAGGATGGACGCATAATAAAAGCTGACTATCAATACTTTCTAAATATTACTAGTAGCCTGCTGTCCTTAAATATTAATTCTATTGTTTTTTAATAGCAAACGAATAAAATAGTTCAAAATTTATGAAATTTCCTGTCAGTTTTAATGGATGCATCTTCTCTTTGATTCTATTATTAGATATAACAGTAGGTCATTTAAATTTGATTTGTAGTTATTTTAAAGATTATCATATAACATAAAGTATACATTTAATAAGTGATAGTATAAAGAGATTATTAAAACAATGGATAATTGACAAGAAAACATAACTTCACTTGATGGGAAAATCACAATAAAGTGAACCTTTTTCATAAAACTTTCAAAAATACTTTCTCTCTGTGATAAAAAAGAAAGCAATCCCTATATCAGACTACTGAACTTTATAAATGTTTCAAAGAATATGCCTTTCTACAAATTCTTTTATTAAAGCTGAAGGCTGTACCCCAAATTACAATTATCCACTTAAAACAACAACTAACAATTTAAAAGTGGGAGGAGAAACACCAATCATCTACTTGAATGGGAGCAATTTCAGAACACCTTGGTCCCACATTTCCCCAACCAAAAAAAAGCGTTTTATACAAAAGTCACTGAACCATCAATAACCTGATTGGAAAGACCACTTACTGTTTTAAAGAAACCACACCAGCATAAGCAAATATTTTAATTAAGAGGTATAGCTAGTGTCTGGCCACGATGCAGTACACTCCCACACGCCAAATGCCAGCTGTAGAACAGCAACATTCAAGCAGCTGCCTTAATTGGAGATGCAGACCAACACATGCTAATTTGGCTGGGCCAACTAATTGGTAGGTATGCTACATTTCTAACAAAATATCCACCCATATTACAGATGTTTTTCTCTATCGGAGTAAACGATTGGTAACAAACAGTAAGGAAGCTGAAATAAGCTACACTTGGTGAAATTGTTTAGTTGGACAGCTTTACAACAGGATCCTGCATTACCTCAGAAAAACACTTGTGCCAAAATTGAAACATCAGCTAAATGTCAAAAGCATCTTTTTGTGCAATATTAAGAATATTATGAGGTTTCATAATGACTCTTCAGTCACCAAAACAATACTTGCTAAGTGGGCACAACCCCCTTATTCATGCCAGGCCCCGTGCAAATGTCTGCAAAAGAATCAAGTCCTTTTCTCTCATGCAGACCAAACGTTTACAGACATGTGCAAAGATAGAAATTATATTTACTAGAAAATCTATAATGGTAGAAAAAAATGGGGGGGCTTCCTGCTTATAGCCATGCTGGTGTAACAGAAACCAGGTTTACTCTATCACTTGAAACTTTAAAAAATTGACAAAATATAAGAAACAATGGTGTTTATACATTGCACAATAGACAGTTCAGGAGAGGTATATCTAATAGAAGGGAAATAAATAAGGTGACCCCTATGGTTGCCCTAGCTTATTGCCCAGTTAGGTTTTCTAGACTGGGATAAAGAGAGAACTCACATAGAGATGAGCAGTATCCCGTGAGCTGAGGAAACAGACTTGAGCATCTGGGAAAGACAGAGCCTGCAGAATTAGCAGACAGAGTAAAGAGAGAGAGTGAGTGAGAACACGAGCAAGACATATACATACAGTTGATCCTTGAACAACTAGGGAATCCAGGTGCTGACCCCCTGCACAGTTGAAAATCGACATGTAACTTTACAGGCAGCACTCCATACCTGCAGTTGTGCATCTACAGATCATGTAGTATATATTGAAAGCAATCTGTGTATAAAGTGGACCCATGCAGTTCAAACCAGTGTTGTTCTCGAGAGAGAGAGACAGAGAGAACATGCTATATTCTATATGTTCCAGAAAGTAGAGGGTGGTCATTTTAAAAAAAGATAAGGAAGATATTTTTAAAAAAAAAACCCTAAATTTTTATATATAGAGACAAACACAATGTCTGGATTAAAAAATATATGTATATACTAACAGGAATAATAGCAGATTAGACACTGCAGAAAAAAGGTTGGTGAATGTGAAGGCATAGCAAGAGACACCACCCAAAATGAAACACAGAGAGAAAAGAGACTGAAAAAAAGAAGAGCACACGATCAGTGAGTTGGGGGACAACTTCAATCAGTTTAATATACTGAATCAGTCTAATATAACTGAAGTCCTGGGAAATGGGTGAGGGATAGAAAAAAATATTTGATGAACTAATGGCCAAAAGAATGACAGCAGACTTCTTGTCAGAAACACTGCAGGCCAGAAGGCAGTGAAGCAAAATAGTTAAAGTATTGAGGGGGGCGAGGGGGGAAGAACCTGTCAACTTAAAATTTTATACCCAGGGAAAATATACTTCAAAAATAAAGGTTTTGGGGCTTCCCTGGTGGCGCAGTGGTTGAGAGTCCGCCTGCTGATACAGGGGACACGGGTTCGTGCCCCGGTCTGGGAGGATCCCACATGCCGTGGAGCGGCTGGGCCCGTGAGCCATGGCCACTGAGCCTGGGCGTCCGGAGCCTGTGCTCTGCAACGGGAGAGGCTGCAACAGGGAGAGGCCCACGTACCGCAAAAAAATAATAATAATAAAAAAATAAAGGTTTTTTCAGATATACAAAAAGATATACAAAAGATATACAAAAAGCAGATATACAAAAAGCAGATATACAAAAAGCAAACCAGCACTACTAGATATGTTAAAGGACATCTTGCAGACAGGAAAAAAAAGTCCTGAAATCTTTATTTACACAAAGGGATGAAGAGCATCAGAAATGGTAATATGAAATACAGTTTAAAATACAATTGAACTAAGGCAAAAGTACTTTGTTACACAGTCCATACACACAGAGAAACAGAATATATGGAAGTATAGGATCATCAGGTTCATATGCTACACATGAAGTAGTACACTGTGATAAGTTAAAGATGTACCCTGCAAAATCAAAAGCAATCACTAAAAACAAACAAACAAAAAAAGATGTACAGCCAATAAGCCAAGGGAGAAAATGATATGTAATAATAAAAACCGTGCTATTAACCCAAAAGCAGGCAGGAAAAAAAAAAAAGGAAACGAACAGATGGGACAGATAGAAATCAAAGAGTAAACTGGTAAATTTCAACACAATCATATCAACAATGACATTAAACGTTAATGGTCTGAGCATACCAATTAAATGACAGGAATCATCAAATTGGATAAAAAGCAAGACCAAATCTATGTTGTCTACAAGAAAACCATTTTAAATATGAAGTGCATATAGACTAACAATAAAGACAGAAAAAGATATATCGTGCTAACACTAATCAAAAGAAAGTTGGATGCTAAAACTAATCACAAGAAATTTGGACAAAGTAGATTTCAGTGCAAAGAACAATACTATCAAGCAACTCTCTGTTTTAAATTTTAAAACACCTTTTCTTTTCTGACTAATAAGTGCTCACTTAAATCAGAGAAAACTCAAAAGTTACCGAGCAAGGACAAAACTTCTAATGCTTTAAATGTGCTAGGAATTTCAGAAGATGCATTCTCAAAGAAATGACCAGCTCAAGCAGTGATACTTTAAAAAGTCAAACAGATATTTGGCTAGCAACTAATAGTTATTTAAAATTACAGTAATACAAACTTTTGAAATATTTTTAATAATGGTATCCAATTTGTATGTAAACTAATTAAGGCAAACTGTTGGCTAAATTAGAGCTGGTTTGATCATTTTAATTTTTAAAATAGTTCTGTCTTCTTTCTGATCATATCATAGTATGAAATATAATGCACTGTAACATTTCATTCTTTGAGCTTTTAAATTTTCTTCACAGGTTTTACTGGTTAGATGTATTATCACTGCTTCCACACATACGATTTAAAGTCATAAAAACTGATGTCTTTATTAAAGGGTTATTAGCTCTTCTAAATTACAGACAATGCTGCAAATCACTTGATCTTAATCACTGTTCCCGTCTTCCGTGTAAAACTTTCAAATGCCATATCTGACAAACTTGGTATCAAAAATCATTGTACTGCTCTGCAACGTCACTGTAAATAAACTTCTATAATTCTAATTGGCCTTACGATACCATACTAATATCACAGTGAGTTAAATAATGAGGAATCTTTGATTACCTGGCCAATTTCTAAAGACTAAAATTCTTAAAGAAAACTCTAATTAGGATAGCAAATTTAGTGTGGTATATGCTTCATCTTATGATAAGAGAACACAAAGTTAATACATTTTAAGTTACAGGTGAAAGTTAATTTGCAATCTAAATATATATATTATATATATATATGTGGGTATATAAAATGTGTTAAAATCTACAAAGATAGCTTATGAATTAAACAGTTTGAAACCAGTTGATGAGAAGAAACTTGATCTTTGATAATATAGTCTTCTCTCAACAAGCAACTATAAAAAAATTATTCTGTGCCTTCAGTACCTAGCCTGGCCAGGTTCCTCAACTTCCCAGAACACTCTCACTTCCTAACAGCCAGTTAACTTTTTGAGCTTTTGTGTTGACCTTTGTCATGACCCTTAAACATTTTTTAACAAAAGTTTCTTGTTTCTGAAAAAGCTAGATTTCATAACAATTACTGTTTCTTGTACCTATGCTTTATTTTAATTACCATCACTCCAAACCAAGACTGTAATCATTTCTTGTCTTGGGCACCTATGACTTATGCTTATATTTCCTGCAATCACTAGTCTCCTGGCAACTCGTTATGATACCGCCTTCGCAAACTTAAGCCTCAAATTAAAAATAATAAAATTGTTAACATATATTTTACACCCAAACTATCTCTGGTACTTCCCAGATAGCCACTAAGTAGCACTATTGAGCAAGGAGGCTATTAGTAAGAACGAAATATAGTATTCTCCATATCTTTAATTAGCTTAACTCTATCATAAGAGCTGCCCTGTTTACCAAGTCCATAATATGGGCAGACCCATGGTGTAACTAATAATGAATATGGTTCAACACTTGTATACTTTTCAGGGTGGACAGAACATATTCATGATCCTGTGCGAAGACTGGCACAATGATGTAAAGAAAATGATTTCTAAGATTATGTTTGTAAGTATTAAATACTCTTGTTAATTGGTGGCATGTTTAAAACACACTTCATCAAAGTCCCTAGAGATGTATTTATCAATGCCTTTAGTGTCCATCATAAGGCCTGTGCCCTCAGAATAATCATTGACTAAATCATTAATTAGCTGTATATTATACCCCAATCGGGGATTCCATTCTAACACTGTTAATTACTGTAATAAATTAACGAGAGACCAGTTAATATCAGTCTTATTAACAGGTGGTTTCTACTTTTCCTTCAAGCATGCCACAAGACCAGGCCATAAGCTGGAGGTGAGAAAACTGAGTCTGTAGGATGAAACATTCAAAGAAGAAAGCCTGGATAAAGGCCTATATCAGTATTCTTGACTATTACTGACTCATGGGTCAGGTTTCCTGCCTAGTGTAACCCAACATCACCACCAAGAGCAGACTCTTGGACAGACTACCAGAAACCTGAGTCAGCGTTTACAAGACTCTTTAATTCGAAAATCACACACTTTGTAAAGCCACGCTGCTGACCCAAGATTCAATGGAACAAGAATTAATTCTGCAAGACTGAATGGAGGGCTTCCCTGGTGGCGCAGTGGTTGAGTCCGCCTGCCGATGCAGGGGACATGGGTTCGTGCCCCGGTCCGGGAAGA
This sequence comes from Delphinus delphis, assembly GCF_949987515.2. Taxonomy (NCBI): domain Eukaryota; kingdom Metazoa; phylum Chordata; class Mammalia; order Artiodactyla; family Delphinidae; genus Delphinus; species Delphinus delphis. Next base: position 94,446,650 of record NC_082690.1, on the reverse strand, counting down.
TCCCACATGCCACGGAGCAGCTGGGCCCGTGAGCCATGGCCGCTGAGCCTGCGCATCCGGAGCCTGTGCTCCGCAACGGGAGAGGCCACAACAGTGAGAGGCCCGCGTCCAGGAAAAAAAAAAAAAAAAAGACTGAATGGAACCCATGAGGGAAATTTAATAGTAGTTTTGACAAAATATCTTCCTCCTTCATTTTTCACTAAGTCTCATGGTGGCCGGCTATACTTGGGCAAATTGGAATGAAACACTCTTTGAATATGTTCCTCCTACTGATCCCTCTGAATTCAGGAAAAGCATTCTCTGGGACATCTTAATATACCTTACAAAATGTGGCAGACTATATTTTCCAAATCCAGATTTCATTTTCAAAAAACTATCTCCCTTCCCACATGTTCTCCAAGGTTACTATGTCACGCCCCCATCAAGAGGTGGTATCTTTTCCTGTCCCCTCTGAATCCGAGCAGGCTCATCACCGCTTTGACCAACAGAGTATAGCAAAAGTAACACCATATGAATTCTGAGAGTAGGTCACCAAAAGATATTAGCTTCTGCCTGGTTCTCTCAGGACATTCACTCTGAGGAAAGACAGCTACCATGTAAGAAGTCCAACTACCCTGTGATGGACATGCTGGAGAAGCTACATGAAGGCACTGCAGTCAACAGTCCCAGCTATGCCATGGCACCAAAGTGGGAAGAAGCCATCTCAGATCTTCCAGACCAGACAATCCACCCGCTAAGGATCACTGAGTGACCTCAGTAATGCTATGACAGGCAAAAAATTGTCCCCCGAGTCTCGGCAAAATTCCTGACCAGCAGGATTTGTGAGCATCTCAAACGGTTATTTTACATTGATAAGTTTGGGGTAGTTTGTTATGTGGCAATAGTAACTGGAACATAAACTAGTAAATTGTTAGGTTGATTGAAAGATGGAAATTGTGTAGAAAATACAGCACTTTTTTTTTAAGGCTTTTTCTTCTTTTTTTTTGATGTGAACCATTTTTAAAGTCTTTATTGAATTTGTTACAATATTGCTTGTTTTATGTTTTGGTTTTTTGGCCGCAAGGCATGTGGGATCTTAGCTCCCCGACCAAGGATTGAACCGGCACCCCCTGCATTGGCAGGCAAAGTCTTAACCACTGGACCGCCAGGGAAGTCTCTACAACTCATACTGATCGGCCTTGTCTGCAAAACTAATCAGGACAATGGTCACATATTACACAACATGTCTTTACCGAGTTCTTATACTTTACACAGCAATGTAATTATTTGCATAGGCTCACTAAGAATCTATCTTTCTCCTTACCAGGATATAATTAGACAAAACAAATTTGTAGCTACCACCATGCCAGAAATGTTTCATTTAATAATAAATCTCACTTAATTAGGCATGACAAGCCCACTAGTAAGGAATTACACTCCCATATGGAGAAATAATGCTTCAGTGACCTGCCAGGAAACTAGCCTGGTACCTGCTCTGTGGCTTGAGGAGTCTCCGTCTTATAGGTACACAGAATGTCACTTTCTGGAAGGGCAGGAACGTTGAGTGATTTGAGGAACTTGGAGTAAGAGGATACTTCTACAGTCATAGGTACTACAGGCAAAAGCATTAGAGGCAAACTGAATGAAATTTTGGTTCCTGATGGCTCCTGACCTTGAAATAGGTTAATTCTAAGGGCAATAAAAATATTTCTGGCACTACAGAAAGTGATAAAAAAATATACATATATGACTCTAGAGGCTGCATGAGATTAACTCTAATCCTACTATCATGTGATTCTAGGTTTGTTTGTTTGTTTTTAATATTTATTTATTTATTTGGCTGCGCCCGGTCTTAGTTGCAGCACATGGGCTCTTAGTTGCAGTATGCAGGATCTAGTTCCCTGACCAGGGATCGAACCCAGGCCCCCTGCATTGGGAGCACAGAGTCTTAACCACTGGAACACCAGGGGAGTCCCAGTTCTAGTTTTATTAAACACAAAACAAAAAGATCTTTATGTGTTCAATAATGCCTCATTGTCCTTATGTAGCTGAAATAAGCTAAATATACAAAGCACCGTATTAACAATACCGATAGTGCATCAGAAAACCATGGAACAAACATGTTTGGTCAAATCCACACCTTAACTGCACAGATATGATCATAGGTAAGGACTGAAAAAGTGAAACTGATACTGTTCACCTTAACCTATTCCTCTGTCGACCACAGACCAATAAGATTTACATTTCTAAAAGTTTTTCATTTTAAAGCCATGAGATTTCAGGGCCATCCTAAAGGTTTTCACCCTGATATAAGTCACAAAAAAAAGAAACATCATATTTGCTTTTTTTATGCAAAGACAGAAATGTGTTTTTATAATCCAAGCTGATTAAACTGTATGCAATGAGAATTACTGATTGCCACATAATAATATGAACTATTAATAACCCCATCTCTATATTCTGTGAACCAACAGGTTGTTCTGAAAGCCAGTCTCCTGTGCATTGTGCTTTACTGCAAGTAAAAACTCAGAGTTCAAAAATTATCCAGGGCTTCCCTGGTGGCGCAGTGGTTGAAAGTCCGCCTGCTGATGCAGGGGACACGGGTTCGTGCCCCGGTCCGGGAAGATCCCACATGCCGCGGAGAGGCTGGGCCCGTGAGCCATGGCCATGGAGCCTGCACGTCCGGAGCCTGTGCTCCGCAACGGGAGAGGCCACAACAGTGAGAGGCCCACATACAGAAAAAAAAAAAAAAAATTATCCATTGAGTTTTTTTTCCTTGACAAATCAAGATCGATAAAAATAATATATTCACAATCCTGGCTAACAATGATAATAAAATAAGCTTATTATATGTGTGATGACTTTCAGTGTGTCACTTTCAGTGACAGGTATCCTTACAAGGAACTGTAATTTCATCTAAGCAATCAATCCTGAGAAAGCAGTTATCCATTGTTGGCGAAACATTTAGTTCCCTATGAAATTGTATATAATCCTTTTAAATTTTTTCTGAAGAACTATGATGAGTAGACTGTCTTCCACATTCACCAAGAATTACTTCTCAAGGAATTACTTCTTGGGGATAGAATCCCCAAGTTTACATAATGACAGTAGCGAGTTAGAGGGTGAAAGGAGGCCTATTTCTCTCCAGTTGGCACTTAGTTTCTTTTTCAATCTCCGCCTTCCCTCTGAGATAGGGAAGAAAGAGGGATGAGTTTAACCAACTGGAGTGAGTGTAAGAGCTGGACTAGGAGAGACAAGTTAGTCTAGTTAAATGAACTTGTTTGACTTGTTTCCTGACTGAACTCTGACTGATACACAAATTGGTATCAGCAGTGGAAGCCCAAAATACAGACCTCAAAAGACTTTTATATTGGTTTGATGTGATGCAGTAGCATCACTACTAATCAAATTAACAGTGATTGCGGATTGTAGCGAAGTATCTACTGAAGAAGTGTCTTAAAGGATTTGAGTTTGGGAGAAATGATGACTACAAAGACTTGGAAAAGCAAATCAAAACCACATGGAGATATCACCTCACACCTGTCACGATGGCTATCATAAAAAAAAACACAAATAACAAATGTTGGCAAGGATGTGGAGAAAAAGGAACCCTTCTACACTGTTGGTGGGAATGTAAATTGCTACAGCCACTATGGAGAACAGTAAGAAGGTTTCTCAAAAAACTAAAAATAGAACTAAATGACCCAGCAATTCCACTCCTGGATATACATCAAAAAAAAAAAAAAAAAAACCCCAAAAATACTAATTCAAAAAGATTCATGCACCCCAGTGTTCATAGCAGCATTATTTACAATTCCCAAGATATGGAAGCAACCTAAGTGTCCACCAATAGATGAATGGATAAAGAAGAGGTGTGTATATATACAATGGACTACTACTCAGCCATAAAAAAAAGAATGAAATTTGCAGCAACATGCATGGACTTGGAGGGTATTATGCTAAGTGAAATAAGTCAGATAGAGACAAATATTGTAAGATATCACTTACATATGGAATCTAAAAAATATAACAAACTGGTGAATATAACAAAAAAGAACAAGACTCAGATAAAGAAAACAAACTAGTGGTTATAAGTGGGGAGAGGGAAGAGCGGAGGGGCAATACAGGGGTAGAGCAATAAGACATACAAACTACTAAGTATAAAATAAGCTACAAGGATATATTGTACAACATGAGGAATATAGCCAATATTTTATAATAACTATAAATGGAGTATAACCTTTAAAAACTGTGAATCACTGTATTGTATACCTGTAATATATACTACTGTCTATCAACTATACTTCAATAAAAAACAAAGACTGTGGTATGTGGCTTCTTCTGAACGCACTGGAGCTCTTACGGAAAGAAAATGACAAGCTTGGGTCTTTAAGCTTTCAAGCTCACATTTATGATCAGGATCCAGAGAACTTCTATGACAGCCCCAATAAAAACTTTTATGTCTTATAGCCACAGAGCTCACCTGGCTAACATCAGATTTAGCTGTGCCATCTGCAGAATTACAATGGAAGGTGAATTCCACAGATGAAAGCGAAACTGAATGAGAAAGAATGAGACCCTGAAACTGGGGATGAGGATATTTGGGTGGACTCTGCTGAAGCTAAGAATCTGGATACACACACTGCCCCCTCAATGCTACTATGAGCCTCCCTTGCCAGTGGAAATAGAAATCGCCTGCTCTCCTGTGTCTGAAGAGATTAGCTTTCCCTGGCTTGAAAATCCTGTAATAACCTCACCATAAATATTGGGTTGGCCAAAAGTTCATTCAGGTTTTTCCCAAACGAGCTTTTTGGCCAACCCAATATATGGGTAATTTGCTTGCAAGGGAATTCCTCTTCTCCTCAAGACCTAGCTGGACCATCCCTTACCACCACCCGTAACAGGGTTATATACTGACATTCTCTGGGGAACAAGTACAAAGTCTGATTCATGAAGTAATAATTTATACACAAAAATAGTTGTCAAATTTTGCTAATTTTTATTGGTAGAAACCTGGAAAAATCTGTGTGAGAATAGATTCTAAGAGTGTTAGACTAAGGAAAACAAAATATAACACCAGATTGGGCCAATATATTTTATATGAGTCACTTACTAGAGATTTAGGATTTAACGGTTAGCTTATACAGCTAGAAGGGGCTCTAAGAGTTAACATGTTGCTGACTGAAATTTGGACTCCATGATAGCCCACATTTAATAAGATAGGGAGGCCACCACTTCCCATGGCATAATCTAGAGTCAAGGACCCAAAAGCATAAGCAAATAGAAATGCTGGAGTGAATCTATCATTATAACTTACACACAATCCCTCTACCACTGTACCCCCAAGATGGCCCAGTTGATAGCTCCTCACTAAGCCTCCAGCTTGTCCATCATATGGGCAAAAGGTCATTAGTCTGGCCATTTCACACTCTGCCAGTCATAAAATTTGCCATGTTGCTACAACATAAGAACTCCCCATTTTCTCTCTCTGGTCCCTTATTTTTTCCTTCATGGTACTTACTACAAACTGCAATTATTTATTTGTCTTTTTTTGGTTTTGCTTATTTTGGTTTTGTTTATGTTGGTTTTTTTTTTCCTATTTGTTTTTTCTGTCTCCTCCACTTGCATATATGTTCCATGAGGGCAAGAACAGCATCTACCTTGTTCACTACTGTATCCTAACTGCCTAGCACAGTACCTGGTACACAGGCATTTAATAAAGATTTGCTGAAGGCATAAACAGAGTTAGTCTGTCTTCACCAACATTAAATTCTGGTCCTTCCTTCTTCTGGAATACATATGTTCAGGAAAACATTATCCTCTCAAAGATGATTTACATCTGAGTTAAAAACTTGTACAAACTTATAAATCTCCTCTGTGTATTGATTTCTTCAGCCTAGAATGGATGACCTGGTCTGCTGATATCACCTCTTCCATTAAATTTGTATTATGCCCAGAAAAACATTTTTCAAAATGTTCAACAACTTAAAAAAAAAATGTTTTTCCTCATAATAAAGGTCATTTCAGTGCCTTTACCATCTGTTCCTTCATGAAAAATGTTTGAACAGGATCCTGTCTTTCTCCAGAATCACATTTCTGTCCACAGTCATGTGTCACCTCATATCACAAGTTAACCAAATTCTCAAATATCATTAAAGTATATCTTCTGACTCATTGGGCAATTTTTGTACAGCTTGGAGCACTTGCTGTGAGTGTCATGAGGTAGCTTTTCTTGTTTCTGAATCAAATAAGTGGTGGATTAATTCATAGCATAGCATTGCAAAATTCAACGTTCCATTTAATCAAAAGCTTCTATTTTCTGCCTATGAACGTTTATTTCTAGCAACTAGTAAGTGCATTCATTAACAGTCAGCTTTACAAACACACACACCCCACACACATACACACAACATTTTTATCACTATAAGAGTTATTATACACATGACTACAAGTTACTAAGAAAGAAACAGTACTAAGATCCAGGCAGTATGTTCAGTTCACCTACTACATAAGTAATAACTACCTCAGGCTCCTTAGTGTCATGGCTTAATTCAAATTCACACCTTAGCAAAACTACAAGATTCTGTATGTCTTGGGCCTTCAGGGTTGGTTTTACATAGTTGAAACCTTGAAAGTTAAAATCCTTAAATGCCCGAGACTTATTGAATATCTCACTTTTGTAAAGATCTGTGCTCTCAGGGCTTCCCTGGTGGCGCAGTGGTTGAGAGTCCGTCTGCCAATGCAGGGGACACGGGTTCCTGCCCCGGTCCGGGAAGATCCCACATGCCACAGAGCGGCTGGGCCCGTCAGCCATGGCCGCTGAGCCTGCACGTCCGGAGCCTGTGCTCCGCAACGGGAGAGGCCACAACAGTGAGAGGCCCGCGCACCGCAAAAAAAAGAAAAAAGATCTGTGCTCTCAACATGGTTAAAAAAAAAAAAAAGAAAAAAGATTTAACACACGTTATACTAGGAATCTATGAAGATCTGTTTTTCACCTGAAGATAAAGTGCATCAATGTGTAATCTGTCCAACAGGACCAGCTATGGTCTGGGTAGAAATAATAACAAAAATATATATCTCACAAGGATGTTTGAAGGATCAAAGAGGATAATACATGTGAAGGAATAAATCAATAATAACGTACTATATAAATGTTAGTAGCAGGTGGTAATGTTAATAATAAAATAAGTATGTTGTGCACCTTAAAGTGCCCTAATGTTATATGTCAATTATATCTCAGTACAGCTGGGGAAAAAAATAACAGAAAAATACAGTATATATCCTCTCTCATCTGAATGAATTAGGGCAGTTTGTTGGCTGGCTACATAGAGAAGTCAGTTACAGCAAGGAATCCTAGAAAATGATAAATACACACTGTAACCATTTTATTTTCAATTAAACCATGAATAAGTGTAATTCTTTCACCAATCCTCTGTGTAGGGCCAAGTCCTTATCCGAGTTTAGATCTGCTACCTGGAATTCTAGTCTTTCTTACATAAACCACACTCATAATGCATTATTTATAATTGCAGTTTCAGCTCTCATAAAATGCAGCAAAAATTTCAACACATATGAAACAATCAAAACAAATTTCTTCTTACTTTTTCTAGTTTTCTCCAATATTTTGAATTTTTCTTGTTTACCCCTAACTTGACAGCCAATTTCTTTCTTTCTTTCTTTTTTTTTTTTTTGGCTGCACCATGGGACTTCTGGGATCTTAGTTCCCAGACCAGGGATCAAACCCGGGCCCAGCAGTGAATGCGCTGAGTTCTAACGACTGGACCACCATGGAATTTCTGACAGCCAATTTCTAAAAAACGTGCTTTTCTCAGTTTTCTCAGAGCTTTTAACTTAGTTCTTGTATTCCCCTTTTTAAACTAGTATTGCATCAGTTTTCAGAATATTAATAACAAATGCACCCAGCATAAGTAAGTTTGGAAACAAATACAACTGACTGTTCATAAGTAAACCATTTGACCTGTAGGAATAAAAGCAGACAAGCATCATACTGAGAAGCCTACAGGTCACAAATAGTTAGCATACTGGGAACATGAGTCAGTACATTTTACCAAGGAAACGGACAGCACTGGTTTATCCAGCTGGCTGGTTAACTGAATGTCAGTTGAAAGAGTTTTTGCCATATTATAATTCAGGTTTCAAGCATAACCGAAAAAAGTTCAAAGTAGTTTCCCTGTCACATGTATATATGTTACCTTTTGCATTTCTTCCTCAATCATATATGATATACCATTTAAAGACAATGAAGTCAAAGAGTAAAAAAATGCAAGAATATTTAAATGAAACAACAGAAAAGGAATTCAGATATTTAAGGAGAACATGATAAAATGATCAGAGAACTTGACTCCTGACAAAAGAATCTAAACGAGTCAGTTAAAGACATTTTAAGCAAATTATAATAGTCCTATATTAATTTGAAAAAACTGATGATCCATCTGTGAAACATCCCATTAACAGCATGAAAAAGCAGCTTTCTGAACTATAAATAATTATGTCAATGCTAGATATCTGCTTGAAAACATTAAATTTAGACTAGCTATATTCCTTTTGTGATCATAACAGGAGGGAAGGGTGATGTGAGAACTTACTTATTTCACTGGAAACCTGGTTCAGTTTGTCCTGTGATCTGCTGATAAGGACAATCTTCATTCCACGCTTTGCTAACTAAAACAATAAAAGAGACACCAAACAGTTGAATGACACCTGCGTTTCACTTTAAAATGTAAATTATTGATAGATACAGTGTCATTTTAAGAAAATCTGACCATATGGTAATCCAAGTTAAAAAACTAATAAACCCCAGTGCAATGAATGGGCAAAACAAAATGAAGACTTTACAAAAAGATTCCCCAAAGGGTTATCTTTCTCAATCAAGCTAGTATATAAAAGTCATAGGGTTTTAGAAAAAGGAAGACTTTTACTTTTATTTTGGACTTGTCTATACTTAGTTTTTTTTAATCATAAGTAACTATTACTTTTTTAATTGAAAAATTAGCTTTAAAAACGTTTTCATTTTAGAGAGGTTACATGAAGACTACAGAACTGGCAAAGAAAACCACAGTTAAAATGTTAGGAATTCCGGGCTTCCCTGGTGGCGCAGTGGTCGAGAGTCCGCCTGCCGATGCAGGGGACACGGGTTCGTGCCCCGGCCCGTGAAGATCCCACATGCCGTGGGGCGGCTGGATCTGTGAGCCATGGCCGCTGGGCCTGCACGTCTGGAGCCTGTGCTCCGCAATGGGAGAGGCCACAACAGAGAGAGGCCCATGTACCGCAAAAAAAAAAAAAAAAAAAAGTTAGGAATTCCTAAAAATTGAATCAATTTTAAAATGTTTATTTAAACATTAGACTTTATGGACTACAAAGGCAAACTAAGATAGTTTATTGGATGACTTAAAAAAGAAATTCCTGAGGGGTACCCTCTATGTACCTCCCCAGTGCTGTGTAAGTGCTTCATAGAATGAATGATTTATGGGAACATGGTTTCTACCCCAGAGACCCATAAATATAGTGGCAGAGGAAAAAAACACTGATATACACAGAACTTTTTAGTGAACTACTCCAGACAGTATATAAATGAGAATAAATTAGGTGCTATGAACTATAAGTGATTTAGTGAACTAATTTTCCAGTCCTAAATCCTCAAGCCAACTTTTATTAACAGTAGTAGTACTGCAAATGAGAAGATATGGAAGAACATTTTTTATAAAGATAATTAAGGTTGGTAATAATTTACTAAATTAATCATTTATAAAACATCTAAAGAACCCATGAATATATACTGATAGTTTTTCTAAAAAATTAATGGGGGAGGAAGAACAAGGAAAAGCTGCTTTTTATAGAAAAACAGCATCTACTGTAAATGTAAAAGGACAGATATCATTATCATTAAAAAATTACCGGTTTTCTTCCCTAACTTAGGAAAGGAAATAGCCACCCAAGTCCAGGAAGCACAGGCCCAGGCAGCATAAACCCAAGGAGAAACACACCAAGATACACAGTAATCAAACTGACAAAAATTAAAAACAAAGAAAAATTATTGAAAGCAACAAGGGAAAAATGACAAATAACATACAAGGGAACACCCATAAGGTTAAAAGCTGATTTCTCAGCAGAAACTCTACAAGCCAGAAGGGAGTGGCATGATATATTTAAAGTGATGAAAGGGAAGAACCTACAACCAAGATTACTCTACTCGGCAAGGATCTCATTCACATTCAACAAAGAAATCAAAAGTTTTACAGGAAAGCAAAAGCTAAGAGAATTCAGCACCACCAAACCAGCTCTACAACAAATGCTAAAGGAACTTTTCTAAGTGGGAAACACAAGAGAAGAAAAGGACATACAAAAACAAACCCATAACAATTAAGAAAATGGTAATAGGAACATACATTACTGATAATTACCTTAAACGTGCATGGATTAAATGCTCCAACCAAAAGACACAGGCTCGCTGAATGGATACAAAAACAAGACCCATATATATGCTGTCTACAAGAGACCCACTTCAGACCTAGGGACACATACAGACTGAAAGTGAGGGGATGGAAAAAGATATTCCATGCAAATGGAAATCAAAAGAAAGCTAGAGTAGCAATACTCATATCAGATAAAATGGACTTTAAAATAAAGAATGTTACAAGAGACAAGGAAGGACACTACATAATGATCAAGGGATCAATCCAAGAAGATATAACAATTATAAATATATATGCACCCAACAAAGGAGCACCTCAATACATAAGGCAACTGCTAACAGCTATAAAAGAGGAAATCGACAGTAACACAATAATAGTGGGGGACTTTAACGCCTCAATTAAACCAGTGGACATATCATCCAGACAGAAAATTAACAAAGACACACAAGCTTTAAATGACACAACAGACCAGACAGATTTAATTGATATTTATAGGACATTCCATCCAAAAACAGCAGATTACACTTTCTTCTCAAGTGCACAGGGAACATTCTCCAGGATAGATCACACCTTGGGTCACAAAACAAGCCTCAGTAAATTTAAGAAAATCGAAATCATATCAAGCATCTTTTCTGACCACAACGCTAGGAGATTAGAAATCAATTACAGGGAAAACAACTTAAAAAACACAAACACATGGAGGCTAAACGATACGTTACTAAATAGCCAAGAGATCACTGAAGAAAACAAAGAGGAAATCAAAAAATACCTAGAGACAAACGACAATGAAAACACGACGATCCAAAACCTATGGGATGCAGCAAAAGCAGTTCTAAGAGGGGAGTTTATAGCAATACAAGCCTACCTCAAGAATCAAGAAAATCTCAAATAAGCAATCTAACCTTACACCTAAAGGAAGTAGAGAAAGAACAAGCAAAACCCAAAGTTAGTAGAAGGAAAGAAATCATAAAGATCAGAGCAGAAATACATGAAATAGAAACAAAGAAAACAATAGCAAAGCTCAATAAAACTAAAAGCTGGTTCTTTGAGAAGATAAACAAAATTGATAAACCATTAGCCAGACTCATCAAGAAAAAGAGGAAGAGGACTCAAATCAATAAAATTAGAAATGAAAAAGGAGAAGTTACAACGGACACTGCAGAAATACAAAGCATCATAGGAGACTACTACAAGCAACTCTATGCCAATAAAATGGACAACCTGGAAGAAATGGACAAATTCTTAGAAAGGTATAACCTTCCAAGACTGAACCAGGAAGAAATAGAAAATATGAACAGACCAATCACAAGTAATGAAATTGAAACTGTGATTAAAAACCTTCCAACAAACAAAAGCCCAGGACCAGATGGTTTCACGGGTGAATTCTATCAAATAGTTAGAGAAAAGCTAATACCCATCTTTCTCAAACTCTTCCAAAAAATTGCAGAGGAAGGGATACTACCAAACTCATTCTATGAGGCCACCATCATCCTGATACCAAAACCAGACAAAGATACTACAAAAAAAGAAAATTATAGACCAATATCACTGATGAATATAGATGCAAAAATCCTCAACAGAACACTAGCAAACAGAATCCAACAACACATTAAAAGGATCATACACCACGATCAAGTGGGATTTATACCAGGGATGCAAGGATTCTTCAATATACACAAATCAATGTGATATACCATATTAACAAATTGAAGAATAAAACCCATATGATCATCTCAATAGATGCAGAAAAAGCTTTTGACAAAATTGAACATCCATTTATGATAAAAACTCTCCAGAAAGTGGGCATAGAGGGAACCTACCTCAACATAATAAAGGCCATATACGACAAACCCACAGCAAACATCATTCTCAATGGTGAAAAGCTGAAAGCATTTCCTCTAAGATCAGGAACAAGACAAGGATGTCCACTCTCGCCACTATTATTCAATATAGTTTTGGAAGTCCTAGCCACAGCAATCAGAGAAGAAAAAGAAATAAAAGGAATACAAATTGTCACTGTTTGCAGATGACATGATACTATACATAGAGAATCTGAACGATGCCACCAGAAAACTACTAGAGCTAATCAATGAATCTGGTAAAGTTGCAGGATACAAAATGAATGCACAGAAATCTCTTGCATTCCTATACACTAATGATGAAAAATCTGAAAGCGAAATTAAGGAAACACTCCCATTTACCACTGCAACAAAAAGTATAAAATACCTAGGAATAAACCTACCTAGGGAGACAAAAGACCTGTATGCAGAAAACTATAAGACACTAATGAAAGAAATTAAAGATGATATAAACAGATGGACAGACATACCATGTTCTTGGATTGGAAGAATCAATATTATGAAAATGACTATACAACCCAAATCAATCTACAGATTCAGTGCAATCCCTATCAAATCACCAGTGGCATTTTTTACAGAACTAGAACAAAAAATCATAAATTCTGTATGGAGACACAAAAGACCCCAAATAGCCAAAGCAGTCTTGAGGGAAAAAAACAGAGCTGGAGGAATCAGACTCCCTGACTTCAGACTATACTATAAAACTACAGTAATCAAGACAATATGGTACCAGCACAAAAACAAATATAGATCAATGGAACAGGATAGAAAGCCCAGAGACAAACCCATGCACCTATGATCAACTAATCTATGACAAAGGAGGCAAGGATATACAATGGAGAAAAGACAGTCTCTTCAGTAAGTGGTGCTGGGAAAACTGGACAGCTACATGTAAAAGAATGAAATTACAACACTCCCTAACACCATACACAAAAGTAAACCCCAAATGGATTAAAGACCTAAATGTAAGACTGGACACCATAAAACTCTTAGAGGAAAACACAGGAAGAACACTCTTTGACATAAATCACAGCAAGATCTTTTTTGATCCACCTCCTAGAGTAATGGAAATAAAAACAAACAAATGGGACCTAATGAAACTTAAAAGCTTTTGCAAAGCAAAGGAAACTACAAACAGGACGAAAAGACAACCCTCAGAATGGGAGGAAATGTTTGCAAACGAATCAACATACAAAGAATTAATCTCCAAAATATACAAACAGCTCATGCAGCTCAATACTAAAAAAACAAACAACCCAATCCAAAACTGGGCAGAAGACCTAAACAGACATTTCTCCAAAGAAGACATACAGATGGCCAGGAAGCACATGAAAAGCTGCTCAACATCACTAATTATTAGAGAAATGCAAATCAAAACTACAATGAGGTATCACCTCACACCAGTTAGAATGTGCATCATCAGAAAATCTAGAAACAGCAAATGCTGGAGAGGGTGTGGAGAAAAGGGAACCCTCTTGCACTGTTGGTGGGAATGTAAACTGATACAGCCACTATGGATAAAAGCATGAAGGTTCCTTAAAAAACTAAAAATAGAATTACCCTATGACCCAGCAATCCCACTACTGGGCATATACCCAGAGAAAACCATAATTCAAAAAGACACATGCACCCCAATGTTCACTGCAGCACTATTTACAATAGCCAGGTCATGGAAGCAACCTAAATGCCCATCGACAGATGAATGGATAAAGAAGATGTGGCACATATATACAATGGAATATTACTCAGCCATAAAAAGGAACGAAATTGGGTCATTTGTAGAGACATGGATGGATCTAGCGACTGTCATACAGAGTGCAGCAAGTCAGAAAGAGAAAACCAAATATCGTCTATTAACGCATATTATGTGGAACCCAGAAAAGTGGTACAGATGAACAGGTGTGCAGGGCAGAAATAGAGACACAGATGTAGAGAACAAACGTATGGACACCAAGGGCGGGAAGCAGTGGGGCTGGTGGTGGTGGTGTGATGAATTGGGCAATTGGGATTGACATGTATACACTGATGTGGATAAAACTGATGACTAATAAGAACCTGCTGTATAAAAAATTAAATTAAATAAAATTCAAATTTTCAGAAAATTACCGTTTTTAAACCACCCTAGTAACAACTAATTTAGGCAAAAAACAGCAACACATGTTGGGTGGAAGATTGTTGGGAAATGAAATATCCATACAGTCTCAAAGTATCATCCCACAGATTCTTTATTAATTACAAAGGGGAAAAGGTACTTTTATAATGGAAAATTATGGTAGACAACATCTTAATAAATGATTTATTTTAACATAATCAATAAAGGAACAAATGGACTTCTTGTGGCTCCTGATAAGATAAACTCAAAAGAATACAGTATCACCTGTGTAGCATTCCTGCTAAAAAATACTTAACTTGAATATAATCATGAGGAAACAATCAGACAAACCCAAATTGAGAAATCTACAAAACAACTGGCCTAGGTTCTTTAAAAAATGTCACTGTTATAAAAGAAAAAAGAGAAAAAAAGGAGGGGCTAGGGAACTCTCCTAGTCAAGAGATACGACATTAAGAAGCAGTGCATGGGGCTTCCCTGGTGGCGCAGTGGTTGTGAGTCCACCTGCCGATGCAGGGTACGCGGGTTCATGCCCCGGTCCAGGAGGATCCCACATGCCGCGGAGCAGCTGGGCCCGTGAGCCATGGCCGCTGGGCCTGCGCGTGCGGAGCCTGTGCTCCGCAACAGGAGAGGCCACGACAGTGAGAGGCCCACGTACCGCAAAAAAAATAAAAATAAAAAAAAAGCAGCAATGCATAATCC
This sequence comes from Delphinus delphis, assembly GCF_949987515.2. Classification (NCBI taxonomy): domain Eukaryota; kingdom Metazoa; phylum Chordata; class Mammalia; order Artiodactyla; family Delphinidae; genus Delphinus; species Delphinus delphis. The sequence continues at coordinate 94,431,567 of NC_082690.1, read as the reverse complement.
TTAAGTGGATTTTGGAACAAAAAAAGAAGCTCTATGAAATACATTAATGGGACAATTGGGAAACTTGTATATGGACTGTATATTGTATAACAGTACTGTGTCAAGTTAAACTTCCTATGTGTGACCACTGTACTGTGGTTACAATGGTGAATATTCTAGTTCTCTGAAGTTTCAAGCTGAAATATTTAGGAGTGAACTGTTACAATGTCTGTAACTCCCAAATAGTCCAGCCAAATTATAAGTTAAATGTAGCAAAATGTTAACAGCTGGCCAATCCTTGTGAAAGGTGTATGGGTGTTCATTGTATACTCTTCCTGAAACTTTTCTGTAGTCTTTATACTCAAAATAAAAAGCTGGGAAAACAAAGGATTTTTTTTTTAAAACCCTTTTTAAAGGACAAATGAGAGATTCAATGGATCTGTCAGGACCTTCATCACAATCGGGCAATATCAGAGGCTATTGGTGCCTCTGTGGAACTGGAAGGCAGGGAAGCTCTCCTTCACAGGAGAGCTTTGTACAGTGGTCTTCAAACTATCATGGTTTCCCTTCCTTCAATTACATTACAGAGAACTTGAATCTTTTGCCTGTGTCTGTCAATATCTGTCCATCCATCACAGTCCTTCTTGTGAAAATGATGCCATGGACTTGTTTGGAGATGTAACCACTCTCTAATAATCTGTCTACCTTTTGGAAAATAATCCAAAACAATTAACTTTAAAAACTGAGAACTGTCTATAGTTACACAATATAAAATAAAATTACACTAAAATTTTCACAACTCCAACTTTCCAGGATAAAAAGTTTGACACACATTTTGCACAAAAATTTGTTTTAAAGTTGTGTTTAAACGAACATAGCATTTCTAACAAGATCGAAACAAAGTACATCTATTATATAGTGTAACACTATATTTGTGCTTTTAACTTCAAAAATCAAAACTACTGTAAGAGATCATTCTATATCTGTTCTTATATTCTTATACCAAAAAGAAAAGTCTTGAAAATTACCTACCTCTTCTGCATATGATTTTCCAATTCCATCAGTACTACCCGTGACAACTGAGAAAAGAAAATAGTAACAGTTTAGTTTAAGAATTACAATGGAGAACTGATCACAGTTAGGACCCACCAATTAGACACAAGACCTGTGTAATACAGTTGACCCTTGAACAACATGGGTTTGAACTGCAAGGGTCCACCTATACGTGGATATTTTTTCCAATAAATACATACTACAGTACTACACGATCCAAGGTTGGTTGAATCCACAGATGCAAAACCTCGGATGCAAGATCCAGACACTGAGAGCCAAATGTAAAGTTATACTTCAATTTCCAACTGTATGGAGGGTCCGTGCCCCTAACCCCCCCATACTGTTCAATGGTCAATTGTACTTGATGTAAAAGATGGAGCAATTACCAGTGGCTCAAATTTAGGAATGAATATCCATGACAATGGCTAAAATTTAAAAGACTGCAATACCAAGTATTGACAAGGATGTGGAGCAACTAGAACTCTCATACACTGCTGGTGGCACTGTAAATTGACACAGTCATTTTGGAAAAACGATTTTACATTATGTCCAGAAATAAATGTGTGCCTATCTATGACTTAACAATTTCCAAGAGGTAATAGGCATCATGTTACCAAAACAATGTCCATGGTAGCTTTATTTACCTATAATTGGTAAACAAGCCCAAATAATAAACTACAAGAGAATGAGTAAGTAAATTAGGATATATTAACACAGTACGCAATGAGAAGCCCACGCACTGCAAAGAAGAGTAGTCCCCGCTCGCCGCAACTAGAGAAAGCCCGCGCACAGCAACAAAGACCCAACACAGCCAAAAATAAATAAAATAAATTTTAAAAAAATCCTGGATAGCTCAGAATATGCCAGGACTAGAGATTATAAAATTTGCCTAAGGGATATCAAACCTTCCTTTTCTAGATTCTCCAGTTTTTGGAGTTTGTAATGGGTACTGTTAGAGCACCAACCACATCCTCCCTTCCAGCACAGAGATCTTCAGGCAATCCTCTTGCCAGGAGTGTTATCTGCTGTCAGCTCACAAGTGAGCATCTCCCAGGAACTGCCCTGAGCCAAAGGGAGCTGCCTTGCCCAAGGTTATAGTTCCTCCCCTGGAACTATATCTATGGAACATGTCTAATGACTGGTCCACACAAAGATCCAGCTCCCTTAAGCATCACTTAAGCATCTCTGAAGCACCATCCCAGGTTCAGAGCTTCCCGTGGGATCAGGTTTGACTCCTGCGCCACAGTTTGACTTCTCCCTCTGCCCTACTCGGCATCCTTTGCTTCCTCACAGGTGCTCTTCCTGAGAGCATCCCCCAAAACACCCCCCACATACACACATCTCACTGTCCAAGTTTATTTCCTGATGAACTACTGACAGCCTACAGTCAAGCTCCTTCTTTTTAAAGTGATTTTATTTATGTCTAATACATAACTTAGTCCAAAAAAGATAACAATTACAAATTTTTAGGCCAAAAATACCAGGACTGGGGCTTCCCTGGTGGCGCAGTGGTTGAGAGTCCGCCTGCCGATGCAGGGGACACGGGTTCATGCCCCGGTCCAGGAAGATCCCACATGCCGCGGAGCGGCTGGGCCCGTGAGCCATGGCCGCTGAGCCGGCGCGTCCGGAGCCTGTGCTCCGCAACTGGAGAGGCCACAACAGTGAGAGGCCCGCGTACCGCAAAAAAAAAAAAAAACAGGACTTTACCCCTATCCTTCTGCACCTTCCTATTCCTTCCCCAGAAGCAACCATTTTTATTGCTTTCAATTGTTTTTCCTTATCTTTACATGTTCTAAATCCTATGTTACACTGTAATTTCCTGATTCATCAATATATTACTTGACTCATTAGGGTTGATGAGAACTTTTACTCCCTTTATATTTTCCCCATCCTTCCAATGAAGTTATATCACAAGATTCTGTCACTTGTCAGTGTTTACCTTATGTAATACTGCAACTCAATTATGATATTAACCACCCAGAGTTAGTACAGATCCCACAGGTGAAAGACATGGTCCCCAGCAAAACTGCCCACAATGCAGACACCAGCCACAAGCTCAGGGGTCCCTAGGCCACCAACACTTGTGACTACTTGACTGCAAAGTTCCCGGTTCCCATAACTCCTCAGGTTCAATAATTCACTAGAATGACTCACAGACATCAGCATAACTTACAGTTCATGATTACGGCTTTATAATAAAGGATACAAATCAGGACCAACCAAATGAATAAGCCACTTAGGGCAACGTCAAGGGTGGTCCCAAATGCAGAGCTTCCATGCCCTCTCTGAATCAGGGCAGGTCATCCCCCCACCCTCACCCAGTACATCAATGTGTTCACCCACTAGGAAGAATCTACATCAAGTTTAAGGGTCCAGAGTTTTCACTGGGTTTCATTACAAAGGCATGGCTGACTGAATCATTGGTCACAGGACTGAACTCAATCTCCAAACCTCCCCGCTTCCCTCCCCAGAGGTTGGAAGGTTGAGTTGGTATCACAAGGCTCAAAGCTCCAATCTTCTAATCACATGGTTGGTGTTTCTGGCAGGACCAGCCCCCATCCTGAAGCTCTGTACAGTCCCACCTTGAGTGATTTCATTAGTATAAACTATCAGAGCCCACCATAAATAACGAAGACACTCCTATCACTTAGGAAATTCCAAGGATCTAGATGCTCCCTCCCAGGAACAAAGGTCAGTCAAATTCTTTATTATACAACAATTACTGTGGCTAGAAAAATATATTATCCACTAGTGAACCAAACAGTATAGTAGAATTACATTCTCTTTCCTAAGCAACGTTTTTGTTCTCCTGGAATTAAAATTGCCTTTTTATTGCATTTGCGTAGTTTTCTTTTTAAAATTTCCCCCAGTCTCTAACAGCCCCTCGATATAATTTTCCACATGATCAACCCCATCAATTTGTTCCATTACTTTTTTTTTCCCCCCTTAAAGATCGCCTTCACAGAGCACTCCAGCTTTCATCCTCCCCCAACCTGGAATACTCTGTGGCACAGCTATTGTTCTAGAACATAATCTTGGGAATTCCCCTAGACTGTCTCTCCTGGGTTGAAGCTCTTATTTTCTAGATCTTGTTCTATTCCCTCATTATGCAGCACATCTAGCTTCCCAAGAAAGGATGCATGAAGATACATTTTGTAAACATTTTAAAAGTAAATTTTAGATTTTAAAATAAGTTTTAGACTTACCAAAAAAAAAAAAAAAAGCGAAGATAATACAGAGTATTCCCTATACTCCAAGCCAGTTTATCCTATTACTAACATCTTACATTAGTGTGGTAAATTTGTCACAATTAATGAACCAATTATGATACATTATTATTAACTAAAGTTCATATTTTTTCAGACTGTCTTGTTACTGAGTGTCCTTCTGTTGTAGGATGCCATCCAGAATATCATATTAAATTTGGTTTTCACGTCTCTTCATGTGACAGTTTGAAGCAAATTTTTTTTACATTTTTATATTTCTAACTTCACACATAATAGTTTAACTAGTGTGGACAAAGAATGTCACCTGCCATATCAGTAAAGAACGGATGTTGAGGCCATCAAGCCATAGCCACCCCCACGTGTCCACCCTGAGGGGGTTCAGGATGGAGAGAAACAGGATACTGGCCTTTTAGGGTGCATATCAAAGGAATGACTTCAATAAATGCAGTCTCTTGCATCTTCCCATATATGGAAAAGTGCTAAATTCATTAACTTGAGAAGTCTGGTTTTCTTTAATTAACAATAATCTTTTGATTACTTGGTTTTGTTGCGAAAACTCCTATGTAACCTGGCTCCTCCCTTACCTCCCTCAGTGCTATTTGAGAGGCTGTCTCCTGGGCTTAAGTCCTCAGTATGTCCACCGAATAAAACATAAATTTCAACTTTTAGGTTGTGCATTTGTTTTTAAGTCGACACTAGGTATGGAATTCTAAACAGATCAGTTTTAACAAAAAATTAAAAACAACTCTCCACTGCACCAGTATTGTTTAAAAAGAATGTTTCACCATTCTGATTTCAGACAATTTGCAAATGAACTTTTTGGTCACTGGGGCTTTTAGGATTGTTACTTAATCTTTACGACTCTGTCCTGGTAACAGAGCTTGGGCTGGGTGCTTTTCCATTCATTGGTGCTGATGGGCCTGAAAATCCATGATCTTCAATTCTGGCAATTTTCTTATGTATTAATTCTTTGATAATTTCTTCACATTCTTCTCTAGAATTTCCATTAATCAGAGTTCAGACTGTAAGAGTTTCTCTATGAATCTTACTTTTCTTCTTGTTTACTTTCCTGGAAATTTCTTCACCTTTTATCTTCCAAATGTTCTACTGACTTTTTAAACTTAAGTTGCCAATTTTTTAATTTTGAAGAGCTCTTCTGTATTCTGATTGCTCTTTCTCTTTTTAAAGCAGCAGTTTACTCTTATTATAAATCCACTATCTTCTCTTATCTCTGAGGACATTAATTAGACTTTGTTGACATATTTACACTTTCTTCTACTCTTTTATTCTGTTTCCTCTAAGTTCCTTTTGATTGTTTTGGTCTCTCTCATCTTGGAGGCAATAACATGGCAATTAGTGTACACAGGTGGGATGACTATGCTGTGACCCCCACTACAGGGTAATCGATGGGCAAACCAGCTTTTTGATTAGGGAATCCACAAGTCAGTATCTGCATTTTCCCTAGGACCCTTCAGTATCTCTTAAGCATTTCCCAAATTCCAGTCTTCTGGCTGCTGGGTAGTTGGGCAGCTATTAGTCTGTAGACTTTTCACCTAACCCCTGTTCTCAGTCTCGTATCTCACCTCTGCCCTCTTCTGTGCCCAATTTTCTGGAGTCTCAAGCACATCTGGTTCAGTGCCCTTCCCCATCCCTGTCTTTTGAGGTACCTGATACTTGTAATTCCTGTGCTTTTCTGGGGTGCAGAGCAAACTTGCTTGCTTCCCAATGTGGACCATCCATGAGCACTCAGGTGTCGGCTCAGTGAGGTAAGTTATCACTCTTCCAACTTCATTCGCTATGACTGGGGATGAGGGATTTCAGAAGTTCCCTAGTTTCATCAAAATGGTGCTTTCTGTTCCTTATTCTCCTAATTATTAGAGAGGATTTCCAAGAGATAAAGGCTAGAAATACTGTTACTTGGCTATTTTAAAACTGGAAGTCCCCCAAAGTCCCTCTTAAACATTTTAAAGTAGACTAAGTTGAGAATACTAAACACACTTCTCAAAAGATTTAGCTTTATGCTCCCAACAAGAACATTTTTTTCCTATCATCTGCTATTAACTATCAAATTTAAATCAAACTAACACTTTTTAGAAACTATTATGTGTATGACTACAGAGAATACAATGATGTATAAAGACCCACTGTGGTTATTAGGTGTTCCATAAATCACCCATTTCACGGTTAAGACTTCAAATATTAAACAGAAATAATATGACTTTAAATTGTATAAATATTAAAATTTTTTAAATTGTATAAATATTAAAAATTTAGCCTCTGATCTTTTTAGATAGATAAAAATATCACTTTTCCATATTCTGATAATTCTCAAAACCAAATGCAGAACTGTATAGTTACACGTAAGTCAGATACTGCCTCACAAGTATGTTTTTTTCCTGAGAAAACAGAAAAGTATAAAAATTATTTTTATGGGCACAAAGAAACAAAAAATAAAATTGGAAACCAAGAGCCTCCTTTATTCATCTCTGTAAGCACCACTGCAGTTCTATAATAATCAGAGTCACGTACAATGGCCAGGCAATGGGGGATCAAGTATCATTTCCCCATCGAAGGAAATGACAAATTCTTTAGTTCTCTAAGTCATATGATAGGTAATATCTTTGAAATAATGTACAGACACAACCAAGTCATCTGTCAAACTTTACTCACTCATAAAAGTTTTACTTGATGCCAAAAATTAATAATAATAAATTTGTTTATTTAAGACAGGGAGGATGGGGACAAGGATTATCCTGCCTTTGCTTTTAAAGATATATTCTTTGCTTTAAAGCTACATACCTTCCAACAGTAGTAGCAGAGACAGCAGCTCACAGTTGGATAGAAAAAAAAATCCTTGGGTCTTCCCTGGTGGCGCAGTGGTTAAGAATCCGCCTGCCAATGCAGGGGACACGGGTTTGAGCCCTGGTCCGGGAAGATCCCACATGCAGCGGAGCAACTAAGCCCGTGCGTCACAACTACTGAGCCTGCGCTCTAGAGCCCACAAGCCACAACTACTGAAGCTAATTAAAGGGTACCTTAAATCAAAAGTCTTTTGGCAGTTGTTCTGGGGCACTGGGGAAATACAGGGAAGAGGTTACTATTTTTTACTCTTCTTACTGTTGGTATTTTTTAACCGTGTGCTTGTATTGCCTTTCCAAAAACAGAAGTCCTTTCCTACCAGCAACAGAAAGATGGTGTACACTGATCCAGCAGGTTCTTCATCTATTCCAGTTTTCCAAAAATCAGTGTAGCACTGCTTAAGTCAGTGTTTCCTAAGGTCACCTAATACATTCTTAAAACTGATTTTTAAAGAATTAAATTTAATAGAAATCTTAATTACTGGACTACTATTTACTTAACTACTTGATTATTGTAAAAGACTACCGGTTTCAATAAATATAGATTAGTGTAAAATATGTATGTAAAAAAACCACTAACATTTTAAAATATTCATCAATGCAGTACCTAAGATCATTTCTTGGTAGGTCTTTTGAGAAACACGATCTAAGCACTATCACCCTGATATACCTACCACCTTGCAATGAAAATCAAATGAAACAAACACCAGCTTCCAAATCATCCAAATTAGAAATACTGCTTGTTTTTTGCATTTTCTTAAGATGAAAAAATTAAGCACTCATAGCCACACCGAAAGATGATGCAATGTGCAAAAACCATCCTGGGGACCCATCCTTCTCATGTTCTGCACACACACGGGCCAGAGCCTGCTGTCTTCCTCAGTACCCATCCTTCCCTTCCTTCTTTGCAGCAATCGTGGCCTGGAACACAACCTCCCTAGCAGCTAGGTGTGGCCATGGGATTAAATCTTGAAAATAAGATGCAGTGTTGTGAGGGACTTTGAGAAAGGCTGCTTAAAGGAGTGACTCAGCAGGGAGAGGCCCCTTTCTGCCCATCGTCTAGCCAATTCAAAAAATGATGGCTGTAGCTCCAGCAGTCTTGAATTAGGAAGTAACCTTGAGGGTAGAAGCCATGGGCTAAGATGAAGGAACATACTCGTAGAAATCAAGGTTTTTCATGACTCCATGGAATTTCTATGCCAGGTTTTTTTTTCAACCAATCAGTTCTTTTTTTATTAACTGCTTACCACAGAGAATCAAACATACACAAAAAGTGGGAATTCCCTGGCAGTCCAGTGGTTAGGACTCCGAGTTTCCACTGCAGGGGGCGCAGGTTTGATCCCTCCTTGGGAAACTAAGATCCTGCATGCTGCGAGGAGTAGCCAAAAAAAAAAAAAACCAACATACACAAAAAGTCTGTCTGGTCTTCTTTAAACTGGGTGAAAAATAAATAAACTTCTATATTGTTAAAGTGACTATTACAGGGCCAGAAAAGCAAGAGTAAGCTGTCAGTAAATTGTTAAAACAAAATATTTAATATTGATAAAATAAATTTTCACATCTTGAGGTATAGGGAAGCCATTCTGGCTTATATATGAGTTAACTTGAATTTTATTTTAACTGAAACAGCCTGTTTGTGGCCTATCAAACACACACTGTACATCTGCTTTAATTATTAAAGAAAAGGGCGCATTGATGAGAAGTAAAGAACGTCCACGTTAAAAATAAAGATTAACTGTCTCCCTTCCTGGGACGCCAATGCTGGTACTCCTTTGATGATAAGACTCCCTTCGCCAAGGCCATACTGACTCACCGTGTACATGCTGGTCGTTTTTTTGGAAACCTTTAATGTATCCCTGAGTTGTTTAATGTTCTCTCTTCCGACAAGATATAAAACCATACTGAAAACCAGGCTTCTCAGGAGCAGTTTCTCAAGAGTTATCTGAAGGCTGTTTCCCCAGCTATAGTTCTCAGTTCAGTTCAAATAGAACTCTTTTTCTAGTCTCATTACTGATTGTTTATTATTTTCATCGACACTATTCACATCATTATAAGACTATTTGCTCAAGGTACTTCATTGATATTATCCAGTTATTTCTCACAACAGCTCTCACCCTAGTCTAAGCTATCATCCCAACACACAAGGACTTGTGCAATGACCCTTTCAGTTCCTTCCCGCTTGATTCATGCAATACACAGCTAAGAATTATCTTTCTCAAACACCATTTTTACGATCTCATTCTTCTGTCAAGAAGCAACAATATTTCCCTATTGCTAATTATATAAAACCTGGAACACAAATCTAGTCACGTCTCCCCATTGCCACCACCTGGGGCTACCAGCATTCATCTCCCACAAGAACTACTGCAACAGCCTTCTAACTACTTTACCTGCTCCCTTTTTTTTTTTTAATTTATTTATTTATTTTTATTTTTGCTGCATTGGGTCTTTGTTGCTGTGCACGGGTTTTTCTCTAGTTGCGGCAAGCTGGGCGCTACTCTTCATTGCGGCGCGCGGGCTTCTCATTGGGTGGCTTCTCTTGCTGCAGAGCATGGGCTCTAGGCACGCAGGCTTCAGTAGTTGTGGCACTCGGGCTCAGTAGTTGTGGCTCGCAGGCTCTAGAGCGCAGGCTCAGTAGTTGTGGCACATGGGCTTAGTGGCTCCGTGGCATGTGGGATCTTCCCCGAGCAGGGCTTAAACCTGTGTCCCCTGCATTGGCAGGCGGATTCTTAACCACTGCAACACCAGGGAAGCCCCTTGCTCCCTTTCTTATTCCTCTCCAACTCGTTCTCCACACTGCAGCCAAAGTGATCACTCCATTGGGCAGATGTGACATCACTTCCCTGCCAAAAATCTGTCAGTCATTTCCCACTGCCCTTATTCTTTACAAGGTCTTCCATGAGCTGACCTCACCTCTCATCACTTTCCCCCTACCACCCACTGCCCTAGTCATGCTGAATTTCTTCCAGTTCCTACGAGGTAACATGCTCTCTTTTCACAAATGTTGTTCCCTCTACTCCCAATTTCACATCCCCCACTTTCTCTCTCCCATCCTTGACATCTTCACTTGAACATCTCTCCCTTAAGCTTTCCTTGACCTCTAGACTAGCAGGCTCTCATAGCTCACTGGCCCCATGGTACTCTGTACCTCCCCTGCATGACATTCATCATATAGGTTTCCATAAGGGTCTGGGTCACCACAGTCTAAGTGCTAGCACGGTGCCTGGCAAAAAGCAGATGATGAATGAGGTTTTGTGAGATGAGTGAATGAATAAAAGGAGATTATGAATGGAAAACTAGCCTCTTGTGACACTCCCCACTGCTTTACCCACTTTTTTAGAAATAACACCCAATCACCTACTGTACACAACCCCACCTACTCTTCAGCCCCTCTCAACATCAAGAATCAGTGATCGAAAATAAAATTTAAGAAATTTCAGAAGTTTAACTTAGTTTATGATGAATCTACAGATACACATTTTCAAAGGACAGTTCTCTGTTCTTGTCATTAAGATTGGCTTCTTCAATTAACACTCGGTGTTCTCAGATTCCACTTTGCCATGGAGCAAGTGTATAACTTAAGGTAGTTTTCAACAATACACAGAAAAAAGCTACAGGTATTGCCCATGCATAACCCAGTGGCCTCAGGTATTACCCACAACCCTATGGGTTGTGAGAGTATAATTTATGACAGCCAGGGCCAGAACTGAGGTAGAGGAAGGAGAGAAGGGAGGGGGGAAAGAGGAGATTCAAAAAGGCTTATGTTTTCATATATAAATATAACACCAGAAACCAAATTTGCAAGCCTTTGAGAAGATGGAAACTGACAACTATAAAGAATATCCCAACTTGGCATCCAGAAGTGTCTAGCTTGTTACAGATTATATAAAATACTGGCAACTGACCAGGGCTCAGCTTCCAGATTTTATAAAGTCAACAAAAATGCTTCTGTTTGTGTAGGTTAAAAATATTCTACTCTTTTTGTCCTCAACTTGCTAGGAACAGATATTTTTAGTAAGAACCCAATCAACCTTATCAAAATCAAACATCAAAAATAGACTAGAGGAACACTGGAAGCACACATGCTATTTTTAGCTCTTCTCTCTATTCTCTGCCACTACCCACCAAATTCTGACTGCAGAGCCCATGCATGACAGCTTAAGTTATTCCAAGCAGGTTCCTTCTCCTGACCCTTCCCTCCCCACCCCTCCCCACCCCTCCCCCAACACCTGAATGCTGAAAACACTCGATTGATTAAAGATTAATACTGCCGCAAACCACGACAGCTGCCGTTCCTCTGAGTGCTTTTGCTGGGTGGCGAGAATAGAAAATGACAGAGAGCTTGCATCAGTATTCCTCTTGGGGATCTATTACAGGGAAAGAAAATTGCTATTTCAATCCCCTTTTGTTGCTAAAAATAGCAGTCCCAATTGATTCAGGCAAACAGGGAACAGGCTTAGCCAGGCTGAATTTAGAAACCACTGAAGTCCTAACAGCAAATGCTAAAGTAGTCTAACACATGCCAGCTCATATTTAACAAAGAACAAAGAAGAGAGGCATGCAGCCTGCAAGTTAATAAAACGGCAGCAACTTCCTGCATTTTTATTAAAGAGAAGCAGTGAAAGTGATGCAAAATAAAGACAACTACAACTTGTTCTCATCATATTTTATTAAAGAATTTTTATAGGAAAAACCAGATTATGCATCAACCTTGATACTGTGGGCATTTCCCACAACTTCACGGTTTGGGGAAGTACACACCTCTTCTCAAGTACAGTATACTACTATGGAAAGAAAAGGGTCAGTTTACAAACATGCTGTCCCAGAACTGCATAGGCCCCTCTCCCACTATGTCCTCTTGGGTTCCCTACTGAACAGCTCTCTCTCTCTCTTAACCTTCCCTCCTTTTCCCTTGACCCAACCAAATGGGGCAGACAGTTATAATCTGCCACTTCAAAAACTAACAAACAAAAGCAAAACAGAACAAGACAACATTGAAAGCACCCAGAGGTTCAGAACAGAGAAAAGGAAGAAACTGCAGAAAGTAGGATCCACTTAAGGCAGCTAATCCCCTGGGCCCACTTCCAGGCAAGGCCGAGTAATAACATTCTGGCAGCACCAAAACCCAAAAATATCTTCTGCCTGATTCTTTCACTTTACTTGGTTAACTGAAAACCTTGGCAGATAATGATTCATTTCAGTGAATGCCACATCCTCTTTAAAATGCAAACCCTTGCGCAAGAATTAAAAGGTTATTAATCCTTCTGCCTCTGCGTGATTTAGTGGATTCAAACTGCTTTGTGGCTTCCTTTGGGAATACCCAAAATGTGAGGGTAACACACAAGGGGCCTCCTGAGAGCAGGAATTCTGACTGGGAACAAAGAGGTTACTACTTCTGGATCACAGGCCTAGTAAGACCCCACAGAGGAAAGCCTTTATTTAGGCTTTTGCCATTTAAGTACAAAGGGAGCATGTGAAGTGGTTAAGAACATGGGTGGTAAAATCAGACCAGCAAGGTTCCAAGTCCAGGTTCAAATGCAAACTCTGCCAACTATCAGGAGCTTAACCTCTACTGTCTCAGTTTCTTTATCTATAAAGTGAAGACAACACCATCTGTCCCATAGAGGTACTGTAAAGACTCAATAAAATAATGTTAATAATAGTACTCACCATACTGGATTGTTTGAGAATTAAACAGCATAATGTATACAATGTACTTAGCATGGAACTTACCATATTATAAATTCTCAACAAATATTAGCAATAGGTGAGGAATATTAGAAAGTGGAAGGGGTACAGAAAGGAAAATTAAGAAGCTACTAAAAGTACATCAAAAGTATATGCAACGAAAGAAAAAAATAGGTAGGTTGGACCTCATCAAAACTAAATTTGTGGGCTTCCCTGGTGGCGCAGTGGTTGAGAGTCCGCCTGCCGAGGCAGGGGACGCAGGTTTGCGCCCCGGTCCAGGAGGATCCCACGTGCTGCGGAGCGGCTGGGCCCATGGGCCATGGCCGCTGGGCCTGCGTGTCCGGAGCCTGTGCTCCGCGGCAGGGGAGGCCACAACAGTGAGGGGCCCGCATACCGCAAAAAAAAAACCAAAAAACTACATTTGTTTGTACATCAAAGGACAATATCAAGAGAGTGAAAAGACAAACCAAAGAATGGGAAAAAGTATTTGCAAATCATATATCTAATAAGGGACCAATACCCAAAATATATAAAGAATTCCTACAACTCAACAACAAAAAGACAACCCAATATTAAAATGGTCAAGACCTGCATAGATATTTATCCAAAAAAGATATACAAGTGGCTAACAAGCACATGAAAAAATGTTCAACATCATTAGGAAAACACAAGTTAAAACTACAATGACAAACTAGTTTGGCCATAATTTTTTTTAAAAAGAAAATGGAAAACAGCAAGTGTTGGTCAGGACGTACAGAAAGGTGAGTCCTTGGGGACTTCCCTGGTGGTGCAGTGATTAAGAATCCGCCTGACAATGCAGGGGACACAGGTTTAAGCCCTGCTCGGGGAAGATCCCACATGTCGCGGAGCAACTAAGCCCATGTGTCACAACTACTGAGCCTGCACTCTAGAGCCTGAGAGCCACAACTACTGAGCCTGAAATCCACAAGTACTGAAGCCCGCATGCCTAGAGCCCGTGCTCTGCAAAAACAGAAGCCACCACAATGAGAAGCCTGCACACCACAACGAAGAGTAGCCCCCGCTCTCCACAGCTAGAGAAAGCCCGCGCGCAGCAACAGACACCCAACACAGACGAAAGAAAGAAAGAAGGAAAGAAGGAAAGAAAGAAAAAGATCTAGCAGTAATTTTCTCTGCGTGATAGTGAATTATGCAATTAAAAAAAAAAAGAAAGAAAGTGGAGTCCTTGTACATTGCTGGTAGGAAAGCAAGATGGTACAGCCACTGGGGAAAAACCATTTAGTGGCTCCTCAAAAAGATAAACGCAGAGTTACCATGTGACCCATTAATTCCATTCCTAGGTATATACTCAAAAGAATTGAAAACCGCATTCAAACAAAAACTTGTACATTAATAGCCCAAAAGTTGAAACAACCCAAATGTCCATCAGCTGATGAATGGATATACAAAATGTGGCATACCCATACAATGGAACATTACTCAGCCATAAAAAGGAATGAAGTACTGGCACATGTTACAATGTGGATGAACCTTAGGTATAAACACTCTAAGTGAAAGAAGCCAGATACAAAAGATCACACACTGTATGATCCCATTTACATGAAACATCCAGCATAGTAAATCCACAGAGAAGAAAGATTAGTGGTTGCCAGGAGCTGAGGAAAGAGGGATAAAGAGTGACTGCTTACTTGGTATGGTGTTTCCTTTTAGGGTGAGAAAAATGTGTTGGCACTAGATAGAAGTAATGGTTGCACAACACTGTGAATGTCCTAAATTCCATCGAACTGTGTACTTTAAAATGGTTAATGGTTAATTTTCTGTTATGAGAATTTTGCCTCAATTTTTAAAAGTCTCTTTTAAAAAAAGTTAGTAAAGATTAGCTTTTCACCAAGGGCTAGACCAAGAAAAGAAAAGAAATTGCTGTTTCTCTTGCCCTATGGTCCCCTGAATTCAGGAAGTAAGACTTCCATTAACACATCATTCAATTTACAAAACAGAATGCAGAGGAACCTACATTTGGATTGCTCCCATGGGTAGAACAGCCCTTTTACATGTATCTAAATTTATGGAGGACCTACTCTGTGCCAAACACAGTAGCAAGCACTTTACAGATAATTTAATTGTCCCAACACTCAATTAGTAGCTACCCCAGCAACTATGCGAGGGTTATAGATAATAAGATCTTATTATAGTACCTAATTTTTATTTTGGGGGCCACACCATGCAGCTTGCGGGATCTTAGCTCCCCAATCAGAGAATGAACTCGGGCCCCAGCAGTGAAAGCACCAAGTCCCAAGCACTGAAGTGCCAGGGAATTCCCAATATCTAATTTTATAAATAAAGTAACCATCTCAGAAAGGTTAAGTGACTTGCCAATGGTCACATCATCCTAAATCTGATCCCCAGAACATGAACCCACTACGCAATAGAACACTGACTTATAAACTTGAAAGTGCCTAAAACAGTCACATTTAGCAAGGATGCATGGTGCATACATAAATACTCCAAAGAGTTCCTTGCTCATTAATCTGATGATGCACAATCCAACTTTATTTTTCATTATTCCTTTACCAGCCTCTTAACCCCAGCCAATTTGTCTGGTGTTTCCCAAATATAACATGCCAGGGAGTGGGCCCCATGTTGTGCTCAATACTGAGAAGGACGTTTCTCTTTACTCTCTACCCCCGTTACCTTCCAGTAATCTGAACCTCTAAACTTTACAGACAACAATCATTAAGTCCAGCTGATTTAATCACATCCTAGCCTCTAGGATGTCAAAGCCTGACTAACCTGTTATTCGAAGCTAAATACTGTTCACAAGTTCAAAATAACTGGAAGCAAAGAAACAGAACTGAAGTTCTCTTTTTATCTAGTTCTAATCCTAATGGTTAATTAGATCATGAGGGACTCCCCTGGTGGTGCAGTGGTTAAGAATCCGCCTGCCAATGCAGGGGACATGGGTTTGAGCCCTGGTCTGGGAAGATCCCACATGCCATGGAGCAACTAAGCCCGTGTGCCACAACTACTGCGCCTGTGCTCCAGAGCCTGCGAGCCACAACTACTGAAGCCCACGCGCCTAGAGCCCGTGCTCTGCAACAAGAGAAGCCACCGCAATAAGGAGCCCACGCACCACAAGGAAGAGTAGCCCCCGCTCATGGCAACTAGAGAAAGCCAACACGCAGCAACGAAGACCCAACACTGCCAAAAATATAAATAAATAAATTTTAAAAAAATTAGATCATGAAATAAGGCAAGGAAGGGAATTCCCTGGCAGTCCAATGGTTAGGACTCTGCGCTTTCACTGTGGCCAGCCCGGGTTCAATCCCTGGTCAGGGAACTAACATCCCACAGGCCGCACAGTGCGGCCAAAGAAATAAGGCAAAAAAAAAGAATGAGTTGATGGCATAGTTATAAGATTCTTATCTCTGATATGTTATGTAATCCTGGCTCCATTTTCTTCTTCATGTGGAGTAACATTCAAATGACAATTGTCCTGTCTATGTAATTGTTTTATATTCAACATAAACCATAACATTCCCTCTAAGCCTATGTAAGGAATTTACATCTCGTAAATGCCTACAGGCTTGAAGTTACTTCAACAAGTCCAAACTGGAACAGTCCTTTAGCTCAAAACAAGAAATAATTAGTTCTTGACATATCTTATGATTATATGCATTTAACTGGAAGAGTGATAACTAAATCAAACATTTCCTTAGCTAATAAACAGTACGAAAACACACTAGTAGGACAACAGTGTCTATTACATGAGTGTCCTTGAAATATATAATTCAGGCCTGATAAAAGTGGAAGAGTTATAATGAGATCTACTTGGGAATTCCAATAATTAACTTCTTTTGAATGGTCTGAATTTATACACACCAAAGTAGATAGATATAGATATAGATATAGATATAGATATAGATATAGATATGGAGGGTCTAGTGTAGATTATTTGGTTTATTTCAACCAAACTCATCCAGTTTAAGCTCTTAACAATATTCTTCAGATAAGAAGTGGGTAAATTCCTCCAACAAAGAGACGCCGGATTTTAGCCACTTTGACAAATAAGTCCCTCCCAACTAAAAAGCTATTTTGCTTTCAACTAGGTTTATCACAGTAACATTGCAATAAAGTCATATTTTAAGCCAGAGTTTCCTAGTAAATAATTTCTTTTTCAAGGATCAAATACTTCCCTAGCCTAAACGTTCATGCTTCGGCCAAAGAAGCCTCACCACATCCGTAGGTACTTTACACCTAGAAGAAATCGAATTCATTCTGACTCAGGCCTGGTCAAGAACTTCAAAACATTGTCCAGCAACTATACTTCAATAAAAAATAAAATAAAAAAGAACTTCAAAACAGCTTCCCCAATAAACAATTTATGATATATATCTTGAAGATTGGCTAGTATCAACAACAAATTTGAGGAAGGAAATGAAGAATCTAGTCTATTCTCTCCAATAGTTTTTTTTTTTTCTTATCCCTGAAAAGCCAAAACCATGGAAGCACGGAAGCACAGTTCTCTCCTATCAGACAACATCTAGCTGAATCCTCTGTACTTTTTAAGAAAACCCAAGACTGCCAATGAAATTATGCTAAGCAACTTAACGACTATCACACTTTTCAAAATGAACACTCAGTGAGATACATTTTCAACCTAATCTTTTTAAAGGAGCTTCATATAACCCAACACCATGTTTCTCAGTTACAGAGATCATATTCTATTGATATATTAAAAAGGGGTGAGTTGACTAGCAGTCAGGAAACCTTGGTTCTAGCCCTGGTTCTGCTAGCTCAGTGAACCTTGACCACTAATTAACATTTCTGAGCCTCAATTTCAGCATCTTTTTAAGTGTAGTCACATATTAAATGAATAGCCAAGACCCTATGGTTCCATGGCTATGATGAATACAAAGTCATGGTCATGACTTCTTTCTCACCTTTAATTATTGAAACAAACACACATCCACAAGTGTTAGAAACAGTACATGTCAAGTCAGACCTATGATTTATGATAATAAAATAGACCTACAGCTAGCTCATCTTTAGAAAGTCAAGAAAGAATGAACATGAGTAACTGAATCAAAAACTCTTTTAACTGTTTTCAACTTTTCTTCCAAAAAAAGTTAACAAGAAAGGTAGAAAACTTGAGGCTTGTTTTATAAATTTATTTCACCTGTGAACCATTGGTGTTCTGGAGGTGGTAAAGATCAGTGAAATGATTTTCTGCTTGTTGCTTGAAGCCTGCTTTATTCAAGTTCATGGATAAGTCCTCGCTCAGATGCAGTGGTTAGGTAGCAAGCACAGCTGTCTGGGAGCATTATGGACCCAAAGGACACATACTCTCCTCTCTTCAAGAAGCTACCTCCTTCAAACATTAATTCTAACAGAAGGCTGATCTAAAATGCAATCTTATGTACTTTTCAGCAGTCTCATTTATTTACTTATACGTCTTTTTATTCCACAAAGGAACTGTGGCAACTCACTGGGCTCTAGTAAAAGTTCCACAACTCTTTTGAATGTAAATTATTTAACAAAGTCTCACAGTCTGAACTAGAGCTGAAAAAGAGAAACAGTAAGGTCTCTGATGCCTGATGTTAAAGTTACGTTGTTTACTGACCTATTCACCTACCTTACAGGTATGCTGGAAAGATTAATACCATCTATTTAATGTTTTGAAAACATCTTCAATTCCTCACAAGATTAGGATGCCTCACTGCTCAACTCATAAATTTTAGTGTTCTACTAGATTCTAGTAGATGTACAGTAGCCCTTAATTGTACAGTTTTTCTTAATTGGTCATTGATCCTTAAGAAACAAGGGCATCTGAAGCAATTCTTTAAATGTCATGCCTTTCCATGCCATCTGCTGGCCCTTACTAACTTAACGCTCTATTGCCTTTCCTTTTTAGTTTTTCAGAATGAACATGACCTTTAAGATGCTGGTGTGCCACAGCATTGTTTGCAATAGCAAAATCGAAACCATTCAACAATAAGGGACCACTAAATAAATTACACAGAATATATAATTAAGAATATATATACTGTATATGGATATAGTAGATATACAGTATATAATTATGGTACATATAGTAATACATAGTATATCCATACACATGTATACTACATATACTATATATAATACCTATATTATATATGATAGTATGTCAATACAATAGAAACACAATGCAGCCATCAAAAATTATAGCACCAAAGAACAGCTATTGGCAGTGAAAGGTGTCCATGATATACTGCTAAGTGAAGACAAATTGGAGAAAAACCATGAGGAACAAAATTGACTATATTTGTTTTAACGACATTTATTTCTCCTAAAGATCCTTAGTTGGAATTTCTAATGACCGTTATCTAATGATGAGCCAAAAGAAGCTTATGAAAAACCTAGCTTATAAACAAGCCAATTCCCAGATGCAATAGTAGGAATGACAAGTACGATTGCTATCTTTCATATAAAAAAAGATTTACACATACACATGTATGTGTATGTTTGTGTGTACGTTGGAAAAAGTCTAAAAGGTCATACATAGACCAAGAAGTTGATGGTAGTTACCTCTAGGTAGAGGACTGTAATTTTTATTTTCTTCTTTTTACTTAGCTTTTACTTACATTTTCTTAGCTTTACGTAGCTTTACTTTTACTTACCTTTACTTTTACTTAGCTTTACTTACATTTTCTACTTTTTCTATAATAATTAAATGTATTTCTTACATAATGTTTTTTTAAAGTTTAAAATTCAAATAAAATTATATTCTGTAAGTGCTAACTTAAACTGAATTACACTATGGAAGTCCCTATGTGGTTATTGCCTCAGTGAGATGGTCTGTTCTAGAAATGAAACAAAATGAAGAGTTGAACCTATTCTACCACTCCCGGAGAAGTGGACAGCCATGCCCACTGTACTCTCACTGCTTCAATCCATCTCTCCTGACCTGAGACCCAGAGGTATAGTGGGGAAAACAAAAGAGAAACAGGACTGATCAAAGGCCAAAAAGGATAAGAGGGTATTGAGAGGGGAATTTTGTGGGTTTTCTACTGTTTTACCGTAATACCAAGTACTTGGAGAAAGGCAGTTGTAAAATTCAGCATTAAGAGATGATGGTTTACTCTATGTGGGCAATTTATAGCAACAAAGTGCCTTATAATCCTGAGTTACTTTTCTAGCAAGCTAAAGATTCAAACAGACTCAAAGTTCCCACAAAGTTGTCTCTAAACTGGATCTTCCCTGGAGCCATCTACTCAGCTTTCATTTAAAGACAACAGAGCCAAAATAAAAAAAATAAATAAAGACAACAGAGCCACTTTTAATGAGCCAGCTGATAACATATAACATAAGAATAATTAAGGAAATAGTGAGGACTGCTGCAATATTTTACATTGAATTTGTTCCCTCTTGGCCTTTAAATAGGCTACGGTCTTCTCTGCATGTGCTACCTGACTACACAATTGTCACCTTCACTGAGAATAAACATGACATTGTATCATGACCGAGTCCTCCATGCAATGTAAGTTTACCATTTAGGTAATAACTGTGGTCTCATATTTATATACTGTATAAATAAAATCTGTTCTTTGAATTATTATGTAAAGCAAACTCCCCAATTAACTTAATAGAAGCCTTAAGGGTCTTTTTGGAATGTAAACATCCCGTCCTACTTTAGCTATTTTTGTAAATTTATATTCTCTTACACCAGGTTTCCTTAATAGTGGACCACACCTGTATGCTGATGGATTGGCAGCTTCTAATTTGGGACAGAATGTATACAAGAAACCAGATGGAAATTTTAATAGACAGACCATGTCATAACATTTGTTCTATAAGAGCTATTCAGATACTACCTAAATGTGCTTAATCTTGGAAACTCAGTCCTTTAGAAGGCCAACACTGAAGCTGCAAAAGTCCTTTTTCATTTAATTCAAGAGATAACCCAGAGAAAAACAAACAAAAAAGATACTCTCTCTATGAGCAAAGGATTCTAATGGTACCTGATGAGGAAAGTATATGCTTGAGGCTTACTTGTGGGAAGACTATCTGTGAAGCATAACAGTTCTGGACCAAATCACATCTACTGGTAAGCCGAGTGGTAGAGGTCAGGATGAGCCATCTCAGGCCCAACTCAGGCCCTTGATTTCTCCTTCCTTCCTTTGCTCAGGATTTAGGGATGCAACCTACTTACATTCCATTAGCATTACTCTCACCTACTTGATCCTCTGGACTAGAGAATGAGATGCTATCTCTCTGGCTGCCGCTTTCCTTGTTCTCGAAGACAAACAACCCTGATCCAAGCTACTCAACTACCTCAATGCACCTGTCTATAAAATGGCAATAGCAATAGTACTTAACTCAGAGACTAGGATATGAATATGGATATCAAATCCTTACAACAGTTCCTGGCACATAATTAGCATTATATGTGCTAATTATACGTGTCAGCCATTATGTTTCATTATTATTACTGTTTAGAACAATGTTTGACATAAAAGCACTATATACTAGTATCATTATTGGTGTTTGAAGTATCTGATTGCTAATTGTTATATAAAGCAAGAATAATAACATTAACACAGAACATTTTTTTAATTTAGAAAACTTACAAAAATCTTACATTCATGGTTCCTGACTACTTGATGACTAACACAGAAAGTCCATTTTGGGGATGGCCCTCCATCCTTCCTTACATTTATTGTGTATTTTCTCTTAGCCTTCATTTACTAAAACTCTACTGTTCTCTTATGACCTAATTAAATGGGCCTTCCTTTATGAAGCTTTTTCTGAAGTCCACCTCCTAGTACACCAATAACTTACATTTTTATTTTATTTTGCCTCTCTCCCTAGTTAGAATAAAAGCTTTAGGAGGGTAGGGACTGTTATATTTTACTTATTGGTGAATCCCTGTGCCTAGAATAGGAGCTGGCATATAGATTTTCAATAAACATTACTGAATGATGAATATTCAATCTGGGCTGCCCTAGACCTCTTATTAGATAAATAAATACCTATCTATTTAAGCCACCAGAGTCAGGTATTCTGTTATTTATAGCTGAATACAATCCTGACTGTTAGAGCACTATAGAATACTCATCAAATATTCGTTATTATCCCTGTTATTGCTATTACTGTTATTATAAATTAACTAGCATTTATTATGTGCTCACTAGGTTCTAGGCATGATGGTCTATATCCTTAGCATATTGCTAAATAAGCACCACCTTTTCTTTTTTTTTTTTTTTTTTTTTTTGCGGTACGCGGGCCTCTCACTGTTGTGGCCTCTCCCGTTGCGGGGCACAAGCTCCGGACGTGCAGGCTCAGCGGCCATGGCTCATGGGCCTAGCCGCTCCGTGGCATGTGGGATCTTCCCGGTCCGGGGCACGAACCCATGTCCCCTGCCTCAGCAGGCGGACTCTCAACCACTGCGCCACCAGGGAAGCCCAAGCACCATCTTTTTTAACGTTTACAGTCAGTAGCTCAAGGTACATACCAATTTTGTAGATGAAGAAACTGAGGCTCGGAGAAGCTAAATAATTTGCCCAAGGTAACAGAACTAGGAGATGACAAGCACAAGTTGAAAACCCAAATTTCCGGCTCCTGTGCCTACAATCCTCCCCAGTAAACTATACAACCATGTCTGTGAAATATCCACATATATCTTCTCTCTTTAAAATAACTATAAACTCTACAAGTCAGGAAGCCTGTTTTCCGAGACTTGGTATCTACCAGAGCAATTAATGTGTTAGGACCTGAAGTATCTACTCAGTAAATATTTATGAGAGAGATGGGCAAGTGAATACCACGCCCACTTTGGAAATCTAAACTTGTATAAAAATGAGACGTGAGTATACTTTGTTTTAAAAAAAAAAGAATGTACTCTATTTATGAGCTGCCCCTTGCTTTCTCTTGATTGCAGGGATTCTCCTGTTGTGGCTGTATCTGCCACTCAACCATCCAGAATAAAAGAAGGGCCTCCTAACAAATGATTGGTGTTGTATGTGTTTAGAGATAATGATGGACTTATTTTCAACACAAACCAATAGGCTTTCTGCCACATATAGTAACCCCTAGGCCCTTACGCAGCTATCGCTCATGCAAAATAATGCCAGTCCCTAGTTGGGTGAGACAAGTAAGTAAACACACACACACACACTGCATACAAATACATACATAAAATAACATATCTGGAGAAGGCAGCCAAAAACTGAATGGGCCCATGAAGAGAGAGCCTCCAATGCACACGTTCCTCTTTTCCTTGCCTACAGTTCAGTAATCTATAACAGTTTTCCCGTAATAGATAATAAGCAGAGATGCGTGAGCAGCTGCAGAGAGATGAATGAACTGTGTGATGCTGAAAATCTGTGAATTGAAGTATCTGATACATGAATTGAAATAAAAAAAACAATTCTCCTCCTCCAAACAGTTATAGGAACAAATCAAAGGGAAAGGAAAAGAGTTGGAGGGAAAATGAGACAAAGAATAAAATCTGGTCTGTGTGACACATTTATAAAACTGATGGCCTGTCAGCAAGACACTGATGAATATTTTCGCAGGATAAAAATGGCATCCCAGTGTCTAAAAATAATCCCTTGCGCTGCAGACCTGTCTGGTTCAGCTACACCACTGGAATACAAACACTCTCACTCACTAGCACATTTTGACTCAAGGTTTCAAAAAGAAGGAAAAACTGAACGTTTTGTTACCAAGAGGACTTATTTTTTGTGGTTTTCAATCAGTCATGCTCTCTATAAAATATCCATTTGAATTTAAATTAAGTTTAAATGATTTTCATTTACTAAAAAAGGTAAAATAAGTGGTAACAGCAATAAACCATTAACTCACCTTATATAAAAGATTATTTCCTCCCAGTCCAATTATAGTAAAATAGAGTGGCATCATAACCATCTCGTGATAATAGCCTAAAATCACAATTTGAAAATAAAATCATGAATTATTTCTAAGGCTTGCTGACTTGAATGGCAGATCTAGTCAAAACACCATCTCCAAATGACTCTGGAGATAGGCTGAAAAACCTATTATCTCATTTTGCATCTAAACTCCACAATAAAAAAGCTGTTAGCTCACATGGAAAAGTGAAGTTACTGTCCTTCACAAGCAGCACTTTAATCCATCAAAGCCATTCACCTTCCTCAATTCTGCTTTATGTAGTTAGGAGTCTGGCCTCAGCTAAATGCTGGTTTCAATGCTAAGAGTTACGCCCCTCTAGAAGGCTCTCCCAGAACATTTTGATTACTATCATGCCACCATTTTTAATAGTAAAAACAAATGAACTCTCCATAACAATAGCATATGAGTAACAAATGACACATGACCCTTTATGACCACGCCCAGTTGGAATAAATAGGGGAAAAAAAAACAAATCGACATTTTTTTTTTCAGGGGGCGCATGAAGTTTTTACAACATAGTACAAAAAACACTGCCTAACTCTGGAAGGTATTTGGTTGTACTACTAATTTCACAGTAAATGGCTGCACATTAAAAATATATATATCCTCCAATACACATCCATATGCTTCACTGCGTCTCAATCTAAATAGTGGCAAAGTTTCCTAATGAATAAAAAAGCACGTTTAGGGCTTCCCTGGTGGCGCAGTGGTTGAGAGTCCGCCTGCCGATGCAGGGGACACGGGTTCGTGCCCCGGTCCGGGAGGATCCCACGTGCCGCGGAGCGGCTGGGCCCGTGAGCCATGGCTGCTAAGCCTGCGCGTCCGGAGCCTGTGCTCCGCAACGGGAGAGGCCACAGCAGTGACAGGCCCGAATACCGAGGAAAAAAAAAAAAAAAAAAAGCACGTTTAAAAAGCCATTAAGATAAAAAAATTTCATTTTTAGGAGTTTTTATTATCATCAATCTTATTTTCATAGTAGGTATCACAAACTTAATAACAGTCACAGTAAAACTCTTGATTCCCACTTCAAACTTGATCATCTTGCAGACTCCCCATGGGACCACCCATCAGCTACTCAAGCCAAAAGCCTAGAAGTCAGCCCTGATTCTTCCTTCCCACATCCTATACCCAATCCACCCACAAGACCTGTCCACTCTATCTCTCACATATATACCCTGTACAAGCATTTCTCATGCCCTAAAGCACCATACCCTAGTTCAAGGAGCCACCATGCACATCTCTCCTAGATGACTGCAAGGCTCCTTAGTGCCCATCCAGCTTCCACCCTTGGCCACTCCAGTCTATTCACCACACGGCGGTCACAGTCACCTTTACAAAAGTGAATGGCATCAAATCACATCACTACCCCTCTTGAATTCCTCCATGACTTCCCAATATTCAGAATGAATAAAATCCAAAGTCCTTTCCATGTCCTATGGGATCTTTCATGGCCTCATCTATACCTACCTCTTCTACTACCATTTTCCCCCTTACACTCCACACCTAGTCACACAGCTCAGCCAAAGGCCTTGCCTTTTCTCAAACACACCAAGCCCAGTCCCACCTGTGGGTCTTCTTACTTGCTTTTCCCTCTGTCTGGAACACTCTTACTGTAGACCTTCACAAGATTGGCTCCTTCTCATCACTAAGGTCTCCACTCAATATCATGTCTTCAGAGAGGCCTCCCTGACCATCCTACCTAAATTATCCCCACCACTTCACCACTCACATACCAGTTACTTTCAATCCTCTTTATCCTTCCTTTATTCCATCAGAGCACTTATCACTATGTGTGATTCTATTATTTATGGAGCTAGTTGACTATATTCAAGGAGGGAAAGATGGATAATAATCTCTATGTCTGTCTTACACATCACTGTATCCCCTAAAAAACCTACTGTACAAATCAATCATCTACAAAAGCAAAGAATACAAATTCAAATACCAAATTATTTCCAGATAGAAATAAACTAAACTGTTTTAACTTTCAAGCAGAATTTTCAAGAAGATATAGAGGGCACAGGATTGGCAAAAGATTCTCAAATTAAGAAATGGTGTCAGGGTAAATATCAAATCAAGGGTTTGTCCCTAAAATCTTTTGTTGAGATCCTGGAAATATTTAAGGCATTATCTAGTAGACTCTTCTCACCTATACAAAGGGACTTGTAAGAATCGTAAGGACCTTGTCTTATAGATGCAAACCAAAGACAAGTCTGTCTTGGAAAAAATAATGGATGTAGCTTTGGGGACATAAAATCAACCCCCAATAAAATTCACAGAAAACCCTCAAAGTTTCTAAGAAAATTGTAGTGCTAAAAGCACTACCATCTTGGACTAAAAGAGAAAGAAACAGTTCAAAATGAAAAAAATGTGTCGGGGAGGGTCCCAACTTCATATAGATAGGAAGCATGTTGAAAAAGCTACTCAGCTGCAAATATAACTCATCTCTTATGGAAAAGAAAAGCAGCAGAGGAGAAAGCCAGAAGCCCAAAGGGTAGAGCTGACAGTCTCAGAAAACAATGTACTAGGGAACAACCCCCAAGGAGCAGAAATGGGCACAAATCAAGGAACATTTTCAATATGTGGAATAAGAAAACTGGCAACATAGTGCCCAGCTGGATTTCAAAATTGCTATGGACCAGTGATAGCTATGTACTTCTCATTCTTCCTTTTTTTGAATGGGAATACCTACTGCAATTTTCCTGTCCCTGTCTCACCAGTATATGTTGGGTGTGGGTGGGTCAGGTGAGCGGGGTAGGCAACTTGTCTTCTTAGTTCATAGACCTCTAGATCATAAGAAGCTGTACCAGAGCAGAGGTGCCTGAGAAACTTCATGTGCATCTGTTCTTTATTTAAATGATAAGGTCCTCAACTTCAGGTTGAAGTAATGGGATAAAACTTCTCCACAACTTCTGGAAGAGGGGTAAGTGTATTCTGCATGTGGAAGAGATGTGAATTGTTATGCTTAAAGGGCTGACTGTAGTAGATCATTTCCAAAGATGGCTGCAACAGTATCTCCCATCTTATGCCACTTTGCTATGGGAATCTGACACTCTTCCATCAAAAGGTGGAACCCTTTCCCTCCCACTTGATTCTGGGAGGGTCCTGTGACTTGTTCTGACAAACAGAATGTGGCAGAAGTGACACTGTATGATTTCCAGGTCAAGGCTTTAGGATACCTTACAACTTCTGTTTTTACCTCCTTGGAACAATCTCATTGCTATGTAAAGCTCAACCCAGTGTAGTGAATGATGAGAGACCACCTAGAAAGGCCACATGGAGAAGAACTGAGGCTCCCCTCAAAGAGTTCCAAGGCCACAGATATGGAGGTGAGGCCGTCTTGAACGTTCTAGCCCCAGTGGAGCTACCTCAGCGATTACCATGTGAAATAAAGTTGTATCCACTGAGCCCTGCCCAAATTCCTGATCCACAAATCACTAGCAATAATATATTTGGTTGCTTTCTTAAACCATTGAGTTTTAGGATAGCTTGTTATATACAACAGGTAAGTGAAACACTGGGTGGAGGGGTGGGAAGGCCACTGTGAATAATAAAAATGTCTGAATTTTTCAAGTTTGAAAAAAACACATTTTAATACTTTTAAACATTCACAGTGACTTTTAGGATAATAACCTAGGACTCATTTCTTCATTCACCAAATATTTACCGAGCACCTAATATGTGTCAGGAACTGTTCTAGGCCCTGGGAAAACAGCAATGAATTAAAGTCCTGTGGAGACAGCAGGAGCAAAGGTGTGAAAGTAGGAACAAGCAAGGGGAACAGAGACCTTTAGGGATCTGCTTTAATAAATAAAATGATTTCTAGTAAGCACATCAATATTGTAAGTTAGTGTTTGCCAAATAGCTAAATCTAGTTTTAACTTTCTCCTTGAAATTGTTACTTGGATGCTTTATCACTGTACCAGGAGTTCTTTTTAGCCCAACCCTTCTTCAGGCTGAGCTAGAAGAAAAAAATGAGGTCAAGATGATGTAATACCAGTAATAAATTTTGAACACCTGAGTTTTCAGGTATCTTCAGTGTCCTAAATTTATTCCCTGATTAGAACATGAGCACTTTCGCACCTTTGCTCCTGCTGTCTCCTCTTCCTGGAGTGCCCTTCCCCGACATTCTTCACCTGGAGGACTCCCGATGTCCTCATCAGTCAGGGGCTTCTCCTGCTCTTCCACTGCATCCTTTGCATAAATAGAGCACAGTACTGAACATACTATATTATAATTTCTTATTTATTTGTTTAATTGCCCCCACTAGATTGTTAGCTCCTACAAGGGAGGGCTGTTCTTCCATTTCTAACCCAGAAATCTACGTATAATCGTAAATGAAAAATAAATGTCTGTTGAATGAATAAGCCTTAAACTTTGATTAAATCATGGTCCCCTCACCTGTAAAATGGGGCTAATAATCCAAGAAGAAGATTGAATTGCAACTGCCTGGGAAACTATAAAGCATCATTCAAACTTTTTTTTTTTTTTTTGCAATACGCGGGCCTCTCACTGTTGTGGCCTCTCCCGTTGTGGAGCACAGGCTCCAGGGGCCATGGCTCACGGGCCTAGCTGCTCCACGGCATGTGGGATCTTCCCGGACCGGTGCACGAACCCATGTCCCCTGCATCAGCAGGCGGACTCTCAACCACTGCACCACCAGGGAAGCCCCATTCAAACTTTTTGACATTATTTACCAGACATGATTTGGTGTGTTGGGTTTTTTTGCTTCGTTTTAATCAGTCACTCCATTTGCAGTCAGTTTTCATATCCTGTGTATCCGTATTTTAACATGTAATTGTATTTAACATGAAGAAAACCTTCATGGTTTATGCTATACCCAAAGGGCACAAACACTTTAATTTGTGGGTTTTAAGAGTCACAGAATTCTAGACCTAAACAGACACATCAACTTAGTTTTCAGAACAAAATTCCTCTTCTTTCCACATAAAGGTAGTTATTTTAAAGCCATATGTTTACATATTATAGAATCTCAGGCAAGATTATAAAAATGCAAAGGACTGAATGGATATGCATACATACCATCAGTCATAATCCAATCCCTGATATATCTATCACTCAGCAGAGGCACTTTAAATCTACACTGTCCATCACAATAGTCACTAGCCACATGGCTATTAATTTTAATTTAATTTTAATTTCAATTAGATAAAACTAAAAATTCAGTTCCTCAGTTGCACTAGCCACATTTCAAGTGCTCAAAGGCCACATGTAGTTGGTGACTACCAAACCATACAGGGCACTTATAGAATATTCCCATTATTGGGCTTCCCTGGTGGCACAGTGGTTAAGAATCCGCCTGCCAATGCAGGGGACACGGGTTCGAGCCCTGTTCCGGGAAGATCTCACATGCCGAGGAGCAACTAAGCCTGTGCACCACAACTACTGAGTCTGTGTTCTAGAGCCCACAAGCCACAACTACTGGAGCCCGTGCTCAGCAACAAGAGAAGCCGCCGCAGTGAGAAGCCTGCACACATGAAGAGTAGCTCCCACTCGCCACAACTAGAGAAACCCCGTGCGCAGCAACGAAGACCCAATGCAGCCAAAAATAAAATAAAAAATAAATTTATTTAAAGAAAAATAAGAAATATTCCCATCATCATGGAAAGTTCTATTGGACGACACTGCCTTCGGTGAAACAGTTTCATATCAAATTACTGAGCGAATTCTTTCAATGTGGCTTTCTGCCTGCAGTAATGAAAACAGTGTGATAATTCAGAAGAAATGTTAAACAGAGGGGTAGTCAGAAGAAAATGAAATATATCATTTTTTCATAGGTTGAGAGGATGCAGGTTTATGTAAAAATTCATTCTTTGAAGTGACTAATCCAATTAATGGCAATACTAATTGGCAATGCTAATTTTGTTTAGCAAACTTTCCTCCCTGTAACGTAGACCTTTTTCTTAATGTACACCTTCAACATCACCATCTTTGGAGTTTGGGTAAAAGGAGCAATCTTCTAAAAGCTTTCCCATGTTAAAAGTCTGATCACTTTCTTCAAATTAATATATCACACTATACTTTTAAAGTATTTTATCTCCTAAAATATATAAAGCATATTTTATTTGGGACTCTAATAGCTAAATGTTAATTCTATAAAATCTAACTTTAGAATACACTTTGGAAGAGTTTCTTTCTAAAGCATTAAAATAAATATCTCTGCAAATTTATCTGAATTTAAAAGATGGCAAATCTATCCAGTACTAAGATTTGTATTTTATATCCATGAAGTAGATTCTTTTCTTTTGAAATATTAAACAAGCTTCCAAAAGCGGGATACAAAGATGGTTTAGAGCAATTGCACAAATTCAATGGAATTTTCAAAGAATTTCAAAATATAATGGTAAATTATTTACCCAGTTGAAAAAAAAAACTAAGTATGTTTGCTTTGGGCTCTCTTGGGAGGCAAAATATGTATTTATGTTCACGTACTAAATTAAAAACCAAAGGAAACTTCATTTTAATAAAAATCACCTTCAATATAAATTTTTAGAAAGTGTTTGGTGCTCATCAGTGCCCTCTAGAGTCAGTTATTACAGTTCAGAGTGAACCAGATCTTAAAACAGTAATTCATTATTTAAAATAAAAGTGATACGGACTTCTCTGGTGGCGCAGTGGTTAAGAATCCGTCTGCCAATGCAAGGGACACGGGTTCCGGCACTGGTCTGGGAAGAGCCCACATGCCACAGAGCAACTAAGCCCATGCGCCCCAACTACTGAGCCTGAGCTCTAGAGCCCATGCTCCGCAACAAGAGAAGCCACCACAACAAAGAGTAGCCCCCACTCGCTGCAACTAGAGAAAAGCCCGCGCACAGCAACAAAGACCCAACGCAGCCAAAAATAAATAAATAAATGCATTTTTATAAATAAATAAAATATCATAAAATAAAGGTAAATAATTTTTAAAGAACTTAAATCACAGTCAAATCATAATTTCCCCTCAAAAATTTCAAAATTCCCCTCTAAAAGTCCACTTTTTAAAAAATGAGTTCAGTTTGGCAGTGTCTCCTTTAGATATTTATATTGTTTTGCAAAAAGATGCTTCAAGTGAAAGACACTATGCCTTTTGAAGTTTACTATGCAAAGGTTCTTGCTCCAAAATCTGCATTTTTAAGATTTTTAAGTCATGTATTTTTATTTCTAGTTGTCCTCCATATGCCTAAATTTTAAGAATCACTCTATGTTTAAAAAAGCTTACCTAATGTATACTCCATGTATACTCCATTAAAATAATATATAATAATATTTCTTGAATATGTTGAAAATTTCAAATGACAATTCACTGTAAGGCCAGTTGGCCCAGGTTTTTGTACGTCAAGAAAAAGAAAGCCTGTGTTTACTATCTCTCAGATATCACCCACTAAATTATTTTAGTGAAACATATCTCCAAATTTCCACCAACACAAAAAAACTACCATCAAATCCCTTTATGTTTCAACTGAGTGATCCAGTTCTCCGACCATAGAAGTGCAGAGACACAGAGGAAGCCTGCAGGCACAATGTGCCCATCATCACGCAGCAGAATTCAGCACCCCCTAAGGCTGGCTTCATCCCCCAGCCCAGAGCTGCACAGGTACCAACCCGTGTTCTGAGCATGCGCCTCTGCAATGCTCTCAGGGGCTCAGGCACACGCAGTCACCATACCCACAGATGAAGCCCATGGTCACCAGAAGACCACTACGTTCAGGCCAGCAGTCAGAGCACAAGGCAGCAGCCCTTTCTGTTCAGAAAAGAGGGGAGTAGTGGTCCATTCACAATTTTCCGAATGCTTTAAATATGCATAGGTACAGAAGCAAGATGTTTATTGTGTACATCCACTAAATTTATTTCCGGTTTTCTTCTGTCTCTTTAAAAATTAAAAAAAAAAGTCATTGTTTAAGCTCATTCTAGGGGGAAAACTCCAATTACTCCCTACCCTCAGCTCTTACTAAACTTGCCTGATGTTTCATAAACTGCATACACCATACGGAGGGGACAAAACGGGGCAAAGCGTTCCATCAACTATTTTGATAAAGCAATGAAGTCAAAGCACTACTGATAAATCCCTCTTTGGATGTTCAACAAACCCATAAAGAGGAGGACTAATGCATAGTATTCTGGCTTATGAGGGGTAAAAACAAGCTCTTTCTTTTATGTAGAAAATAGTTATGCAGCTTGGCTCTTGATGTGTTACATCACCTCCTCTCTGCTGCTTATTACCTGGGCTATTTCACTGCCCTGTGTTTTCTCCACTGGAGGGCACAGTTAGCTAAAAGAAAATTTGGTGAAACCTAATTTGGTCTGTTCTACGGTTCCAGAAAAAGTATGGGTGGGAAATGAGGTTAAAGCTGCTCTTAGAAAGGGTGTTTCAGTAATATTTCTGAATTTTACCTATCGCGGTTCTCATTGAAAACCATTATAAAAGATAATCATTAATTGGCTAACAGCTAAAACAAAAAAATATATTCCAAACACCACTATCTATATAAAGTGTAAATAAAAGATGAGGCGGAAAGCAAAGAATGATTTTTTAAAATGGTGAAAATGACCCACTTCAGGTACAGAATAATCTAAAGAGCAAGTGCAAACAGAAATTCTCCTCTAAAACAAGCATATACACGACTACTACGGTCCCAACAAGGCATCACCATGAGAATGTGGTGTTGAATGACTCAGTTCTTTTGCAATGACATAAGTCATAAGCTCAGAAAAAATAGGTTTTATTTATTTTCTGTTTTTTGCATTATCATTTTAGAGATAAGCCAATAGGGGATGCTATTCAGCAGTTCATTTATAGCTGCCTTTTCTTTACAAGCCTAATCAATCATAAGGGTGTAGTTTCAATATGCTTAGGACAAAGATTAGTAAAAGAGACACAAATACTGCACTTCTCGATAAAGTCAATAAATGTACAGCTTTCAGAGGAGCTTATAAAACAACAGGCTTTTGTTGTTTTAAAAACTGCTTTTGAATAAAACTGTTTCTAGGCTCCAACTTATCAGTAAGCTTTCTAAGCTTTTATTGTGTTGAAAGTAAAGTGACGGAGGACAACTCTATGGATATTACCCAGGGAATCACTTTTATTAGGTCAAATGACAAAACATTAAAACTTAGCTTTTTATTACAGATAGATCAAATTAATTTTTTAAGGTAGCAAATGGGGCAGAATAACTTGGGTGGGATTAAGCCTTCAGAAAGATCTTCTAAGTATCATGTACATTTAATCAAATTACTCATGTTATTTTAAGCGCATCAAAGAAATCCAGAAGTTCCAGCTAGGATCTTCTACATAATTCAGTGGCAGGCAGACCAATCCTCTGCAGTCCTAAGAGAAGAAGGAATTCCATCTGCCTGATAACACAATTGATCGCTCCCAATCCTTTTCCCCATTTATTTAAATCATGGCTAACCATAAGAAGAGTCTTCCAGGCAGAAGGTGAACTAGTACTGAGTCTGTGCTGTAGATGCACAGGGAACAGCAAGGAGGCCAGTATGGTTGGAGTGGAGAGAGGCAACTGCATTCAGGTCTGAGTTCAAATGTCACCTCATGAGAAAATCTTGCCTAAGCACCCTATATAAAACTAGCAGGGATACAAACTTCCTCTCCATGCTCCTGTTATTCTCTATTGTCTACCTTGCTTTATTTTTCTCCTTAGTACATCTCATCGCAAGACTTACCAAATATTTATTTGTTTATTGTCCATCCTTCCCTATTAAAATGCAAGTTCCATGAAAGCCAACAATTGGCCCATTTTGTTCACTGCTATCCCCCCAGCACACCAAAGATGATCAAATATTTGTTGAAACAATTAAATGAAAGATTAATGATGGGAGTATGGAGACAGCTCGAGAATAGAAGATACAATATCCATGATATATGTTGTATGCCTGACATGAGGGGCCAATACCAAACAAGGGGCAGAAATGGTAGTAATATAAAAATGTAACAACAAATACAGAAGAAAAAGAGGCATAAAGACTACAGAATTAAAACTGGTGATAACAGCTGTCCTAGTCTTCTTATACTTGCCTTTGATCCGTTACCAGAGAGTCAGATTCTGTCACTAATCAGCAACAATACCTTACCTTAAATAATACCTGTTTCTTAAACACAAGAATAGTCATCTTTCCAAAACCATGAGTGTTTCACCTCTGAAAGAGGAAGGCAGGAAAAGAACACACACACACTCCCCTTCATTCAAGGGACAAAATTTGAGTAAGTTACCGAATCTCTCCTATCAGAAGTGACACACCCACACAAAGAAGCACAGCTTCCCTTGAGCCCCAGCGATGGTGCATGGCCAACCTGAAGCTTGAGAGGCCCGAGAGGCTTAATTTCTTATTGTACTACAGTCCTTTTAGACTTGGTCCTTGCATCACTGCTATTCAAGATGAACTCAATCTCTATCTTCTTTTTAAAATAGTATTTAGATTCACACATCAGGCTCTCCTGGTTCTTAAAACAAACTCAGCATCAGTAAGGCCATATCGCCATCGGAGATACAAAGCAGAATCCATGTCCCTAAGCTCCTGTATCTTTGTTCCAGCTTTTCAGTGACTCAGATGGCACACTTCCCCATTTGGAATTTAAGTAACACTGAATCTCCAACCTTATACTCGACTATTGTCCCAACCAGGAATATATGAAATGGATTTCATAATTTTTATATTAATAATACATTAATATGGGGAAATGGCAAAGCTAAGAATATACCACCAGGGTAATGAACACTACTGACTTCTTACTGGCTTTGAAATGGAATTAGAGAGAAATAAGCTCTGAGGATAGTAACAGACCCACACATAACATACACCCACCCCAGCTTCACTTCTTCATACCCAGTCCTGATCCTTTTCCAATTCAGTTGAACTACACTGGGTCAAAGTCTTCAGATTACTAGGTACTCCCTAAAAATAAAGTTACTTAGACTAACTTAAAGTAGACCATCTTGTGACATTTACTTCAAATTAATTGAAAACCCAATATTCCTAAATCATTTGGTAACAGTTCTCAAAGAATCTTGGCAATAAGACAGTTTTCACATACTTATACTCTTTGGCTTTATAAGCTGTAGACCTGACTAAAATAATTTAATGGCCTAATATGGCCAAGAACTCAATGACCAGCATAATCAGGAATGAGACTTTGTTTAATGAGTCGTGCAATCGTATCTCATACCAAAGCTGGCCTCCTTTCATCCATTTCAGTTTCAAATGAACTGCAATATATTGTTTATCCAAGTCTATAGGACCTTAAATCAATTATAAAATTTTACTCAAAACAAGAAAATCTCCCTACTTTTCTACTGAATCTGTAGGTTAGGAAGCTTTCAGCTGAAATAACAGAAATAGCTTTAAGAAAAATGGGGTTTATTATCTCAAAACAACAGGAAGTGTAAGGCACCACCAGAATGGGTGAATTCAGCAGCTCAGTGACGGAATCAAAGACCCAGATGCTTTCCATCTTTCTGCTCTGCAGCACTCAGTGTGCTGGTTCCTTCCTCAGTTTGTCCCCTCTGGTCCCAAAGACGGCTACAGGCAACACATCCTCACAGACCAATACCCTTCCTTCTGCCTCTTTTGAAAGGGGAGGAAAGCTTCTCAGAAGCCCTCGCTCCAGGAGATTTCTTACATCTCATTGGCCAGAACTGTGCTACATGCCCATTCCTAAACCAATCTCTAGCAAGGAAAGAGGAATCATCAAAGTAAGTGTAAACTACGATTGGGCCCCTGGATCTGAGGAGAGCGCCCTCCTCCTCTGAAGTATATGGTTGTCCAATACCTATACAAATCCAGCATTCTGTCAACAAGCAACCAACCACATCTGCCACAACTCCCTCAAATGCTGCACTCACTCTGTACTGACCACATGGCAACCATCTCCTGTTTAGTAGATCAGAATTAAATTATGGAGAGGAAAAGATTAATTCATACCTTAATGCAAATATAATCCTAATGAAGTTTGTTCAATATTTAGTCAGTCATCTGTATTTATAAAAAGTATAAAAACACTTAAAACTAAGGCTAATCCATCAACCACCCTGAGAGGTAGCAAAACTCCCATCCACAGTGAAATATTATAACATATATCAACTTATGCTTCAAATCTACTATATTTCTTTTATTATTTCCAGGAAATAATTCCTCCTACCTTTTCCTTGGTCTTTATTTGTTGCTTTGTTTAAAGAAAATGAAAGCAAGGGCAAATATGGTGAGGAAAATTAGAGCTAAACCGGTAGTGCCCTGTCCATATCCATCCTGACCACACCATTGGACAGCACATTCCAAATGTGTCTCTTCGCCCCAAGGGCTTTATCTGGTGGCTGAAGCCAGCAACACCCAAGTGCACAGTGGACATGAGTACTATCGAATTAATGTTCCTCACCACCAACAGTCCTCAACCAGTGACTAATGGCCATTGGTATATAAAATACTTGAGCTTCCAGGCCCTGCAGGTGAAGTAGCTCTGAAACTTGAGTTCTACACTAGCTACAGGTGATCACAGGGCTTGATAATAGCCCCTTTATTGGCTGTGTTCCCTTCCCTGTCTCCCTCCCTACTTGTATTTCTTGGGATCACCTTCCAAACAAACTGATTGCACTTGAGTCCCTGTCTCAGTATCTGCTTCTGGGAGAACCCAAAGATAGGAATGCAAAAGGAGAGAAAAGTAAATGTTTCCATTTGAAGAAACATTAACACACTGACAAAAAAAAAAAAGTAATTCACAATTTTCAAAGAAGTAATGTATTTTGAAGCAAGTATTATTAGAAGATTTGGGTTTTTATACATGGTCCTAATCTTTGTTATATTTTTAAAAATTAGAATCAAAGTACATCAGGAAACTATTTCCTCATATCAAAGATGATACTTTTGCTCTGGAGATCTAAAAAGCACCATTATGTCATCAGCGTCATAATTCATAAGAATCTAGCTTAAATAAAGGTTGGAACAGAAAACCTTTAACTAAAGAAAAAATACTCTGAATATCTTTAAGCCTGAGACAAAAACAGTAGGGTACTGAGTGAGAAATGACAGGAACTTCTAATTACCTCTTACAATAACGCTTCTAATACAATAATGGAACTTTAAACAGTTATGTCAAACTTGAGAGTCTTCCAATTACATCAGAGTTGAAATGACACCTCACTGCCAATAACTTAACTATATCCTTAATCCATTATACCTAACCATAGCCATTGCATATGTTAAAAATAAAGTTGAAGTATTTTATTTAAAATTAACATAATTTGTGGCTAAATTAGTTTAACTTTTAATTCAGAAACCCAGCTTACATCAACAAAGTTGTTTAAAAAAAAGTTTTAGGTACGTTCTAAAATGGACATATATTAGATAATCACATCAAAAGAAACTTAGGTGTTGATCGTGACAAATGTGCAACAGATCCCAAAATAAATCTCTGAAGCAATTTGAACCTCACACAAAGGCTCCAATCAACTCATGGGGCAATTCTATTTCTAGGTTTCTAACTGAAGATGGAACGGGGAAAAAGGCCCCATGTCCTGTTTGTGCGTAATGCTTTGTACAGTGTTTCCAGACACGATTCAGAGACTCAATATCTCTGAAGATATACAGAGTGGGTATTTTTAGACATATTTGATAGATGCAATAAACAGAGAGGCTGACTGAAAATTCCACAGACGATAAATGTCAAAGGAAGGTGGACTCTGAACTCAGGTCTTCTGATTGTGTTTCCCTGCTTTTCCGCCTAAAAAGGAAATAACAAACATTTACCAAACTAAGCCAAGTGCTACATGGGATACACTCAAACAGCTCAAAAATAATGTTCTCCTTGTCCTAAGATATGATATTACATGTTGAGGCTCCAAAGTTTCTACAGATCGTAAGATATAGCATATAATTTTTGACAACTATAAATGACTGCTGAGCCAAAGGATTTTGGTAAGGAACTCAGAACATCAGGCTTGGGCCAGTTCTAATCTACAGGAAGACTGCCGGACATCCACCCAGAACCACACGGGAATCACTGCTTTCCTCCCAAACCCTGCTCCTTCTCTTTGGGTTTCCGCAGTCGGTGCCCAGTGTCAGCCTCTATCGCCTCCTTCACCCGCACAACCTGCCTGTGACGAGGGCCCAGGACTTCTACCTCTGTCTCTCGTCTGACTCCCCCGCTCAGTCCCTGCCCCCCACGACCTTAATCCAAGCCACCATCACCCAGCGCCTGGCTTACCACCGCCACCAGTCTCCTGCTGGTCCCCCCATCTCCTGGGTGGCTCCCTCCACATCCATTCTCCAAAATGCCAGAGTAAGTGGTCCAAATACAAACTTGATCATGACATCTACTGCTTAAAATCTTTCAATGACTTCCCACTGCCCTGAGGCTAAATAAAACCCTCACGGAGCCTCAAGGTCCTTTAGGACTGGCCCGCTGCCCATTTCTCTAAGTCTTATCTCTTGCCTCTCTCCTCCCAAGGACTGTCTGCCCAAAGTTCTTGAATGCTCTCACTTTCCTCAAGGGCTTCACGCAAGTCTTCTCTCTGCTGGAAAAATTCCCCTGTTCTCCAACCCCCTCGCCCGCCCATTTCTCATTCATCAACATAGTTTGCAGAGTTCACAGGAGTTCCAATCCCAGGGTCTCCTCCACTTCCTAGCCATGTGCCTTCAGACAAACTGCTTGATCTCTCTATTATCTTAGCTTTCTTTCAGTCAAATGGGGATAGGACCTATGGAGTGCATGAGGAGTAAATGAACTCACTGAGGCATTTAGAAGAGTATCTGGTAAATGGTAAGCTTTTTAACAAACATTTTGTCTTATTACTATTATTAACATCACCATCATCTTCCTACTACCTCTTTTCTTCCACACCTTGGATTAAATGTGACTTCTTCCAGAAACCTTTAAAACCCTGAAGAGGTGTTCCCATAGCTGGCTCCTGCTAAACTTTTCAGAGCCGCTTATGTAATGATCTGTGTCCTCTACTAGAACAAAGAAGGTAGCGACCAAAGCTTTCTTGCTCACCACTAACTTCCAGACCCAGTGCGGTACACCAAGCAGACTGCCTTAAAATCACCCTTATCAGGAGCTTCGGCAGGAAATTTGGCAGGAGCCCCGACTCAGAAAACCTAGATTCAATTTCTTGTGTCATTTACTAGCTGTGTAACCCCTATACCACTCCCTGCAGCTCCCTCTGGTCCTGGAATATTATGTGGAAGTAATAACTACAGGGTGGTTATGGCAATCATTTGAGAATACTTGCAAGAGCAATTTGTAAATTAAGATGTCATCATTACGGTAAAATTTCATTAATTCAGCCTCCTCTAATTCAGAATGTGTGAACCTCATTGTCTAATCCCTGTTGTGTTTTTTTCACATTATCTATAAAGAGATCATCCCCTCCTTTCTCATGACAGGCAATGATAGGTATTGGAACACACAGATAAGCAGCTGCTCCCTGTTCCACAGCAATATTATGCCTGAATGTGCAAGATTAGGGGAGCTTGCTTACTTTAGTAGGTCTGTTTATGTGACAAGATGGGAGTTTCAGCAATCATTAAAGCAAGCTTGGCAATATTTCTACTGGAAGTGAGCTTGGTGGTGAGCAGGTACTGCCGGCATTACAGTAAAACCAATTTGGAGAATGAGTTTTCTACATACGAGGAAAGTTAAGGGAACTCTAAAACTGGAATTTAAACTTCTAAAGGATACTGCACCCTTTGCTGGCCGAGAAGCAATCCTAAAAACTATACAGTATTTCCTTGGCAATTTAGTGTCATCAACTTCATCTGTAGTTAGGGCTATAGGCACAGCCAAGACTATAGATAAGAGATAACGGATCGACCCACTTGGTTTGTAGCACTATACACAGTGAAAAAGTCCCCCGGTCTTAACATCCATGTAGGAGCGCACCAAGAGTAGGAAATAATGGTACCCTCGGGGCTACAGAGACGTGTGTCATTTCTTCGAGAGTTCAGGCTCCTGTACAGAGAAGGCTTCTCGCCCCATACCAGCTGCGGAAATGTGATGAAGCTCAGTTCTGCCAGCACCCTAACTGTTATCACTCATCACCTCTGCCTGTCCTCCTCGCCAGTTTTCCGCTCTTAATTCATCCCTGACAAATCTCTTCTATTCTGCTGTCAGAGTCTGCTGCTCATCACTCCTACCACTGCTTTTAATCAACCGAGCACCGACGCAACCCCCATTTTCTGCTCTGTGCCACTGACCCTCTTGCCTAAACAATCTCTAACCGGATGAATGAACCTGAGCAAGTCATTACCTCTTCCAGCTTATTTCCCTAATAGTTCAACTGAAGAGGTCACCAACAGCCCTTCCAGTTTTGTTATTCTATCATTAGTCTCTTCTGCCTCCTAATGATTTTTTAATTTTCTCAAGTTTCTCACAAAATGGCTGACTCAGCTTTTGTAGATTATCAACCAACTGCAGTATTCATTTCTTTCCATGAAGCAAACAACGCATATACTCAGTGCTCTGTGGTTAACCTTCTAGCAGTTATTAAGTATATACATTGACCATTCAATGCCTTTACTACCAAAGAGATTTTCCAGGAAATTCAGTTCAATGTCCCCAAAAAGACTGAAGGCTCTAGAAAGCGTGGGTTCATTTTTTCGGGCCTTTAAAATAACAAAAGTACATTTTGGTCAACACATCCTAGAATTCAGTTTTTTCACTCATTCATCTCAGCCTTACCAATTAGCAAGGTTTTACTGAAACTTTCATTGGAAGAGTCTTTCTTACTAAAAGAAAGCCTACTTGTAACAATTTTACAAAGACTTGGGGAAGGATAATAAATATATTACCAAAAATCCATTAATATTGAAATGTTTATTAAATCTGGCAAAGTGGTTGATTTCCTACAGCAATTTCCTAACACATGTATGAAGGAAGATTAGCTTATTACCAATGCTACACAAGGACATCTCTGCTCTCACTGCATTTCACACTTTCAAAACTGTTATCCTAGCTCTGCTACAATAATTCCATAACCAGTCTTTGTCTAATCAGCCTGGGTTTAATTTTAATCTAGCTTTTTAGGTGTCACTTGAGATTTTAAAACAAAGAGGAAAAAAGGTGTACAAATTATTTTGTAAAACATAACCAAAAGAATACAAAAAGCAAAGCAAAACACCCCATCCCCATCAAAATATAATTCAAAGAAAATATATTCATTCACTACATATTATTTATTGTGCACTCTCGAGGGGCTTGTAGTTTAGAACAGTCATGCGTGCAAGCACAGACACACACACAACCAACCAAAAAGGTAAAGTGTGGAAAAGCCCACAAAAAAGCACAAAACAAGCACTATCAGAGTTCCAAAAGTACATGATGGCTTCCATGTGGGCAGCTGCACATAAACATTCAGAATCTGGACTCTGAAAAGCAGGTAGAATTTCATGAACAGGAGGAGTAAGGAAGAGTGAACAACAAGAAAGAGCACTCCAGGCAGAGAGAGATCAACATTCAACAACACTGAAACTACTGAATGTCTCTGCACAAGCAAAAGGACACAGAAGCAGAAAGAAGCGGTAAGTACAGGCACTTCTGGGACACAAAGACATTCAGGGCAGTCTAGTTCCAGGGTCTATACTATGATAACTTCTTCCTGAGGTTATAGTCTATATTTTGTTTTTAGACTAAATAATTTCATTTTTAGAGGTGGGGAGACCACTAATATTTCTTAGATTTACAACTAATAAGAGAATATAGAAAGAGAAGATAATTCCCCACAAAAAATACATTATCCCTCAAAAACACTGGAATACCTGAATATTTTCATTCATTCAACAACTATGTATTAGCACCTATTCTGTGCAGGCTCTGTCCTAGGCACTTGAGATACATAAGTGAACAAGAGAGACAGATCTTTGTCTTCATGGTGCTTCCATTCTAACAGAGGTAGACAAACAAGAAATGTCATAAATGAGCAAAGTGTACAGTATGGGAGATGGTGACAAGTGCTATGACAAAGAGCACAAGTAGAGCAGGGGAACGGGGATCAGAGGGTGGAAGAGATCAGTCTGTAAGTTTAAAGGTAGGAGGGAAGGTTTCAGTGAGAAGATGATATTTGAGCAAAGACTGGAAGGAAGGAAGAAGACTCAGCCACATGCATATCTGGGGAAGAGCATTCAGGAAGAGGGAATAACCAAAGGCCAAGGCAGCAATGCCAAGCATGTTCAAGGAAGAAGGGAATGTGGCTAGGAGGGAGGGCGAGACATGGGCAGAGAGGAGATCAGAGGTAAAAGAAGGCAGGATTCAGGTGGTCAAAAGCCTTGTCAACCATAGGAAAAATCTGGGGTTTTCATCTAAACAGGATGAGATGGGAGACTGGAATTGAGGTATATACACTATCGATACTATGTATAAAATAGACAACTAATGAGAACATACTATATAGCACAGGGAACTCTACTTAATGCACTATGGTGACCTAAATGGGAAGGAAATCCAAAACAGAGGGATATATGTATACGTATAGCTGATTCATTTTGCTGTACAGTAGAAACTTACACAACATTGTAAAGCAACCATACTCCAATAAAAATTAATTTAAAAAATAAATAAATAAACAGGATGAGAAGACACTGGAGGGATCTGAGCAAAGGATCACATGATCTGACTAGAGCTTTTCAAGGATCACTGGCTGCTCTGTAAGAACTGATTATAGGGGAGCCAAGGTGGAATCAGAATGACAGGAGGCTGTTATAATAATCGAGGCAAGAGATTTGGGTGGCTTACACCAGAGTGGTAGAAGGAACTGGATACTGGATATTTTGAAGTTAAAGTCAGTAAGATTTCCTAATAGACTGTATGTGGGTGAGAGAGGAAGAGCTGAAAATGACCCAAGGTTTTTACAATGTAGTTGAAAAGTTGCACAGAGCCAGATTTTTCTAAGTCCATCGTATCTCAGGTTCACTAATGGGGACCATATTTCAAGGAACCACTTAGTAAATCTTTTCACAAAGGAAGCAATTCTCCTGGAGTACTGTGAATCACCTCCTAATCAATCTATTCACAGCTTCAGATTTCCAATAGTTTATCTGCTGAGTGAACTACATTATTTCTTGGTTTCAACAATCCCTTTTCATCAAATAAGAGCAATGTATACAAATAAAGATGTCTTAAATATATGTTACTTGGCATCCATAAAAACACACAAGATGTTACATGAGAACCTCATTTACATCTCATTTCACTGTCATAATAACCCTGAAAAGTAACAGCCCTATTTACTAGATGAAGAACGTTATGCTCAGAGGTTAGCAATCTTTGTCCAAGGTCAAACTTCTTAGCAAGTAGCAAAGCTCAGACCTGCTGTACTGACCCTAAAGCCAATCTTCCCGTTAGCGCTACTGTTCC
Source organism: Delphinus delphis (assembly GCF_949987515.2). Lineage (NCBI taxonomy): Eukaryota > Metazoa > Chordata > Mammalia > Artiodactyla > Delphinidae > Delphinus > Delphinus delphis. Next base: position 94,388,518 of record NC_082690.1, on the reverse strand, counting down.
CCAATGTCATACTCCTGAGAAGCAGTAATTGTTCAAAATCTTTAGTTTTCTAGTCTTTCCTCCCTTCCCCCAATGACTAGATCATTTAAGTAGAAATAACTTCACTTAACAGTGGTAAGGATAACTTTTCAGAAACTGGATAGTCTCCCTGGAATTGCCAGTTAGAGACCACGCAAACACGTTTTTTCACCAGACAAAATGAATAAGAAAACAAAGCATTCGGATGTGTGGCAGGCTCCTCAACAAACACGTTTTTTCACCAGACAAAATGAATAAGAAAACAAAGCATTCGGATGTGTGGCAGGCTCCTCAACTATCACACCACAGTTCTATGGAGTGACCTCGAGAAAGCAATAACCCAGTTTCAGGGTTCATTCAACGTTATCATCCAGTCTCTGGTCAAGAGTAGAACTTCCCATACCACAGTGATTAGATTTTCCCCCAGGGAGAAATAGTCTTTGAAAGATGATAACCAGAAAGTGCACAAAAATGGCCTCCCGTACTATAAAGTACGAATTTACATTTTTTAAAGGCAATTTTAACTGAGATTATCTGAATAACCTGCTCTTCTCTATCTCTGTGACAATGCAACAGCTTCAGAAAGATCATAGAAGCAAAAACTTCTGTTTAAAGTTGCAACTCAGGGCTTCCCTGGTGGTGCAGTGGTTAAGAATCCGCCTACAGGTGACACAAGTTCGAGCCCTGGTCCAGGAAGATCCCACGTGACGCGGAGCAACTAAGCCTGTGCACCACAACTACTGAGCCTGTGCTCTAGAGCCCGCAAGCCACAGCTACTGAACCCGAGTGCCACAACTACTGAAGCCTGAGCACCCAGAGCCCGAGCTCCACCAGAGAAGCCACCAAAATGAGAAGCCCACACACCACAATGAAGAGTAGAACCCTCTCTCCACAACTAGAGAAAGCCCACTTGCAGCAACGAAAACCCAACGCAGCCAAAAATAAATAAATAAATTTACTTAAAAAAATAAAGTTGCAACTCAGCATTACCCTTCTGCTTAAAATCCCCACAATTGTCTTCCATGTTCTTAAACAGCCCTGCTCACTGCCCCTGAGCCCCTCTCCACTCCCATCTTACATCATGCCTACCCTTCCTTGGCTCCAAGTGCTCAGGCCTTGTTTTAAGGGGACCCTGCTCTTTCCCACCTCAGGAGCCTAGCACCTGCTGGTCCCTCTGCTCTGTCTGCTACTCTTCACTTCCCTTCAGATCTCAGCTCAGTCATCACTCTGACCTTCCTTCACAAGCTCCCATAGAACCAAGTGTGTCTGCTTTCCACCACTTAACAGGGCAGTTTGTTTCTGATTCCTGTTTGCCGTCCCACTGGTCTGTTACAAGGTCCATGGCCAGCCTCAGGAGGATGTGGACGGTGGGTGGACAAATGAACAGTGTTGGATCACACTCTCCACCAAGATGGTGAAGGCTTCACCCTCCCTGCCTCCTAGCCTTAATCGTAATCTATCCCAGAAGGCAGAGATATAAATTGCTATATTTTAATATTTTTATGTTCAGGAAAGATGAGCAGGAGAGAAATGGAATAAAGGATCTGTGCAACAGACTGAATTCATATGCTAGAAACAAAAATGTATATGTTGAAATCCTAACCCCCTCAATATAATGGTTTTGGGAGGTGATTGGGTCATGAGGGTGGAGCCCTAACAAATGGCATCAGTGCCCTTATAAGACACCCCAGAGAGCTCCCTGGCCCCTTGTCATGTGAAGACAGAACAAGAAGACAGCTATCTATAAACTAGGATGCAGTTCCTCATCGGAGACCGAATCTGCCAGCACCTTGATCTGACTTCCCAGCCTCCAGAACTGTGAGAAATGTTTGTTGTTTAAGCCACCTAGCCTATAGTATTTTTGTTAGAGCAGCCCAAACGAACTATGACACACTATTAAATTTCTTTTAACTTATCCTTATCTACAAATGGCTTTAAAGGCAATGGAATTGATCTATTCAAATCCACTTACCAATGTATTCTCACTAACCAAATCTTTCAATAATTTTTTTCTGAAACTGAAAGAAATCATCCTCAACCAACAAAAACAAACAGAAAATTAGTTTTGAAGCTCAATACTCTCACTTGAGTGAGAGTAGCAAAGGTAATCTCAGTTTGCTGAAGATGCAGCCAGCCAGCTATTAACCTTTTCTTACTAAGCCTTATCTTGTCAATTAGCTCAAGTGATTAGTATATAATGCTACAAAGACTAATAATATTACTAATAAGTTATTAAGCATTTATGTACTAGGCACTGCACCACCTGTTTTACACAGAACAAGTATTCTCATTTACCCTTCACAACAATCCTATGAAAACAGGTGCCAGTATTATCCCCATTCTGTAGATGAGGAAAGTGAGGCTCACAGATGTCTACTACCTCACTCAATGTTACACTCTAGTTTAAAGTAGAGGAGCTAGAATCCAAGTCTAGATTTGAGTCTCCGAGTCTCAGGTTTGACCCTTAAATAGGAAAATTATTATTGCACAGAAAGGAAGACGAAGAACAGAAAAAAAAAAAAAAAAAAAGGAAGCAGGAGACAATGGAGGCTGGTGTGAGGTTGGAGGAAACAGCTCAGAGTACAGAGGCTGAATTTCTAATTCCAGGAAACCATCCTCTTTGGTTTTTCCTCCAAATAAGACCAGGGCATGCTTTTAGGGCCGATCCTCCAGTTACATCTGTTTCCTCTTACACAGCTCTAGCCCTAGTGCTTTAAGGTTGCCGCTGCTAACTCCAATCTGGAGACTGTTCCATTTAGGCCTATGGACTCCCTTTTCAGAGATGAAGTGAAGAATTAATAAATATCTTCAAGAACTTTTATGACTAAGTTCATCTGTTTCTCTGCCCTCCACCATCTGGCTGCTTTAAAAAAAACAAAACAGGGCTTTCCCTGGTGGCGCAGTGGTTGAGAGTCCGCCTGCCGATGCAAGGGATACGGGTTCGTGCCCTGGTCTGGGAAGATCCCACATGCCGCGGAGCGGTTGGGCCCGTGAGCCATGGCCGCTGAGCCTGCGCGTCCGGAGCCTGTGCTCCGCAATGGGAGAGGCCACAACAGTGAGACGCCCGCGTACCGCAAAAATAAATAAATAAATAAATAAAATTAAATAAATAAATAAATAAAAATAAAAAAACAAAACAAACAACCAAACAAAAAAAACAACTTTTTAAAAAAACACTGCGATCAACATCAAAAACAAACTCACCAGCAAGAACAGGTCTACCAGAATGTCAACAAGGAGCATATTACACTAACCAAGCTGGACCTCCGGAGATTCACTAAATCCATTTGAGAACGCCAGACTGATAAACAGAAAACAGCATTCAAGGTCTGGTCCAGCCGTATTGATGACAGTCAAACCCTTCGCTTTGTTAAGAAGCACCTTGAGCGCCTTTCCAATGTGTTCCCATGCAACAAGATTCACGGTTACAAATCTGAAGAAAATCCCAAGCTACTTGATTCCAAAATGTGCTACTTATCCTGCAATGGTTCCAGAATTACCAAGCATGTCCAGATTTGAAAGTGTGCCTTAAATCAAAAAGCAATAAAGTTCCTAAGGTATAAAGGAATCTACCCCAAGTATCCATGTAGTCTGTAAGCCAATCCCCACCACACACAGCATGTAGATGCTGCATAAAGGACAACTTGGCTTTGCATCCTGATCCTGTAACTCACCAGCTATGAAACCACAGACGAAGTCATTTACCTAAGCCCCTGTTTCCTTCTCTGTACACTGGGGATTTTGGAGCACAACTCAAAGAGAAATTAATGATAATCTATGTGAAGTGCCTAGAACACTTCAAGCATTCAATAAGTGATAGTAATATTTCTTCTGGACTTGCCAAATTAAATAACATTTCATACATACATATGTACATACATAATCATGTGGTACCTCAAAACTTAGTTAAAGAAAGGGACCCACTGTCAGTGGGCCCGGGTCACTCAAGTAGCCTTCAACAGTTTGAGGTAACTAGACCAATCCTGCATAGCTGTCCAATGTAAAAACAGAAATTACACACCACACCTGATTTTGAGAATCTGATTCTTGGAGCTTGGCTAAGCAGAGCCAGCTTTGATGAATGGCTTTTCCACGGAAGAACCCCACCACCCCATACCCCTTTTTTTTTTTTGCAGTACACGGGCCTCTCACTGTTGTGGCCTCTCCCGTGCGGAGCACAGGCTCCGGATGCGCAGGCTCAGCAGCCATGGCTCACGGGCCCAGCCGCTCCGCGGCATGTGGGATCTTCCTGGACCGGGGCACGAACCCATGTCCCCTGCATCGGCAGGCGGACTCTCAACCACTGTGCCACCAGGGAAGCCCTCCCATACCCTTTTTAAGTCCTCATTGTCTACTGAATTAGGAAAACCTTGCAATACTACAGAGCCAAATGAGTTCCATCGCTTTGGAAAATCTCAGGGATCTGATAGTGCAGATGTGCAGAGGGCAAAATGCAGAGAAGACGACCCTTTGCAAAATCTAACTCACTCCACAGAATGGACTATTTTTTGTTGTTGTTGTTAAACTTCATAGTTTATTTGGATTTCATTAGTTTTCCTTTTTTTAAATTAATTTTTATTGGAGTATAGTTTGCTTTATAATGTGTTAGTTTCTGTTGTATAGAAAAGTGAATCAGCTATACATATACATATATTCCCTCTTTTTTGGATTTTCTTCCCCACAGAATGGAATATTAATCAGCAATTTAAAAAAAAAAAAAAAAGGGCTTCCCTGGTGGCGCAGTGGTTGAGAGTCCACCTGCCGATGCAGGGGACACGGGTTCGTGCCCTGGTCCAGGAAGATCCCACATGCTGCAGAGTGGCTGGGCCTGTAAGCCATGGCCATTGGGCCTGTGCATCCAGAGCCTGTGCTCCGCAACGGGAGAGGCCACAACAGTGAGAGGCCTGCGTACCCAAAATAAAAAAATGAAGCCACTGAAACATGCCACAACATGAAGGAACCTTGAAAACACTGTGCTAAATCAAAGAAGCCAGCCATCAAAAACTTCACATTATCTCATTCGATTTACATGAAATATACAGAATAGGGAAATGTATATTGACAGAAAAAGGGGGTGGGAATGAGGGAGTGACAGCTAATAGGTACAGGGTTTCTTTTAAGGAAGATGAAAATGTTCTAAAATTAGGTTATAATGATGGTTGCGCAACCCTATGAATATAATAAAAACCTTGACTTGTACACTTTAAAATGGGTAAACTGTATGGTCTATGAGTTATATTTCAATAAAGCTATTTTTAAAATCTAACTCATTAACTGATTAGTGGATCCTTCATTCTTTGCTGCCTGGAGCTATATCCTCTCCTTTAGAAACTAAGAGCTCAGAGTTGCACCTATCACCTCCACTTTATTTTTATTTTTTTATTTTTTTTTAAAGATTATTTATTTATCTGGCTGTGTTGGGTCTTCGTCGCTGTGCACGGGCTTTCTCTAGTTGCAGCGAGCGGGGGTTACTCTTCGTTGTGGTGCATGGGCTTCTCATTGTGGTGGCTTCTCTTTGTTGCAGAGCACGGGCTCTAAGCGTGCCGGCTTCAGTAGTTGCAGCACGTGGGCTCAGTAGTTGTGGCTCACGGGCTCTAGAGCACAGGCTCAGCAGTTGTGGCGTACGGGCTTAGTTGTTCTGTGGCATGTGGGATCTTCCCTGAAGAGGGCTTGAACCCGTGTCCCCTGCATTGGCAGGCGGATTCTTAACCACTATGCCACGAAGGAAGTCCCCACTTTATTTCTATATCAATCATTTCAGATAAACTCCAATGATGGAAACTTGCTCAAATAAATGCAAAATGTGTCTACGCTCAAACCAAATTCTACAGATTACATTCTCTGTTGCTCCACAGCAAGGACTATTCACTTCTTAGCACAAACTGACCACTTCTGTTAGCAATCTTCTTTTCATTACTTGCTACAGTGACCTTCAAACAACTTGAAGCTCCACTTTCACAGGATCTCTTTGTTCTTGGAAAAGATACAGAAAGTATCACATGACAATGGCAGGCAAGAGAGCCTCACCTCCTAAATTGGCTAAACCCACCTGCTAGGGACCTAGTGAAATCAGCGTAATTCACTTGAGTGGGACTGTTACTGGAGAAAACTAGGGAAGGAATGACCCAGCTCTTGATTAGAAGATGAAGGAGATAAATTAGAGCATGGGCCGTGTAATGGATGGTATTAAAAACCTACTGGACTAAGAAATCTGGGGTATGGAATATTTTTACAGATTGCAAAGCACAACTGTATTTCGGGGATTTTCCAAGGTTTTTTTTTTTTAAACGTCTAGAAGAGCTTATATCTGATCAATATGCCAGTTACTGTGGGAAAAGACAAAAAATGAGGACCCACAGTCCCTGCCTCTCAGATTCTAAAATCTGAGGGGGAGAAATTAAACATACTCACATACAGAGACTTAAGAATAACAAGTATAAAAATATACTACCAACTCAACACATATTATGTAATACTTAAAATAATTGGTTATGGAAAGGAAGATGTTAAATAAACATCAGTATTAAAAACTTAGGCAATGCCTCCCTAATGACACCAAGGTGCCCTAAAACCGAGTTCCCTTATTGAGTTTATGATTATTCTCTTTACCCAAAACTTTATTCCTTCTCTGGTCCCCTCTGACCTCAATCCTGTTCTAACTGAACACTAATCAACCAGAGTCAGATGACTGAAACTGCCACTGTCCATATAACATCATTAATGTACTAAAACTGCTGTTGTCAATGGCATCATTAACGTATAAACTCAGGTTGTTTCTCCACTACAAGATGAGCTCACAGACCCCTGAGCCACGGACCACCTGGCCTGGGAATCATAAACCAGAGACACCCTCACTCCCAAAACTATGATTAGGAAATGTCACAGAAATGTCCCTATGATGATTAACCCCAGCCTCTCTGTTCTTTCCCGTGGAAAAAAAAAAAAAAGAAAGAAAAAAAAAACAGAACCTTAAACTCAAAGACCAAGTTGAAGTGGATCTGAGGCTTGTCTCCCACTCCCCTGCTTGGTGCCCTGCAAATAAACCCTTACTTTGTTGCAAACACTTACTGTCAGAGTTTGGCTTTCAGCACCACAGGCACAAGAGCCCTTGCCTGGTTACGTTAATAATTGGTTGAACAAATTACCTATTTTTAATCACAATTTAACCCTAATTATTCAAGTGTCATCTCTGCTGGTTTGTTTTTCAAATTATTTCAGTTTTTCTTTGTTTTTCAAAGATTCCCTGAATTTGGAGAGATAAAGGAAGACGTATTTTCTTTTAAGATCCAGGCCCCCACATGTAAGTAATGTTAAAAATAACAACTTCATTATTTCTTCTACTTAAGTACTTAAAAAAGACAGTTTTCCCAACAAGTGAACTGGACAACATTTCACTTTATGATACTATGATCCTCTCTGTTATATCCCAGTGTTCTAGTTCAAATTTCATTTCCAAATCTTTTAAACATTGCCCTTAATTTATCAAACATCCTTCCTCTGGGGCCAAATCTTTTCAATATAAATAATACTTATGAAATGACAATGTCATATCACTTGGCTTTTTACTATGGATTCATATACAGATGACTTGGTCCCTTTGAGTTATTAGCCACTATGGTCAATTTTAGATCGTTAAAAAAAAAGTCATTACCATAAGTCTTTGCTTACAAATTATAAAACTTACTCATCTTGATATATGATTTCCTAAAGCACTAGAGTCTTGTTCAAAAGTCAACAAGCGGACTTCCCTGGTGGCGCAGTGGCTAAGAATCCGCCTACCAATGCAGAGGACATGGGTTCAAGCCCTGGTCCAGGAAGATCCCACATGCGTCGGAGCAGCTAAGCCCACGTGCCACAACTACTGAAGCCCGCACACCTGGAGCCCGTGCTCCGCAACAAGAGAAGCCCCAGCAATGAGAAGACTGCGCACCGCAACGAAGAGTAGCCCCGCTCACCACAACCAGAGAAAGCCCACGCAAAGCAACGAAGACCCAACACAGCCTAAATAAATAAAGCCTTCATTAAAAAAAAAAAAGTCAAAAAGCAAGTTTTCCAAACCTGACAACCAAGAATTTGGGCTTATCAACCGTGAAATTACAATCTTGATTATAATCAAGCTGAGCACTTCACTTGCTTTTTCAACGATCAAAAGACAATTAAGTGACTTTTTAAAATATGTATTATGTTAATAGCTGCTTCACATATTCATTCCTACTTGAGATGTTTTCTCCTTTTGTTGCTGTCCCAAAATGTTAATTTATTATGTTTTTCCTACTAAGTTGTTGAAATGTTTTTGAGTGAATAAAGTTCAGAACATGGAGTGACATTATTTGTGTACCTTATTTGAGCCTAGTCTGAAAGCAACCCCTAACCACTCCAAAATTCAATAAAATGCTTTGTGAAGTGTACATTCAATTATAAAACAGCAGAATGAATAATCACATCGGAGAACGGCACATCACTCGGTTTAAAAAAAAAGCTAAAAGAAACAAAAAATAAGGAAAGAAAATCAACAAAAAAGGCAGAAAAAGAAAATCAATAAGCGCAAAACTTTCCTCAGATGTTTCCCAACTTCTCCAATCTGACCTTTCTCCTCCATCCTCAAAATCCCCCGACTAGATGGAACAAGACCTGTTTGTTTAGCTCACTCTTTCTGGGAATACTTTTTCCTGCAAATGTCCTTCTGCAGAAAGTATTTCCGATTTCTACATGAAGAGTACCGTTTTGCAGAAGCAATAATTCTTGCTACTCATTAGGACTCCAGAACAGTTTACCAATTTTTTTTGTAAATTACCTGAACTAGGCCGAATCCAAGGTTCCAAAGAGCAGAAAGTCTTCTGAAATTCTATGTCCTCTTCCTCCACCCTCGCCTCCCAAAAGGCAACAGAATGCTTTTCATCCTGAGCACAGGGCCAGTATTCAAGCCAAAGACTTTGTTTTAAAAACACTCATAAGGGGCGAGCCAAGGTGCGTAGAGTGCGACTAAGGAAGCAAGCAGCAAGGCGACTAACTCCGTGAACCCGGAACGGCTTAAAGAACACAAGCCCCAGGGAGTTCAGGCCAGATTTCTCCCGCGCCCACCAACTGGCCCTTTAGATTCGCTGACTTAAGCCAGCAATGTATTTAGTATTTAAAAACTCTAGAAGTCTAAGCAAGCCAGAAAATGGCTTAGGCGACAGGCGGGTATGCGGGACGCAGTAATCTCAGAATGGAGGAGAGGGGAGCTGGGGATGGGAAGGCCAAGCGCTGGGCCCAGAAGTGGTCAGCGCGTACCAGGCCCGGCCGGGAGCCGCGCGAGCCGCAGCAGGAGCGAGGGGGCCGGCGGCCCTCGATTCGACTCACCTGCCCATTCACCGAGCCCTGGTCCGACCCCCGGCTCGTGACCCAAACCCCAGACCCGAAGGGCCGTGAAGAGCGAGCAGGAGATGCGCAGAGCCAGGTAGGCCACGGTGCCCGCGCCCACCCAGTATAGGAAGCCGGCGGCAGGCAGAGAGCTCTCCATGGCTTTCAACCAGGCCTCACTACCTTCGTGAATGGAAAAAACAAACGAATGAATGCAGGAAGAGGCGCTGGCCGTGAAGATGAGGACTACCGTAATAGGCGCTGCTCCTACACAGCTTTGGGCCTAAACCCCGCCCATGGCACCACATCCGTGCCGCCATTGGTGATCTATCTTTCTCTCTGCCTGTAGTGCGTCGGTCATTGGCTGACCCTAGTTTCACTGCCCCGCCCACGACCCCCCTTGCTCTCACCGAGCAGCGTTTCCGTTCTAAGGAGGCGGATCGCTCACCTGCCAATCAAACTTCAGTCCCGCCCAACGTGTCCCCACGCCCCCAGGATTCAGCCAGAGGGTTGCAAGTCTCACCGCCGCCAAATCGCTCAGGTCTCTCATTGGCTGGAGAAGGCCTCGCGATTACCGAAGGTTGTGCTCCGATTGGCCAATCAGACCCAGTCTGGTTTGAGCTTGGGTTTGAGGAGGGAATGGGGTCAGAGACACCGGTAGTGAATGAGAAGATTGTAGTAAGAAGTGGAGCCATGGTTTTATTTTCACATCTTTGTTAAATGTGCTGTCGTTGTTCCCGTAAGCTTTTCCGAATATAGGTTTGCATCTCCTGTTTCTGTGCCGTCCCCACGACACACCTTCGCTCCGGTTACACAGCCTTACGGAGGGCCTTCTAAATGCCAGGCGTCCCTCCCGCGCGGAGCATTAAATAACATAGTTCCCAATGTCTTGGAGTTCAAGGCAAATAACTTCATGGCGTCAAATGACTATAATACGCAATGGCATAAGAGCTATAAAATGAATGAAAGATACATTATGGGAATACAGCTTGATGAACAGTTAGATGGGGGAAGGGCTCCATGTTTTAACTGGACTTAAAGGACTATAGAGATTTTTCTTTTACTTTCCTTTTGTATTTCTTTTTTTTTTTGGTGGGGGGGCGCGGGGGAGTGGTGAGACGGTGCAAAAGTGCACAGTCCAAGTACAGATATGAAAACCACCTCAGCAAAGTTCCAGAGAAGTAGGACCACAAGGTAAATTTAAGAAATTGTGTAATGCCATATAGTGCTTCACACGTATTCCCTCATCCTCCCATCAAGAGTTTTTGTTTCTTTTTCTGGCAGGGATTTGGGAATCATATAAGATACCTAATATTTCTTCTTAGCCAGTAGGGGCTGCTGATTCAAGACTTGAGAGTTTCTTAAAAGGCAGAGACTTAAGGGTAATAATTCTAAGGGTCAACATTTCAACACATCGTGAAGCTAAAGTCATAATTTTATAATATTTACTTTAAGAGCCTTATCTCTCCCTGCCCAACCCCCTCTCTCCTCCTCTTATAGGATTAATTAGATATAACCTCTTACGGGATTATATATTATTTCTCCACTCCCTCTTATAGGATTAATTAATGTTCTTCATAAACTGTCAGTTGTCCAGCAGAATTCAGCCATGTGAGTTGAGCTGGCACCATATTTTGTTTTAATTGAATTTGATATCTTTGGCTGGGGCTGCCTGTCCAATTCAACTGAAGTCTCACCACTCCTCTCCCTCTCCCTCACCTTCATCTTCTCTCTCTTGTCAAAACCTTTGCCTACAGTACAGCCCCAAATTTATATATCCCAATTCATCATTGCTCACCAAAAAAGGTCCCTCCAGATATTCAATCCCATTCTTCTTAGAATAGGGTGGAAGGAGGGGAAAAGAGTTACATAAACTAAAAATACATATTTTGTTGCATTTGTATGTATGTACTGTATGCATATATAGCTCACACTACAATTTATGATTATTGGGAACACTATGCTGTGAATCCATAGGACCTAGAATAGTACCTGGAAGTTGGAGACACTCAAATATCTAACAGATAAGTAGAAGTAAAGATTCATTCATTCAACAAACACTATTCTGGGAATTCCCTGGCGGTCCAGTGGTTAGGACTCTGCGCTTTCACTGCTGAGGGCCCGGGTTCAATCCCTGGTCAGGGAACTAAGATCCTGCAAGCCTCCCAGCACAGCCAAAAATATATATATTATTCTGCTCTAATTATGTACCAGTAACTGAACTCGGTACTAGGTATACAATAGTGAAAAAATGGTCAATTCTTAATCCTCATCCTATTTTATCATTCAACAGTGGGTGGCCACTGTTTTCCTCACCAGCTGCTCCTTCCCAGAGTCCTTTGCTGGTCCTTGCTCTTGATGACCCCTAAATCTTGCAATGCCCTTGGGCTCAGACCCCAGCTCTCTTCACTTCTCTACATTTTATCTAGTCCCTTGCTTTTTTGCTTGTTTGTTTGTTTTTGTTTGTTTGATCTTGGCCATACCACGCAGCTTGCAGGATCTCAGTTCCCTGACCAAGGACTGAACCTGGGCCGTGGCAGTGAAAGCACCGAATCCTAACCACTATACCACCAGGGAACTACCATAGTCCCTTGTTTTTAAATATCAACTGTAAGCGGATAATTTCCAAATGTCTCTAGCCAGACCAGAGTGTGTACACACACACACACACACACACACACACACACACACACACACACACATCTCCACCTGCCTACCCAACATCTCCACTCAGATGTACAATAAAAATAAACACCTCAAATTTAACATTCAAAGCAGAACTCTACTCCAACCATACACACACCCCTCCCTTCCCCTGTTAAAGGCACCACTATATACCCACTTCTGAAAGCCCAAAATCTAGGGGTCAACCTTGATTTGATTTTTTGCCTTTCCATTGCATTCCGGTATCCAATTCTTCAGCAAGTCTTTTTCATTCTACCTCCAAAATATACCTTGACAGGCCACTTCCCCCACTTCTGCTCCTACCAACCTAATCCAGATGACAAGTATTCCTTACCTGGAATATGGCAATAGCCTCCTAACTCATCCCCCGAAGCCTGTCTTGGCGTTTGTTCTCCATGAAGCAACTAGAATTTTTTTAAGAAAATTCGATATTTCTTTCGCTCAAATCCCTTCACAGACTTCACATCACGTTAACAAATCCTCCAACACCAGCTTAACCGCCCTGACCTTTCCAGCAGTATCAACCACCCTCTCCTATGTTCACTTGATTCCAGCCACACTTTTTGCAGTTTCTCAGATAAGTCAAGTTCATTTCAATCTCAAAGTAGTTTCACTTCTTGTTCCCTCTCCCTGGAACCTCTTACCTTCTATTTCCCAAGACTCAGTCCTTTACATCATTTAGACTTTTGCTCACCACTTGTGATTTTCACTGACTTACCTACATAAATAGACCAAATAGCCTGTCTCCTTTGCCCTGTCACTACTTATCCTTTTACCCTAATTTGTTTTCCTTATAACACTTAATGTTTTCAAATTCTCTGATTAATTTTTGTTCATCTTCCCAATAGCATGTTAAGTTCATGAGGACAGTGATCTTTTCTTGTCCATCCCTGTTCTCTTCATCTCAGATGTGCACCTAAGAGTGCTTGACACTTAGTAGGTATTCAATAAATTCCCATTGAATGGATGAATGATGAATGAAGGAGAACAGTTTAGCAGGAGAGACAGACATTAAGAAAATATCCAACCAATTATATGGTAAAAATTGTAATAAGTACAAAGAAGAAAAGAACAGGGCTTAAGGAAAGAGGATAGGTGGGGAGAGGAGACTGCCCTGAAAGGCCTTTCTAAGGAAGTAGCATTTAAACTGGATCTAAGGATAAGCAGAAATTAATTTGGCAAAGAGTGGAGTGGAGGAGAGGAGAGGAAAGAGCAACAATACCTGTTAATGGTTTTGAAGAATACACATATGTGTCTCTAGCACCCACCATAGCATCTGACATAAAATTAAACAGGCATTAAAAAATAATTGTTGATTTTGGATTTTTCTTAATAAATAAAGACAGGTACCATAGAAATATACTTTCCATTTCTGTTAGAGTTCATATTAGTATGTTATTTTAACTCAAGGAATATTGAAGATGGAAACCACCTCATTTTGATATCTGTTCTTTTTCTATAAAATCTGCACACTACCCATGCAATTAACAGGAATAATTTTTATTAAAAATGTACACATTTATTCTGATCACCTCAACTTCCTTTTAGGAATATTAATTATTCTATTGATTAAAAGTTAAAAAAAAGAGGCTTCACAGAGTGAAGTGGTACATGACAGAGTTAAGCCCTTTCTGGTTCAGACAATTACACACTTCTGGAAATGAACAACAATCCTTTGCCCCTGGATAAAACTTATGAACCACTAAAAACACTAATACATACAGGAACCTATGGTGGTCTACTCCTATTCAGCAGTATTCTGTGCTAAAATTTAATATAGACCACGGTTCCCAGAGATTGGTAGAAACATATGAAACCATTAAAAACTCTCCGAAGAGGGAGCAAAACTATAAAACTTTGGGCTTGGTGTCAGGGAAATCTGGGACAAGATCCTACTTCTACCTCTTATTAGCTGTATGATCTTGGGTGGATTTAGCTACTAAGCATTCAAATTCTACATCTGTAAAATGCGGCAATACTACTTAAGCAGTGATTGGCACAGAGATATTGTGTTCAGAGAGGTTGGTACTACTTTTATCCCCATTTTACAGATGAGGAAAGTGAGGCTTAAAACATTTACATAATTTTCCTATAGACACAGAGAAACTAAGTAGTAGAATTGGGATCTCAATTTAAAAGCTGTGGTTGAGAAAACCATAATCTGAAAGGATATACGCACCCCAATGTTCATTGTAGCACTGTTTACAATAACGAAGACATGGAAGCAACCTAAATGTCCATCATCAGAGGAATGGGTAAAAAAGATGTGGTACATATATACAATGGAATACTACTCAGCCATAAAAGAGAATGAAATAATGTTATTTGCAGCAACATGGATGGATCTAGAGGTTATCATACTAAGTGAAGTAAGTCAGAGAAAGACAAATATATGATATCACTCAGGTGTGGAATCTAATTTAAAAATGAAGATACAAATGAATTTATTTACAGAACAGAAACAGACTTATAGATATCGAGAACAAACTTATGGTTACCAAAGGGGAAACATGGCGGGGGAATAAATCAGGGGCTTGGGTTGAACACACACACTACTATGTATAAGACAGATAACCAATAAGGACCTACTGTATAGCACCGGGAACTCTACTCAATATTCTGTGATAACCTATATGAGAAAAGAATCTATAAAAAGAATGAATATATGTATATATATAACTGAACCACTTTGCTGTACACCTGAAACTAACACAACATTGTAAATCAACTATACTCCAATAAAATTAAAATAAAAAAAGAAATGCATGGAAAAAACTGTGATTATTAAATAATTTCTCAATAACTAGATCAGAGAAGGCAACATTTAAAAAAATGCTTAAGGGAGAATAGAACAGTCTCTAGAAATATTTGGTTGTTACACAGATAACATACTCAGACGTAACCACATTGGATTTCAGTCTCATTTATTTAAAAGATTTAGAGTTCAGAATAATCTTTAATATGGAAAAAAATGGGAATCAACCAAATTGTATCATATTAATATACCAATATTCCCATTTAATTGTAAATTCATTTGCAGTATTTCTGTAAATTGAGTTCCAGGTCAGATTTTCATGGTGAAATCAGGAGTAGTTCAATATAATGAAACAAAATTCCATAATTAGAGAATTACACAGAAGCTAGGAATTTTTAAGAATACATTACAACAGGGCTTCCCTGGTGGCGCAGTGGTTGAGAGTCCGCCTGCCGATGCAGGGGACACGGGTTCGTGCCCCGGTCCGGGAGGATCCCACATGCCGCGGAGCGGCTAGGCCCGTGAGCCATGGCCGCTGAGCCTGCGTGTCCGGAGCCTGTGCTCCGTAACGGGAGAGGCCACAACAGTGAGAGGCCCGCGTACCGCAAAAAAAAAAAAGAATACAGTACAACAGAGCTGAATCCTTCATTTGTCCGTATAATAAAACTTACATATTTATAACAGTTCTGTCTTCTATCTCATCTTCGTTTAAATGCAGTTCAAAATATTGCACTTAATTTCTCCTTTAAGTTCAGTTGAGGTGTTCAATTCTAGGTTAAAAAGAAATAGTGCCATGATAAACAAACCTTTGACATTAGAAATTGGGAGGTTTCCAAAAAGTAAAAATTTAATTTCTTTAACAAACAGTATTACCATGACATGAGCATTAACGTTTATATGCTTCAATATTGCATTAACGTTTTCAAAGTGACTTCACATACATTATCCATTCAAATATCATGTTAGCACTCTTATTTTTTCAACAAGGAAGCAAACTCTTTGAGATGAACTTCTTGCCTAAGAACCACTCTGGTGTAGTAGGCCTGTTTCTAGAACCAGGTTGTCTGCACTAAAAATCCAGTGCTCTTTTCTACTCTATCACCTACTTTATAAGAGAACTTAATGCTCACATTTCATGCAACCTTCTGTAAACATATAAAACTAAACCAATCATTTTGAAACAAATGATTGAAAAAATACAGTTTTAGTATTTTTTTTTTAGCTTCAAAAGCTCACAGAAGTATATAAAAACCATCCCACCTCATTTCCTATTCCCACTAATGCAGCTGCAATTTGGAGTGCATTCTTCCATTTCTTTTTCTGTGTAATAAAGCTATATGATGTATACAACACACATACTTTTTTTTTTTAGTAAAAAAACTGTGAAGAGGTAGCCAAGATGGTGGCGTAGGAAGACCCTGTACGCACCTCTTAGCAAGGACACACCAAAATTACAACTACTTACAGAGCAACTATCTATTTGAATGGCCTGAATATTAGCAGAAAAGATTTTTCACAACTGAAGACATCAAGAAGGAACCGCAATGAGACAGGTAGGAAGAATGGAGATGCAGTATAGTCAGGACCCACACACCTGGGTGGGCAACCCACAAATGGGAAAAATATCACAATCATTGAGGTCCTCTCCGTGAAGCAGGGGGCCCAAGCACCACACTGGGCTCCCCAGCCCGAAGGTCGTGCACCTCCTGCACCAGGAAAATGAGCCTCCAGAACATCTGTCTTTGAAAACCAGCAGGGCTTATGTTTGGGAGAGCCAGGGAGCTGTAGGAAACACAGACTCTGCTCTTAAGAGTGTGCACAAAATCTCACATGCCCCAAGTCCCAGCACAGAATCAGTAGTTTGAAAAGAGCCGGGGTCAGACCCACTGGCTCATCTTGGAGAGTCTCCAGGAGAGGAAAGAGGCAACTGGAACTCCCCCCTGGAAAAAGAGACATTGGTGGCAGCCATTTTGGGGAGCTCATTCGTCCCTAATAACACTGCTGCTGGCAAGTGTCCTTTTGTCACCCTCCATCTAGTCTATTAGCACCAGGCACCTGCCCCCACACTTCAGCAGCAGAAGTGGCCCCAATAACCCCTGGACCATGCAGACAGCCTCAAGGGAAGACTACCCCATGCTCCAGCAAGCCCACAGCCACTGCTGGAGGCATTGCCTTGCAGTCAGTCAGTATAGGGGCCAGCCTCACCTACCAAGAGCCCGCAGTAGTCAAGCCCACCACAACAGAAGGGTGTACACATAGGGGGCACCCCTAGAGCATATCATTCTGGTGACCAGAGAGGAGCACACTGCTGAGCCCCATAGAGCAATATGCAAAAGAATCAAACTGGACTACTTTCTCACACCATATAAACTCAGAATGGATTAAAGACTTAAATGTAACTCCTAAAAGTGAGAAAGGAGGGAAGGGGGCAGAGCACAACCATTAGCTGTTGAGGATACAACAGAAACTGGTTAAAACCTATCAGGCCTAAGATGGCAGAAGATTCAACTTCCGGTAGACTTTGCGCCTCATTATACACTCACTGTAACACATGAGCATGCTAAATGACACACCCACAGGTGCCATGACAGTCCCGAGGTTGACCATAAAAGGCCAAAGAGTAGGCAATGTCCCAATTCCTGGAAATCCCCCCTCCCCCAAAATAGTTGGAATAATCCTCCCACTTATTAGTCTATGAACGTACCCAGTCCATAAATACTAACCATTACATATTTCGGCGCCACTGTCACCTTCTGAGAAGGACCACATTCTGCCTATGGAATGTGTATCTCTC
The DNA here is from genome assembly GCF_949987515.2 of Delphinus delphis. Taxonomy (NCBI): domain Eukaryota; kingdom Metazoa; phylum Chordata; class Mammalia; order Artiodactyla; family Delphinidae; genus Delphinus; species Delphinus delphis. Next base: position 94,370,924 of record NC_082690.1, on the reverse strand, counting down.
TAAATAAACTTGCTTTCACTTTACTGTGGCCCACTCTTGAAATCTTTTCTGCGTGAAGCCAAGGACCCTCACTTGGTGGCCCAACCCAGGAACTCGCCCAAGACCCAGGACATGACCATCCTCTTGTGCCCCATTTTCTTGTAACAAAACCATAAAACTTCTAGAAGAAAATATAGGCAGTATGGTCTTTCTCGTTGGTCTTAGAAATTTTTTTTGGATATGTCACCTCAGGCAAGGGAAACCAAAGCAAAAATAAACAAATGGGACTACATCAAACTAAAATGCTTTCCCACAGCAAAGGAAATTATCAAAAACAAAAAGGCTGCCTAATGAATGGGAGAAGATATTTGCAAACAATATGTCCAATAAGGGGTTAATATCCAAAATATATAAAGAATTCATACAACTCAATATCAAAAAAACAAACAACCTGTTTAAAAAATGGGCAGAGGACCTAACTAGACATTTTTCCAAAGTAGACATACAGACGGCCAACAGGCACATGGAAAGATGTTCAATATCACTTATCATCAGGGAAAGGCATGCAAATCAAAACCACAATGAGCTATCACCTCACACCTGTCAGAATGGCTATCGGCAAAAAGACAAGAAATAACAAGTGCTGGTGAGAATGGGGAGAAAAGGGAACCCTCATGCACTGTTGGTGAGATTATAAATTGGTGCAGCCAGTATGGGAAAGAGTATGGAGGTGCCCCCCAAAATTAAAAATATAATTACCAATTACCATATGATCCAGCAATTCCACTCCTGGGTATTTAGCTAAAGAAGATGGAAACATTAATTCAAAAAGATACATGCACACGAACGTTCACTGCAGCATTATTTGCAATAGCCAAGATATGGAAGCTAAGGGTCCATCGATAGATGAGTAGATAAAAAGATGTAAGATATATACACATATATATATATATCTCTCAACATAGATACATAGAGATATATATGGAATATTACTGATCCATGAAAAATAATGAAATCTTGCCATTTGCAACAACATGAGTGAATCTAGAGAGTATTATGCTAAGTGAAATAAGTCAGACAGAGAAAAACAAATATGTATGATATCACTTAACTGTGGAATGTAAGAAACAAAGCAAATAAAACAAAATGAAAACAAGACTCATAGATACAGAGAACAAATGGGTGTTTGCCAGAGGAGAGGGTGGTGGAGTGGGTGAAATAGGTGAAGCAGGTTAACAGGTACAAATCTCCAGTTATAAAATGAATAAGCCACAGGTATATAATATACAACATAAGGAATATGGCCAATAATATTGTAATAACTTTGTGTGGGGACAGATGGTTACTAGACTTATTGGGGTGATAATTTCATAATGTATGCAATTGGCAAATCACTATGCAGTACACCTAAAACTAGCATAATTTTGTATGTCAACAATAAATATTTTGTATATTTCAATAAAAAAAGAAGAAAAAAAGTACAAACTGTGATCATACAAACATAAGCCACCCACTTTCTTCCTCTACTCAATATACCTTTAAAAAGACATAGTGAATTTCAGGTGAAGTGTTTCTTCACCTAAATGCTTCCTTTAGCAGTGGACTCAGGATTTGCTATCTTTACTCATTTTTTTTTCTAAAATTTCTAGCTACCTTAATTTCTATGACTTTCACCTGGTTCTTTTCTTTCTTCCCTTTATTATATTTGTAAATATATTTGCTATATACAAAAGATTATCTGAAATACATGAGTTAGTTATAAATCAAAATATAATTTAAAAAAAACCCTAAACTCACCATCCAATTCAAGAACCAAAGACTCAAGAAGCTACCCTATCCTACACTTCAGAGGTAAGCACATTCCTAAATGTTGTGTGTCATTCTGCTGTTTTTACATATAAATGTTTTTAAAATACATATACATATAAATACTTTATCACAAATTTATATGAAATAATATATTGTTTAGTTTTGCTTATTTTTGAGATCTATTACAAACCATATTGTAGGGACTTCCCTGGTGGTCCAGTGGTTAATACTCCATGCTCCCAATGCAGGGGGCCAGGGTTTGGTCCCTGGTCAGGGAACTAGATCTCGCATGCCGCAACTAAAAAGATCCGGTGTGCTGCAACTAAGACCCAGGCAGCCAAATAAATAAATAAATAAATAAAACAACACAAAAACCATAGTATAAATGGATGCTGGGGGATGCAACCCAGACACCCACAGCAGGATCAAGACATCCATTTGAGGAGAGTGCTAATTGTTGAGAGCTCACAGCTGTGTCCCTCTATGGGCATTATCCTTGGCCAAAGGGAGCTGCTTTGTCCCTCCTGTGGACAGCCTGCTTCCAGTGCCTGGTTAATGCAGAAGTACAAAAGCCTGGCCCACTTATCTCAATTACAGACATCTCTGAAGGGCCAACCTAGCTTCACCCCTAGCTCCCTGTGGAATTGGCTGAGGCCTCTATTACTGCTGCATTGAAGCTCAGCTTCTCCCTCAGCTTGATCCTGCTTCCCTCATTCTCTTACTGATGTTGTTCCCCAGAGTACTCCATAAATAAGTGCCCTGAAAGCAAATCTCAGTCTTAGAGTCTATTTCCTGGGAAACCTGACTGTTGTAGGTTGAACTATGTTCCCACAAAAGATATGTTGAAGTTCCTGGCATTCCATAAGTAATGGTCCCTATGGTCACCTATGAATGTGACCTTCTTTGCAAGTAAGGTATTTACAGACGTAATCAAATTAAGATGAGGTCATACAGGATTAGAGTGGGCCTTACATCCAGTGACTGTCCTTATAAAGAGATTTGAAACACACAGAAAGACAGAAGAAAGAAGGCCATGTGAGGGAGAGAATATAGTAATGCAGCTACAAGACAAAGAATGCTAAGGATTGTTGACAACCCCCAAACGCTAGGAAGAAGGCTCTTCGCTAGAGCCTTCAGAGTGAGCATGGCCCTGCCAATACCTTGATTTAGGACTTTTAGCCTCCAGAACTGTGAAAAAACAAATTTCCATTCTCTAAATCTACCCAGCTTTTGTCCATTTGTTACAGCAGCCCAAGGAAACTCATACATAGACTTAAGACCTACATTTGTGTAGTCTTCTGGGACTTGCTTTTTTTACTGGACATCATGTTTCTAAGAATTATTCACGTTGTTTACTGTAGCTGTAGCTCTCCATTTTTTCCCCTCAGTATCAATGGCAATATCTCATCAGAGACATAGTAATAATACATATGTGAAAAACTTGATTCTTTCTACAATGATTATTCCTCTGAGGGTGTAGTCTTATTGTTTGTTCCTTTATTTCACATTTTTTGAGAAAAATTCTATATAGATTTTAAAACTCATTACATGTCTATCTTTGTACATATATGTATGTGTTAGGCAGAATAATGACGCCCCCCCCAAAGATTCACATCCTAAACACTGGAACCTGTGAATATTATATGACAACATATTATGATGATACAATTAAGTTAAGGATTTTCAGATGAGGGGATTATTCACATGAGCCTAATATAATCACCCGGGCTCTTAACATTAGAGAATCTTTCCCAGCTTTGGTCAGAAAGGGAGATGTGACTATGGACGAATGGTCAGAGAGATGCAATGATGCTGGCTTTGAAGATGTAGGAAGGGGTCCACGAGCCAAAGAATGTGGGCAGCCTCTAGAAGCTGAAAAAGGCAAGGAAAAAAACTCTTCCCTAGAACCTCCAAAACGAAAATTTTGATTTTAGTACAGTAAGTCCCATGTTGTAATTCTAACCTATGGAACTGTCAGATAATAAGTGTGTGTTGCTTAAAGCCACCAATCTGTAGTAATTTGTAACATCAACAGTAGAAAACTAATGCTGTGTGTGTGTGTGTGTGTGTGCCCTAAAGAAGCATACCTGGTTCTGGCCCCTGCCCTCCTATCTTGTTCACTACACGTAAGCGATAAGGTCCTTCTCTACAGTCCTCAAAAGCACAAAGATCCATACTGCCCCAACCGTACTTTAAGCACCATAAAGTTCTCTTTGTCTTATTCACTAGTATAGCCCTGGTAAACATATAATAGGCTCTCAATAAGTATCCATTAAATGATCGAATGGATTATTATTGTAGAAGGAAAAGTGTAAAAGTTAGTGGCAGGGAGCAATAATTTCCAGCTGAAAAGTAAAATCAGTCACAATTTTTAAACTATATAGCTCATCTGTTGGTTCTACTTAAGTTATAACTCACCGATTTTTCCGTCATAAAACCAAGAATTGGAAAGAAGCTATGCTTTATTAACTCACCTAGCCCAAATCAGTTTGTTTACTATCTGCAGGGGGGAAAGCAAGCTGTTAAAAATAGTACACAATTAGTTGGTTACTATTTGTCTTGCTTTTGGGGCTCACCTGGTAAGTCTACCAACTTCATTGTCACCTCTTACTCAAGAGTGATTTGATCTTAGGAATACCACCTCCTGTTACTCAGTTTACAGGGGATGTTGAAAAGTCAAAATGCTGGGTATGTCTCTGTGAAATAGATAGTTAGTGAACTATGTTCACATTATCTATGTAGGGGACCTAAACATATTTTCCTATCTCTAGCTCCCTTCTATTTTTCTTCATTTTGCAATGAGAATTTTAATAAGCCTCCTCAAAATCTTCTGAACAAGATGGGGAATGGAGAAATAAATAGCTGCCCCCCCCTCTTTCCTAGCACCCAGGTATGGAGGGAACTGAGGGAAGAGCATGCCTAAAGGGTATAAGGCTGAAGAGTTCAAGGAGGAAGAGAATAGCATGACTGGAGGGCAAGGAAAAGGGCAGGAAAGGGAATGACAGGGTTGGGCTTATGTCTGCTCTGCTTCACAATCATCTTGGATCACCCAGGTCAGAAAACAACTCATTATTATATATATTGCAAAATATTTCAAAAACAGAATCTTCTCTTTCAGTAGTATGAGGAAAATAACAGGTCTGAAGTTGTATCACCTTGGACAGCTCTAGTATTTAGTTAGCTCACGTGTAAAATGGGGATGGCAAAGGCCTACCTTTTGGAGAAGACAAAGAGGATAACCAAGAAACCTGAGAGGCCTGCTGGGTTTACATATCTACTAGTGGTGGGTGTGTTGCAGGAAAATGGGGGGCGAGAGGATGGTCATGTCCCAGGTTTGGGGCTGCCAAGTGAGGGTCCTTGGCTTTGCGTAGGAAAGAATTCAAGAGTGGGCTGTAGTAAAGTGAAAGCAGGTTTATTTAGAGAGATACACATTCCATAGGAATGTGGACCGTTTCAGAAGGCGAGAAGCCCTGAAATATGGGGTGGTTAGTTTTTATGGGCTTGGTAATTTCATCTGCTAACGAGTGGGAGGAATATTCTGTCTTGGAGAAGGGGGCGGGGATTCCCAGGAACTGGGCCACCGCCCCATTTTTGGCCTTTGATGGTCGGCCTTAGAACTATCGTGGCGCCTGTGGGTGTGTCATTTAGCATATGCTAGTGTATTACAATGAGCATATAATGAGGCTCAAGGTCTACTGGAAGTCAAATCTTCCACCATCTTGGCCCTAGTAGGATCTTTTTTTTTTATATTTATGTATGTATGTATGTATGTATGTATGTATGTATTTTGGCTGTGCTGGGTCTTAGTTGTGGCACGTAGCATCTTCACTGCAGCATGCAAGATCTTTCTAGTTGTGGCATGTGGACTCTTAGTTGTGGCAGGCATGTGGGATCTAGTTCCCCGACCAGGGATTGAACCCAGGGCCTCTGCGTTGGGAGCATGGAGTCTTACCTACTGGACCACCAGGGAAGTCCCTGGCCCTAGTAGGTTCTAACTAGTTTTTGTCATATCTTCAATGGCTGTGTCATTCTTTTAAAGATTGTGCCCTGCCCCCTTCCCTCCTGTCTCAGGTAGATTATTTGCCTTACCTCTTCCTCATCAACAGTAGTTATTATCACTCAATTTTTTCCTCAGTCAATTCTACAGGTGAAAAAAAGTCTCTCATTTCCAAATGTGTTTTCCAACACTAGTGAGCAATTAAATTAACTCAATCCTGACACTATCTGCTGGAGATAGCATAAGATCCCACAGGCTTAGTCCCACAAGACTGCCCTCACTTCAGACACCAAATGCAAATCCAGGTTGTAATTGCGCTTCTGACTGACTGGTTATAAGTTGGAGGTTCCTACTGAAACAGGAGGAATTATATCCTTTTACAATAAACCAGTAATCTAGTAAGCAAACTGCTTTCCTGAGTTCTGTGAGCCATTCTAGCAAATTAATAGAACCTGAGAAAGGGGTTGTAGGGAAACCCTGCACCTCAGATTGGGACTTGAACCCACTGTCTTTTAATTGAGATCACACACCTGCTCTCAGGACTTAAGGAAACTCAGGTTCTTTATGTCTAGTTGCAGAAAGAATTCAGAGACAGAGTGACAGGTAAGAAGTGGATTCATTTAGAGAGATACACATTCCATAGACAGAATGCAGTTTGTCTCAAAAGGCAAGAGCAGCCCCAGGGCATGGGGGTCATCTGGAAAGTGAGAGTGGCCAAGATAGAAACACACTCCACAGACAGAGTGTGGGCCATCTCAGAAGGTGAGAGACACCGAAATGCGGGGTGGTTGGAACCAGATAGAAGAGATGCATAAAGCAAGATGTGTGGGAAAAGGGCACAAAGTTTCCATGCCCTCTCCAGCTGCACCACTCTCCCAGCACACACACTTGTTCAGCAATCTGGAAGCTCTCAGAACACCATCCTATTGGAGGGCTCGTTACGTAGACATGCTTGATTAAATATTAGGCTGTTGGCAATTGATTCAACCTCCAGCCCCTCTCCCCCCACCCCGAGGTGGGGGGAGGCATGTGACTGAAAGTTTCAACCCTCTAATCACTGTTGGGTCCCCTGGCAACCAGCCCCCATCCTTAGGAGCTTTCTAAAAGTCACCTCATTAACATAAACTCAGATGCGGTTCAAAGGAGCTGGCTATGAATAACAAGACACTCCTATCACCCTTATGGCTCTGGAGCTATTTCAAGGAACTGATTACAGAAGAGCAAATATTATAACAAATGATGCTCGCATTGTTCTTTTCACTTCAGAAATTCCAAGCGTTTGGGGAGCTGTGAGCCAGGAACAGTGCAGGAAGACCAAATATATGTTTCTCATTATAAATCATAATATAATCACACATTGTTTTAATTTGCATTTTTTTTGAGGCTGAAATTTTCTTCATATGTTTATTTGCCATTTATATATTTTCTTTTGCACACTGCCTGTTCATGTCTTTTGCTCACTGGTGTATTTCTCTTTATCCTAATGATCTATAAAAGGTTATTATAAGGTTATTAGCGTAAGGTTATTAAACCTTTTCAAAATGCATTTACTTTTTAAAATATTTATTTATTTATTTGGCTGCGCCAGGTCTTAGTTGCTGCACGCAGGATCTTCGCTGAAGCATGTGGGATCTTTTAGTTGCAGCATGCGATCTCTTAGTTGCGGCACGTGGGATCTAGTTCCCTGACCAGGGATTGAACACGAGCCTCCTGCGTTGGGAGCGTGGAGTCTTAGCCACTGGACCACTAGGGAAGTCCCTACATTTACCTTTTTTGTGGATAATTTCAAACACATGAAAAGGCAGACAATAATTTGATGAACTCCTACACATAATGAACTTCCATAACTATCAACTCATGTCCACTCTTGTTTCATCTATACCACTATCCACTTCCCCTTTCACAAATTATTCTGAAGCAAATCCAGAAAACATATCATTTATAAAAATATTTCAGCATGTATCTCTAAAATTATAATGGCTCTGGAACCAAGCAGGACCCTGTGAGGCTCCCAGGTACAAATCCTTTCTATGTCCCCTGTTTCTTGTTTGTAGGAAATGGGCTTCATTTAACGTCCTAAGACCTTCCCTGAATTCCAAAGGGCAGATTCAAACAATTGCTAATCAGAGAAGTGAGGGAATGCAGAACAAAGGAGGAGCAACCAAGAAACAATAGTGCAGCAACTCGAGCTGGGTCCTGGTTCCTCCTCAAGGATTATACATAACAGTGTCTTTGAATTCTGCTACAGGAACTAATGCCCTGTCAAGGCGGAGGATGGTAAGTTCAGGCTGAGCACAATCCTGGAACACCACTCTAGTTACCTCACCACCAACAAATCAGAAGAAAGTCACACCCCCTGCAGCCACCACCCCAAATTTTGCCTGTAAAACTCCCCCAAAACTGTTAGGGGAAACTCTGACTGAAACTGCCTACCCTGGCCAGGCACCACAGTAGCTATTTGCATGAGTTATTTTGACAGGAGGTCCTGGTAAGGAACATGGAACTAATAAGCTACCACCAACCAGAAGAATTCGGGAAAGGTCAAAAGGTCCATATGTCCTACCAATCTCCCAGAATCCTCCTCACTGGAATCCATCTTGGCTGAGCCATGTGTGCGCCACCAGGAAGGACCCTGAGTCAGAATGATTGGCCAGAGACTACCCAGAAACTAATCCCATCACCATAAAACCCGAGACTGCGAGCCACATGGCAGAGCAGTACTCCTGGGTTCCCTTACCCTCCTGCTTTCCACTGGGCTGCCCCTTCCCAATAAAGTCTCTTGCTTTGTCAGCACACGTGTCTCCTCAGACAATTCATTTCCGAGAGTTAGACAACAGCCCACTCTCGGGCCCTGGAAGGGGTCCCCCTTCCTGCAACAAAACCATTAGGGAGTTCTGGTTTTTTGAGTTCGAGCCACCCATTCTCCTTTTACGTTCTTTGCAATAAACATTTTTCTGCTCCAAACTCCTACGTTAGTCAGGCACACGAACTTGCATTTGGTAACAGCTCTTTTTAAAACTATAATACCACTAAGTCACACACCACATACCATTTTTATCTTTGCAAGTTTCAAACATACATACTTGGAAGATTCATCAAGTTGAGAACATTTTAATGACCAGTTAAAGCAAACAAGAAAGTAGGATTACATGGAAAAAAAAGTTTAAGTCAGCTGCAAAAATAGGTATCTAGCTAACTATACAAAGAACTGCTAGAAGTGAATTGCTGAAGACAGATGTAAAATCAGTAACCAGACTCACCACAAATAAAGAAATCATCAGAAACATGTGTAAAACAAGCCAGCTAGGAAAACAACAGTCCACTTTGTGAATAACAGAAGGGAGAAGAAAAAAAAAAAAAGACTGTGATTATCCTAATGGTGAAATAGCTTCTTCTTGGAGCACAAAGCAAGTGGTCTTTATTTATAGTTGGACACAAAGGAAAAAACTGCTCTTGGTTTTAGCATACCTGTATTAAATGAAAATCAGAGGTGCAAATGACAATAGCTCTTTGGCACACAAATCATCTGAAAATAAAACTATGAAATTGTAGCAGGGAAGAACAAAAGCTGACGCCATGTTGGATCTCTTTCTTTTACTTTGACCTTTGCTTTCCATTATTTTTGTTCTGTCTATAGCTATAGGCATACATAATGGCCTGCCTCAGGGAACCCTGCCCCTCTGCCTGAATGTTAAAATAAAGTGCCTTTGTTCAGCCCACAGGGAAACACCCTGACCCTGCCCACTTCTCAATGGCTGCAGAAAAGAAGAAATTAACACACCCCCTCCCCGAGGCTGGCCAAAACCAGGAGATATTCTGCAAGACTTATGGCCTTTTTACTTTACTTCCTCACCTCCTCCCCCTCTCTGTTCTATAAAGGAAGCTAGCATCCAGACCCCATAAGATGGTACATCTGGGACGCTAGTTCACCATCTTCTTGGACAACTGGCTTTCTGAATAAAGTCGCTATTGCTTGCCTCAACACCTCGTCTCCCAATTTATTGGTCTGTCATGCAGCAAGCAGAGCGAGCTTGGACTCAGTAACAAAACTCTAGTTTTTGTTAGGGAGAAACAACCTTTGCGCAACACATGAGTACTTCCTAGGGCTCTGTTTTCTATTCCCAATCCATACCCTGTCTCTTAGACATTTTTTTCCTTCAGCATTATCTTATAACTACATTCTGCACTTTATCATATGTTTATATATGTGTATTTAATGGAGATATGAATGAATACTCACTCTTTCTGTAAGTTTCTTAACATAGGTCTCTTTTTGGTTTGAATTTGTAGAGAGACCAAAGAGCCCAATTTTAATATTTTCACAAGTTCCTCATAAGTAAAAAACTCATTCATCATTTCATGAATGAGATATTTTGATCATTTAAATGCAAATGTGAAAAAGACTTGATATCCAAAATGGACAATATATGTTATTCATACAAAGCGTTTCATAATCTGGGCTTAACATAAAAGACCCTGTTTTTAAAAATCCAATTAATTGCAAATTTATAGAGAAGACAAGAAAAACAATTTTTGGACAAGATTGTAATTTTTGAGTACAGATTTCCAAGTATATAGAAGACATGGTTTAAAATGTTTGAACATTACCATTTTTTTCTACTTTACTTTCAAAAAATTAACTGATACTGAAAATATATATACAATTATTTAATAGTCCTTTTGCCTGTTTAGATAACTTCCTTGATGTTCTAGGGTTGGTCAAAGTTGGAGGTGCAAAGTTGGAGATCTTGGAGTTAATCCATTCTTTCTTTTAATCATGAAATGAAAATTTGGGGACACCAAGATAGAGACTAATCAAAGAATTTCACAGTCTCTTTATTCCCTATTTAATATAGGTTCAAACACTATCAGATGACCTGTTTTACCTTCCCTGCCTCAAGGTGGAAATATTCAATAGTCTAAGTGGTCCTGAACTCCTGCTCTGGGGCTGCTCAACCAGTAGATGGGAAATTTTACATACAGGCTATAGATGGGATGAGATATTCTGACCCTTTCCATACCCCAGGGAATGTACTGAGGATCCATGTTTAGTTACAATTTTGCCCTTGTTATAGTCTCATTTCAACTCTCTTCTGATTTGGGATACAAGTAAGTGTCCTCTTAATCAAATTTAGGGAGATTTTTAATAAATCAGACCTAAGGGGATCAATTGGGGGATTTATAAACATTAGTCAATATCCTTCAGAGTGAGTATAATCCTCGTTTTATAGTAAAAGGAAATGGTGAACTTGGTCTACCTTAGTGCTAAAGAACATTGCTCTAAATTTTTAATCTCGTCCATTTCTGATGAGAAGAAATAATACATATGGAGGTAGCAGATTTTCAGATCTCATTTGCACAATACCACAAAAATTCCACTTGTCCCTCATTTGTCAATGAGATAGTGAACAATGTATTCTATTAACCCAGTTTCAAAATAAAAATAGAAGCAAAAGCTAGAGTGCATACTATATTGTAATCTGCCTTTGTACTTAAAGTAGTAAACATTTTTCCAAGTCATATTTTCTATATAACTTTTAACGGCTTGACAGACTCCACGTATGGATATTTCATAGATAGATCTAAATATTCTATTCCTGGGCATTTAGGTTGTTTCAAGTATTCAGCTATTATAAATAAAGCTGAAACAAATACTAGTATGTATTTATACACATCTCTGATTATCTTATATTAAATTCTTAGAAATGCAATTACTGAGATGTGTTGCAAATATTTTTTCCCAGTCTTTGGCTTACCTTTTCTTTCTTTTTTTTTTTTTTTGGCAGTACGCAGGCCTCTCACTGTTGTGGCCTCTCCCGTTGTGGAGCACAGGTTCCGGACGTGCAGGCTCAGCAGCCATGGCTCACGGGCCCAGCCACTCCGCGGCATGTGGGATCTTCCCGGACCGGGGCATGAACCCGTGTCCCCTGCATCAGCAGGCGGACTCTCAACCACTGTGCCACCAGGGAAGCCCTCCTTATATTTTTTTTTTTGAAATTTATTTTTTTATACAGCAGGTTCTTATTAGTTATCTATTTTATACATATGTCAATTCCAATCTCCCAATTCATCCCACCACTACCCCCACCCCACCGCTTTTCCCCCTTGGTGTCCATGTTTGTTCTCTACATCTGTGTCTCTATTTCTGCCTTGCAAACTGCTTCATCTGTACCATTTTTCTAGATTCCACTAGGTATTCCTTGTTGTATTATAGATACTAGCTCCTTGTTGGATTTAGACATGAAAATATATTCTCCAATAGTGCCATCTATTATAAATTATGAAATCTTTTTCTTCTCAGTACCTTTTTCCAGTGATCTGTTGATGCATAATGAAGCACTCAAAACCTCAGAAGCTTAAAACAAACCATTTTATTTTGCTCATGATATTTTTGGGTCAAAAATTGGGAGGGGCTCCACTGGGCGTTTCCCCTGATTTACACAGCAATAGCCAAGGCAGCTGGGGCTGAAAGGTCCACTTCCAAAATGACTTCACTTACACTTTACTTCTTCAGTTTCCTTGGTGCTCCTTGGCTTCTCTACTTGATGTCTCAGTCTCCAGGGCCTATTTTTATGACCTTGGACTTCTCACAACATGGTGATTTCAGGGTAAATGGATTTCTTATGTAGTGGCTGGCTTCCAAGAGGCAGGAAACAGAAGTCAGGCAAGGTAAAAGTCACACCTGGAATTGGGACACCATCACTTCTACCGTATTCTCTTGGTTGAAGCACTCAAAGGCCCTGCCCAAATTCAAGAAAGTGGAGAGATGCCACCTTTTGATGACAGAGTAACATCACGTTGTAGAAGAACATGTGAGCTGGGAGATATTGTTGTGGCCAACTTTGGAAAACAGTCTGCCACATTATTGATTTTTTTTTTTCTTCTGTGAGTTGTCAAACCATGGCTTAGCCCTTCCATCTTTTCCTACTGATTTATAAAAACTTTTTATATTACATATCTCAAAACTTTTCATTTATAAAAATTATGTTTTTTCCAAGTTTTCCTCCTCAGGTAGAAGAATATAAGATAGTTTCATTTACTTCACTGTTTCCTTCTAAAAGTCTTTTGTTAGGATGAAAAAATTACTGAAATCTATATATCTCAAAAAATTAATGATATATGTTATAGGAGCTTCTCAAAGAATAAACCATTTCACAGATATCTTTAAATTAATCCCATTATATTAAAAATTCAGGGACTTCCCTGGTGGTCCAGTGGTTAAGACTCTGTGCTTCCAGTGCAGGGGGCATGGGTTCGATCCCTGGTCGGGGAACTAGGATCCCACATGCCGCGTGGTGCGCCCAAAAAAAAAAAAAAATTAAAATTGTATAATAAAATTAGAACAAATGGCACCAAAAGTTTAAAATCACTGATGTCTTCATTTTAACTTTCTAATACAATGGGCCTTTTCTTTCCCCTCATAAACTGCACATACGCTACACCTTTGTTTAACACTAAAATAAAAAAGCTGTCCACTCTTTTAATACAACTTCATTGACAATATGGTCCTCACCCCCTCAAAAACACTTCTTTAAAAACAATTTAAAATCCAGAAACATGTATTTATTTCAGAGTTAAAAAAAGCAAACTACAAAAGCAGTTTACAAATAATTTTTTTTGGTTAGTAAATACACACAGAACTGCTTTCTTCTATTATGTGAATTCAAGGACTTCTAATATTGTCTCAATAAAACTTTTCACAAATACTTATTTCATGAGAGTGTCAGGCAAGAAATAATACTGTCTTCAAGCAAGACTTGTCTGAAAATGACAAGTCATGCATCGATTGATTAACTAAAGACTGTTAATAACAGAAAAACAAAGTAAAGCTGTATGTCCTGGAGTTTTTGCACGCCAAATTCTGGCACTTTGTGCTCAGGTTTAAGGTAGTTATTAACTCATTTTTCCCCAGCACATAGAAATATAATATGCATAGCATTTTAATTATAAAACTATAATATGACAAGTATCCTTTATTAAAATAATGTCCTTATTACAAATATTTCAGATAAAAATGGTTTTTAAAGTTGAAGCAAATTAATTTGGAAAAACAAATTCCAAACTAAACAAAAATGTTTAGTAAGTTCTAGAAGCACACAGGCACACTGAAGGAGAAAGTCAAACAAAAAGAAAAACAAGGAAGGCAGAGGACACAGCAAAATGACCTCTTAAGGTCTTCTGAAGCTTTCAGATATAGCTAGAATCCTTTAAGTGGCAGGATATATGCTTGTGACCTTGTTTTCTTTCAAATGGAAATGAATTAACGTCTTTTAATTTCGACAGAGTATTTTGAAGTAACTGTTGGTTTGCTGTGTCTTGCCCATAAAAATCATATGAGTAATACTCTGACTTCAAAAAGTAAGGCCCAGCAGAGCAGAGATAATGTATTCTGTCCTAGAAATATATGTAGGAAGAATCAGAAAATAAAATTGACAGGCACGTAAAAATTTTAAATACCTTTCCTCTTTCTCCCAGGAAGGTGGAGGTGAGGGGTGGAGACACACTGTGTGTTCAAGAGTATCGCAATCTAAAAACAAATGTATTAAACAGAAGAAAACAAAATACACATACAAGTGCACAAAGTACAATCAATAACTCTTCCTCTTCAAATAATGTAAATGAAAAATCAGGGCCAAATTCTGAATGGGTGATTTGTTGCCTTGTACATGCAGTTTTGCCACTCACAAATGTTCACAGATGCAGAAACACATTAATAAGAGATGCTTACTTTCAGCAAAGGGAAATGGAATAGAAAGGACTCGAGAAAAAGCCTCAAATAGATACTCCTACCCCCACCCCCACAAGTGTTTCCAAATTTTGGCTACAATCTAAAATAAAAACTTAATTTTTTGTTATCTTCCGAATTCTATTACCACGTACCTTGGAGATATTGCAGGTTCGGTTCCAGGCCACCGTGATAAAGCGAATATTGCAATAAAGCAAGTCATGCAAATTTTTTGGTTTCTCAGTGCATATAAAAGTACTGTTTACACTACACTGTAGTCCATTAAGTGTGCAATAGCATTATGTCTAAAAAATAATGTACAGACCTCAACTAAAAAATATTTTATTGGGACTTTCCTGGTGGTCCAGTGGTTAAGACTCAACACTTCCACTGCAGGGGGTGTGGGTTCAATCCCTGGTCAGGGAACTGAGATTCCGCATGCTGCGAGGCAAGGCAAAAAAAAAAAAATTTATTGCCAAAAAATGCTAACCCTCATTTGAGCCTTCAGCAAGTCAGAGCAGTAACATCAAAGATCACTGATCACAGATCACCATAAAAAATATAACAATAATGAAAAAGTTTGAAATATTATTTGAATTACAAAAAGGTGACACAAAGACACAAAGTAAGCAAATGCTATTAGAAAAATGGTACTGGACTTCCCTGGTGGTGCAGTGGTTAAGAATCCACCTGTCAATGCACGAGACACGGGTTCAAGCCCTGGTCCAGGAAGATCCCACATGCCACGGAACAACTAAGCCCATGCGTCACAACTACTGAGCCTGCGCTCTACAGCCCGTGCTCTAGAGCCCATGTGCCACAACTACTGAAGCCCACACACCTGGAGCCCGTGCTCCGCAATAAGAGAAGCCACCAAAATGAGAAGCACGTGAACCACAATGAGAAGTAGCCCCCACTCGCCACAACTAGAGAAAGCCTGCTCGCAGCAACGACAACCCAATGCAGCCAAAAATAAATAAATACATTAAAACAAACAAACAAACAAACAAAAACCCGCCAAAGCTGCTAAGTGCAATAAAGTGAAGCACAGTAAAACACAGTATGCCTGTTATCTGGAACTAAGCTTGTATCTCTTTTTTGAATGAACACCAGAACACCAGAAGGCTTTCACTTATAACACCTAAGTCAAGAAACTTACCCTTTGGCTTATGTCTCATTGAAAGGAGTTTCATCAAAACCATGCAAAGCCTAAGTTTCAAAAAGACAGCTTTTGACATACCTATCCAACACACAACCTTAGGGATCATCTTCTCCAAAAGGCAGTGGATTTTGCCATATTTTTTTCTGAACTACTGTTGACTTTACGTATTACAAAACACATTTTATACCAGCAGCAGAACTGAAGTGATGGAGATGGAAAGCAGAGTACAAAATAAAGGCCTCAGGGGCCAAATGTTAGAATTCTTGGGTGTAAAACCTCACCATTTCGTCAAGAGATGTGTCTACTCGTAAATGTCCAGAAGGGTTCTTTGCAAATGCATTGAAGAGTTTATCTCTAAACTTATAAACACCCATCCACTCTCAAAGCACCTTCTTATGAACCATCTGTTCTGCTTAACGCAAGTCAAAGGTAACTTGGCAATTTAAAATTAATGTATCTTCTTTCAAAGCAAATTGTGCTTGTGGTTGGTTTTGAATGATTCTGAATGATTCTACAAATCTACAACTTCTAGCCATCCAGTTTTCCTAAGATACAAGATCAACCCACCAGTTACTCTACTGCATCACCAAACCATAACAAATGTGGACAACACAGACCATTTAAAAGTAAGTTTCTCAATCTTTTTTCAACTCGAAAGTTAGCTAATATTCTGAGACACATTGGGGTCAGGTCAGAGGAAAGGAAAGAACTTTATGTATTACAGAACACATTTTACATCAGCAGCAGAATTGAACTGACGTGACTAGCAAGCCAACAATATCAGTCTACCAATTTATACCCCAAACCACATTCAGCAGAAACACACAAACGCACCCAGCTTTGCTACTTTTTCTACCATTAGTAAACTCTCAAGTAGTCAAGTACTAAGCAAACTCAGACGAGGAAAATTATGAAATCCTACTTCATTACAAAACATCAAACGGCTTTTTAATGATATATGAAAGTGGTCCAATGCAATGACACAGAAACAGGTTTTAGATGCTCCAAAATACCAAGAAAAAAATGGAACATAATTTTTTTTACTCTCTCTATAAATAATTTCTGTAACGTGGCCTGCCCCCCAAACTAAAAACTGATAGCTGATTTCCAAACATCTATTGTACATTATTTCAAATCCCCTACTTCACCAAACTTGAGTGAAAGAACTTTCTAGACACCAGTTCTACTTAGGGGTGGGGGGGAAAGCTTTTAAATAACCTTGTCTGAGAAATGGCTTTTCATGGCCAGTTAGGTCTCAAGTTACATAGACAACAACCAAACTATAAGGCAGAATTTATGGACCAACACATGGTGGCAGAAATAGTGAGGTCCAAGTTCTTGCAGTAGGTAAGGCAGGTGCTGACCTGCTTGGCAATCTGGTGTTATCTGGAGATGCTAATACGTGAAGTTACATGTCAGTGCACAGTGTCTCCTTTTGCCTCATGTTGAGAAAATACCCAATAACAAAGATCAAAGTGTCCCAACATGCAGAAGCACCCTGTGAGCCAAGAGTCAGGTAACACAGGTAAAAGTAAATCTGATTCCCAAACAGTTCCCAAAGTTCCTAAACAACTTCAGAGCACCAGAGAAGCCAAAGGGGCTTACTCCCTAGAACTAAAGGTAGTACCTGTGATACTGGCATTTGTTTTAAATCCATTTTTGCAGACAGCTTTCTACAGACAGCTGCAAAACACTCTTCTGAGAGCTCCAAAGATTTAAGAACACATCCAAGTTAGCAGAAAAGCATTTCACAAGAAGGAACTGCCTGCCACTGCCTCACAGCATTAGCAAACAAGGGCAAGGTTCACCACATGCAAGAGACAGGGAATCACACATTCACGACCGACAGGCTTACAACTCATACAGTTTCTTACACCTAAAACAAAAGACAACATCCAAGCTACTGCTGTCCACCCTTTCCAAAATCCCAGCTCTTGCATAAATCCCACCAGACCCAAGAAAACGAGCCCAACCTCACCCCAAACAGGGTCGTGAGCATCACCGACTACGTGGAGAGTGGAGCGCTGTAAGAAACGCGGGAGGGGCGCAGGACACACACCACAACAAAACAGAGGCGACTCCAAAACTCTCAGGCGCTAACCATTTCAAAGGCACAAGGCCAGACGGCCAGGGTCCGGCAGGCTGGGGCCCCTCATCAAGCCGGTAGCCGCCAGAGGACCCCCCCACCAACCCCCGGCCAATCTAACGACAGGAGGCCCTCGAATTAACCCGTCAGGCCGCTCTCCCACCTCCCAAGCACACAACTAACAGGCTCTTGATAACCTGGGGGCTGTTGGGGGCCCTCTAACGGTACAGAGAGCCCCCCAAGCCGTCCGGAATGGCAGGATCCCCCAACTCCTGCCTTGGCGGCGGCCATCACAACGAGAAAACGGACTTTTACGACAACTCCCACAATGCCCGCGGCCTACAACTCCCAGAGTGCGCCGGGCGGCGCCGCGGTTAACCCTATCGTGGCGCCGGGGCTGGCGAGCCCTTCTCCTCTCCCCCTCCCAACTCCCAATTGTTGCACTTACTTTTACCCTCACAGTCCGAAACTAACTTTGGAAATTTTGTCAAGCAGCTACAGTTATGCTATCTTGGTGCCTTCTTTCATCATACAAACAACCTCAGCTGCCCAGAAAATTATCCCTGACAGAGAACTTTTTGTTATTTCCAGAGCTGTCCTCACAGTGCCAAATGTTTATCATTTACGGGGACATTTAACTTCAATTAATCTTCCCCTTCGCGCTTATAATTTTCTGGCATTTTTATGAATTATTATAGCCTAGAGCTTTTGGTACTCAACTTTATTAATTTAAAATCTGTTTTCTAAGTTCTGGGAATCAAGAGAGAAAGACTATCCTGTAACTGACCACAATGTTCTACATCTCTCCATTTTATAAGACGAATTTCCTCAAATATTTGACTAAGAAATTCATGCAACTCTAAATAAGTCCTAATAAGACAAATTAGTTGTGGGTAATATATCTTTTAAATTTCAAGTTAAATTTTTTTTAAGGGAAAACCTCATGTGCCAACATACTTTGCTTTCCCTTTTCTCTTCTATTGATAGACAATCAGATATAGCATAAACTGCTGCTTTATTCCTTTCTGACTAAAATATCAGCAAACAACAGGTAAAGAAACATTTTAATATAATCTGAAAAATAAACGAAGACTTCATACTTTCAGAAAACTGCACAGCACATCTTTTTCTCACGAAAGAACTCCTTTAAAGTCTTTTGCATTTTAATTAAAAGTAAGGTTTAAAATACATTTCTTTTAAATATATGGCCCATAATTTCAGTAAAGATGACAATCACATTTAGAGCTCACTGTATCACCAATATAAATTAAGTGTCTAAGCTGTACTTACACAAACTAAATTACTCAGACGTGTAACTGACTGACAGACAAAATAATTGTTTGGTATTTGACGCATGCACTAAAACAACAACTGGAATTCTCCTAAAGTATCTGCTCTTTTTCTTATACCCAAATATAAAATAAAATGTACACAATGTCTGATTTTTCCATTGGAGCATTTTGTCATTTGAAAGAGCACTCAAAATGTATCCTGAATTTCAAAGCACAAAACTCAGAAATCCTAATACACAAACAAAAACCCAAAGCCTTCTTGGAAAGATACATCATCAGCAAAACTCTATTCTACAATATTCTATTTTAAATGTATCTTTTAATATTACATTTAGCTTATTAGTAAATGTTTTGATCTAGTAAACTACAATGAGAAAATATTTCTCCATCATTTATTTTTTTCACTCATGTTACAGTACGTAGTTTCATTAACAGTTAAGATTAATGCTACATACCAAGACATAAAAAATTATACATACATATATGTTTTGAATTTTAGTTCATTATACTATTTTAGCTTCTGTATTTTTCTAATTTTCACTTAACACTTCAGTTAGAATTTAGGTAGAAGAAGTTGCATTGTTTTCCCCCTGTTTTTTAATAGCTGCCAGACCATAAGAATTTAATGCATATTTTATATATTATTCTCCTGATGTTAAAATATATGATTCATAAGAAAGGCTAAGATACAAGTCAGAAATGAAACTTATCTCCTCGTATATGTATTACATGCTTACAACTCTCTTCTCAGTGCTATGAGATTATATTTTCCATTAGGAGGTTAGTCATTTTTTTCTTTGCTTTGCTTTTATCTTTCAAATTATAAGATTTAAAAATTAGTATATTAAAGGGCTATATTTAAAGATTAAAATAGAAGTAATTTTATTTCTTTTTAGGTTACCATAATTCTTCTTTTAAAAATAACTTAGAAGTTTAGTATATCCCAGTTACGTAATTTAAGTAAGTCTTAACCTATATACTTAATATTAACGTGAGTTTCTTTATAATATAACAAATGTATTCTAGAAATGAATTTGTCAAATTCATACCAAAAATTTAGTAGTTTTCTCCCAAAGTTTTAGATTCTGTTTTATCACATGAATTTTTACGTGTAGTTCTTAAAAACCTAAACCTCTATACTATGATTTTTTTTAAATATTCACATGTAACGGTATTAACGTATTTAAACTTAGGGTAAATCTTGTTTATTCTTGAGAATATGTGTTAATAGAAGTCAAACACTGCAATCTATTTCTTTTTCCAAATGTGGTACTGGTGACAAAGCTAGAATGTACAGATTTGCAGATTTTACAACAGATTCTATATATAATTTCAGTAACTACTTCTTTTATCCTTTTAACTTCATAAAATGCTACAATGCATCTCTAAATGTTTGTTTAGACGTTTTAATTGCAGTTTTAGTTTATTTGCTTTAAAACATCTGATTTTCATATACATAATTTATACTGTTCATGCAAGTAAACTGCACTAATAGAATTACTGCCAAAAACAGAATGAGTTGCTAATATTCTTTTTTGCTCAAAAAGTTAGTGTGTCTTTTCTTTTCCGACATTACCAGTATGACACAAGCAAAAACTGAAAAGAGGTCACACACAAAGGACAGGTTCTTGCCTGATTAAACTAATTGGTTATATTTACGTTATAACCCTACAAAGCAATATTGTGAGTCTATCCCAGAGTTTAAGCTTCTCTCTCAAATCTTAATTAACTTTAATTCATTGGCCTGCTTTTAAAGCAGTGACCGGTCTTTCAAATTTATCAAAATAGTCTACTTTTTTTTTATAGTCTACTTTTTTTATTACCATACACGTTTACATTTATGTTTAGGAATATTCTAGCTGTCTGAAAAATCTCTAGTTTCTGATTTTGCTAAATATAATTTTAATTTTATGCCTTAAATACTTAGAAAAGCTGGATGATGGGAATCCTATTATCATGTCAGCCTATGAGAAAGTGCAAAAAAATTTTTGCATTCATTTTTTTCCAAGCAATTGATCTTTTTAAATCAAAATTTTCCTCCTAATTTGTTTTATTTAATTTAAAAAATCTTGCTTTCTTTCCTCTTCATAATGTTTGACATCAGTTAGGATAAGCAAAGCTTAAGTACATGTTACTTCCTTTCCCTAATCGAAATGCTCTCTTTTCAACAGATGGATAAACAATGGAAAACGTTTCCTTACCTAAAGATGAAATGTTTCACTTTCAAAAAGAATCTTCAAGGTTTGTCTGGAGATAAGACTTTTTACATTTTCCTGTGGAAATGAAAAAGATACAGGTTAATGATTATGTTCACGTCTATTCTGTAAAAAATCATAATAGGATGATGGATATTTGAATCTTTTTAGTCTTAATTTTAGAGAGCAAGGCCTAAATAGAATTTAATGAAATCAATGCTGTCAAATAAAAAACCATCTTGTTTTACAGTTTAAATTTTATCACAGAACCACCACAAGGTAGTAGTTTCTTATACTTGTTCTGCGTTTTATTCTGCCATTGATTTTTCTTGTTTTTATGCATACGGCTCAATAGTTTTAATACTCTTTCAATATATTGAAGTCATTAACTATATCTGTTTTTAAGATGTTTTCTAATACATAATAATGCCTCCTTTATATATAGTTTCTATAGTCTAAATTTCAAATAAATATGTGAAAGAAAAAAATCCAAACTCTAAACTTTCTTTCAAAAGGCTTTTTCTAACTTCAAATCAATTTCCCCCGAAAGAGATGTGTAAAACACTACCTACTCTAAGGCAGAAATACTAATACTCTAAGACAGAGTAGGATTTAGGCTGAATTTTTAAAAACAATTATCCTGCTCCTCCCTCTTCCTCTTTGTGCTCATAATTTTTTCTCCACTTTAATTCAGGATTACATTCATTAACTCACATCATGCCTTCTCTCCAAAGAAAAATTACCTTCGGCTTGGAAAACTTTCAGATCCCTTACATTTTCCCTTAATTTCACATAAGGATCTACTATTTCAAACTGAGTATTAATGAGTGTTAATTATGCTGTTTCTCCCCGAATTTCTTTTCCTAGACCTGTTTCTAATTCTTCCCTCTATATGATTCTACCATACCCCACTTAGCTATTTTTTTTTTTAACACCACCAAGATTTGTCTGACATTTCTTTCCCCAACATTTTAGGGCATATTCCAATTTTCTTTTTGGGTTTTGATGCATATATCACAGTCTGGCTAATGGTACCTCCCCATACTCGAAACATAAATAATTTCACTCCCTACTAGAGACTTGTGGGCTTTCACTCAACAGACCCTAGAAATTTCCTGTTCTTCGCCAGGACATCCATTTGGGATTCACATATGGATGAATAAAGTTGGAGAGTGAAGGTGAATTAGATCCACAAGAAAGAATGCCAACCACAGATACCATTATTCACATCACCGAAAGTATCCTGCTCAAACTACCTTGACGCTTTAGAGTTTTAAAAATTCACACGCACAAGCACTAAAAAATTCCTTTCCTCATGTTACCCTAGACTATCTTCAATTTCCTAAGCCATTTTTTCCAAGTATGTAAACTTTGTGGTATAATATGCACGCGCAAAGCAAAGGTTTCTTTTGCAGGTAGGAAAGTTGGCCACTCACAGACCCAACCAGTTTCTAGGTCAGAAGCAACGTGACCTCCGGGGTCTCTACCCAGACTAAAAGCTTGAGTTCTGCCTCTCATTTTGCCCGTCACATGCTCCCGAGGGAATGAAGATAAGCATATAACTACACCGTGCCTCAGTTTCTTCATCTCTAACTTCATTCCCTGACTCAGTACAACAAGCAGACGCTGAAGTGGGAGTAGCCAGGGAAGGCAGAATCAAAAGGCCAAAAGAAGAGAGACTTAAAGTAACCTGGCATCTATTCCTCAGCTCCACCCATTTCCCTGAAGCCTCCCAGCAATGGCGGTGGGCTGTGGCGTTGGGTGAGGTTGACGGGAACAAAGTGGACAGTCTCCAATATCTCCAAACCCTACAACAGTGCAGGCAATGAGGGTCAGAAATAACAGCAATGTTTTTCTTTTCTTAATAAAAAAAAAAAAAAAAAAAGCCAGGCTAAAAGCCTCTTTCTAAAATATTGACATGGTAGGTAAATGCTTTTTATAAAGAAGAATACACAAGTGGGTTCAGAGCCATAAAAATCTTATCTTTCCTTCAGCCTCAGTGCTATTGGCTTCTTTTTCTCCATGTAAACAGACAAACTAGTCCTCATTCAGTAACCCAACGCTCTCGTAACTGGGGAGCAAGCACAGTGGGGAGCCTTTAAACCCCTCAGAGAAACTCCCTCCAACCCAACCCTGGCTCAGTGAATTGTGAAGGAAACTCAGCAAAGCGTTATTAGTGTTTGGGAGGATTCTGCCCCTCCCCTTTCAGAACTCCACGCCAAATTAATCTGACTCATTAGATCCTATGGAGACACTCCATTACATAAAAGAAAGCACTAAGCTTAAACTTAGTTAAAAGTGATTTTTTTAAAAAGCCAAGATATATTCATCCTAAACAGTAACAGATTAACATTAACTGCTTACCAGTTTCAACACCAGCTGCAAACGGGGTTGATTCTTCATTTGCTGCAACCATAAACACTGCCAAACTCTCCCCCAAACTTCCTTTTCCTTTTAGAAACCAAGTTCCTAGAAATAATCTTTAAAACAAGAATTTTCTTTACCATGGGCTTTTAAACATTAACCGCAAATCCAATCTAACACTGTTTAGCATAAAATTAGAGTTCTCTCTCTGTCTCTGTCTCTGTCTCTCTCCCTCCCTCCCTCCTTCTCTCCCTCCCTCTTTTAATTAATTTGGGAAAATTCACTGACTTCTTTATCTGCTACCTGGGTATCATTTTAAAACTGAAGAAACTTCCCCTCTCTTTTCCTTCAGCCTTATTTGAAATCCCTCTTTAAACATACCACAAATTTCCCTGGCTTCACTGTACTGCA
Source organism: Delphinus delphis (assembly GCF_949987515.2). Lineage (NCBI taxonomy): Eukaryota > Metazoa > Chordata > Mammalia > Artiodactyla > Delphinidae > Delphinus > Delphinus delphis. Next base: position 94,346,904 of record NC_082690.1, on the reverse strand, counting down.
ATATTGGCCGAATTTCTTCAAATTCTACTCTCATAGAAATGTAAAATGAGGGGGTTGTACAGGACAATCTCCAAGGTCCCATTTAGCTCTAACATTCTATATGTGTCTATGATGATCCAGAGAAACTGGACCAACTCCATATAAGCACCCGAATTTGGGCCTCATTTCTATGTGTGTTACTGCTGTCACTATGTTTCTCTAAACTTTTTGCTAAATTACAATAGAACACAATTTTTCTGCCTTTCTAGGCTACCAGTCCCCTCTTCAGTTTGCTTCTTCAAACTAATTATTTTCTTTCTCTAAGAAACCACCTGTATCTCTAATAATGTTAACTCTATCCTTCCCATCAAGACTATCACTGCCCCCAGCAGCCCTTTTCTGACCTAATTGAGAATCTCTTAATAACAGTGACACATTCTTCTAAGTAAAACAATAGTGTTTACTTACCCTACTGTCATCATAGCCATCCTCCTCATCGTTTATAACATTCATGACAGCTTCCTAGATGGCAAACGACTATTCTAAGCACCGCACATTTAATCCTAACAACCTTCTAATGCAGATTCTATTATCGTCCCCATATTACAGATGAAGAAATTGAGGCAAACAAAGGTTAAGTCATTTGTCCAAGATGTATTCCTGATGAGTGAAGGATCCAAGTTTGAAAACCATACATTTTGGGGACAGAGCTTGCACCCTTAACCGCTACGATGCCCTGCCTTTCTGCTTAAATGATTTCCATGGGCCCGCCCACCTCTAAAATCCTCTGATTACCCAGCACTTGATTACCTCAGAATATCTAATTTCTTAATTGATGAATTAGGCATAACCAGAATATCTACTTTATAATTGTGAGAATTAAAGAAATTTAATGTAAAGCACTCAAAACAGTGCCTGGCACAGAGTAAATAGCTTGAAAAGACATCAGCAATTATTTAATGGCTGAGCTCTCAATTTGCAAATGAACACACTGAGGTCAGAAGTTAGTGGAAAAATCTAGGACTGGAACCCAGGAGTAATGCACCCACTTCTTTTTAAAAATACCATTTACTAATGCAAGGCTAACTTCAGAGACACACTTAAATTTTAAGACTTTAAAATATCCCATGTCTTGTGTTCCTTAGTTCAGGGCTTTAGCTATTGAGCCACACAGCTCTTGCTAAAAGGCAAATTCCAGGGAAACAAGGAGTCTGGATTTGCCTATCTTCACCTCCTGGTGCACAGCTGGGCTTTGCTAACCTGTAAGTCAGCAGTGTCTGTTTTTGGAAGAGCAAGCTTACCAGAAGCTTCCTGTTTATTAAAAATGACCACCATGTTCAGAACAGGTTTAAAGTCTTTTCAAATAGTGATATGGATTTGGTGAAATGTATTTCTCACCAGAGGCCCCATACTTGAAAATGAGCCCATTTTATAGGTACTAACTGAAAAAAAAAAAAAAAAAAGTATTCTAAAGGAAAGATCTCCTTCCCTGTATAAACAAAACTGGCGTTTGCAAGGGTTGTGCAGGTAATATTTATATTTTTAAATCAATGTGAAGTATCAAATATGATAACAGTAGATTCAGGTATGCATTTGCGTACAGCAAAGAATCAAAGGGTTTGACATCAGCACAGCTGAAGCTGAGCTCTGCACTCTAGAATTTTACGTGGAAACAATCCCTTCACTATTGTAGGTATATTTTCTTTTTGTGTCCTCATGGCAATAAATAAACACACACACACATTTTGTGAGAAACAAATGCTATACCAACATACCAAAAACATATTACATTACTTGGTTAGAACACAGCTACTGCGGTAATTACTATACAAAAGATAAAAGAAGCATTTTTAAGAAGCACATAAATCTGGTAATTCTAAAGATGATTGAAATAAAATATCTCAGTATAATTTATAATTTCATAATTTATATCATCAGCATCAGATTTGCAGTTATCTTATACGGTGATACTGGCTACCCTGATTTCCTCTCAAGTTCTTATCCAAGAATCCAAGTTCCTCAAACCCTTTTATTTCTGTGACCTTCTTCAAGCAACATTCCACCTTGCCCTGAGGTCAGAACCCCAAACTTTTCATCTATTAGCTCAGGTAAATAAAAAGGAACACGTCTTCATTTTTTAATGTCTACTGAGCTTTTCTTGTAGTTTCAATTCTAGAATTTTAAATGCATTTAAAAAACATTAAATAGTATTTTTGCACAGGATTTTCATTTTATACTGGTTTGTGTTACTAACCATACTCTTAAAAACTAAAGCCTCACCTCAGAAGATTAAATTTGCTGAGGAATTTTAGTCCAGAGGAATTTTAAGTCCATGCTCCCCTCTTGACCATGCACACAAAATATTATCTCAAAAAGATTTTATTTTATTAATATGCGTGGTATTTTTTAACATTAAAATATTGGATCCCAAGGGGGTTTTATTTGTTCAGGGTTTTTTTGTTTTTTAACTATTTATGATGGAGAATTTCAAAGAAAAGTAGAAAGAATATAATAAACATCGTGCAGACATCATTTCTATTTAAATGTTAATAGTTATTAACATTTAGTCATATTTGCTTCATCTCTCTCTCTTTTTTTCTTTGCTGAGATACGCTAAAGGAAATTATAGACATCATGGCATTTCACTCCCCAATTCTTCACTGTGCTCATCTGAAAAGTAAGGACATTTTCCTACGTAACCAGAATGCCATTATCACGCCTACAAAATTAACAGTAATTCCCTATTACACAGGCCATATTCTAATTTCTCCACTTGGAATCTAATTTTCTTGATAATATCTTTTAAGTCTCTGTTCTGTCATCAGTGACGGTACACACATGTTCTTAAATAAAAGCCACCTCTAAAGTGGCTAATTCCAACTAGTTCTGCTGAGGAAGCAATACCCACCTTGAACTGCTCCAAGTCTGTTATCTGACAGATCATCAGGCATCATCTAATCTTGCCCTTTTGCCTGTTGGGGATGTCACGTTAAATCAAACACTGATGAGAACTGGATAAAAGATCCTGTGGTATTTCAAATAGATATCTCCCCTCAATAATCAGTGTGCATTGGGGAGCAAAGAGAGTGGGACAGGGGACCATAAACCCTAAATACAGTCACATAGTTTAAACTGGGGTTGTTTTGCCTCACTCAGTACAGGTCTATATAGCTCAATCCGCACAAGATGCTAAGGTGGTAATTTTCGATAGAGTCAAATTCATTGAAACTCAGAGGAAAAAATTCATTTTTCCTTCAATCATTTATTTAACTCAGTGAAAGTAAAATTATCATAATTCATGAAGGTGATGGAATAACTGGATTATTTGGATTTCTAGGAGTGAGGAATAAAGAGGCTTTTTGAGGGGTTTGGGGAGGAGACTAGAAATTAACCTGACATAAATTTTGTTATGCTTTGTCATACAGACCAGGGCAAAAGATCTCTCTTGTCCTTTTGTAGGAAATAATCAGAATAAAGAAAATAGGTAACCTAAGATTATCTTTTCTTTTCAATTCCATCTGCAAGCTATTTGTTTTTCTAGAAATGATCATCTATCTATATCTAAATCTATATCTATATATCTATATATGTCTTTCAAAAACTGATGCAAACAAAGGAAGATGGTTAGTTAAGGGTTTTGCAAGCTCGGACACTTGAAGGATATTCTTCCATGCTATTTAGGGTGAGAGCATTGCTTGGAACAGCTAAACAGCATCCTTTTTTTTTTTTTTTTTTTTGGGCCACCCCACACAGCTTGTGGGATCTTAGTTCCCTGACCAGGGATTGAACCCCAGGGAATTCCCAACAGCATCCTTTCTCAAGCTTTACCTTTTGAATCTTCCCCTTCTCCCTGAAGCCACAAAGCCACCTTAAAAATGTGTGCTCTCATTATTTGAAATATATATATATTTTTTTTTACCTATGAATGAACTAGTTAAGGAAATACAAATTTTAGTTTGTTCACTGAGGTAAAACTGGGTGGGGAAAAGATACTTCCCCTTTCCTGTGTAACCAAAGCATACCATATTATGTTTTCTCTCTCTTTTTCTTCTTTTATGATAAGAGAACTATAGCAAAAGTATGAAGTAGAAAATATTTACTGATAGTATCAGAATTGAGTGAGGCATACCCATCAACGCTCAGCCATGTGCCACCCCCTTTTAGAACCCCTTTTAGAACCCCTTTTAGAACCCCCTTTTAGAACCCCTTTTAGAACCTCATTCTAAAAGACATGCCAACGTGCCCACATGTCAATTTACAAAAACGTATGTGTGGAAACATTTACATTTGATATGATAATTTAGGTGGAGGAAATCAAAGTGAACTGCTTCCAAAAATGGGAACAAAGGACAGTATGGTAAACCAGAATCCAAAGACAGTCCTCCATCTTTTCCTTTAGTAATAAAAAGCTTTCCAGCAAAATAAATAAATAACTTAATTGTTGGCTACCTCCCCTTACCACTCTTCAGAATAAAGGCAAGAAAAATGGCAAATACGCAAGAAGTAAAAAAGAGCTGTAAAGGACCTATGGAGATCTAAAAGCTCAGAAATCCATCCCTGACCAGTGACGCTGGCTGCAGAGCCACTCAACGTATATGCGGTTGGACAGACAGGCTGTGCATCCACCCTTGCCCATGTGGTCATCCCTCCGGATGCCTTCCTACCCTCACTCAACAGGGTGTTACAACTTCAAAAGACACACACACACACACGCACACGCACACGCACATGCACACACACACATCAGAAAACTCTAAATGCCTCAAAAGAAAGGTACTTTTTTCCCTGTACAGATTTACTTTCTAAGTGACGTTTACAGTATAAGTAGTCCTGTGTTATGCTATCCTTACAGCATGTCCAAGAAACAGAATGTTGGCATCATTTACTTATACAATAAATACTTATTGATTACCTCTACATGTCTGGTAATAGAAACACTGGTCTTTGAAGTTGGAAATGTCCTTAAAGATCATCTCATTCAAGTTATTCACTTTACAGAGGTAAAATGACTTACCAAGGTCATACAGCTTTCTGAATCGTTTATCTTCTTCAATAGATGGCAAAGAGCTCAAAAGAAGGAACTGCCAGGGACATGATAGAGAATAGCTAGCAAAACTAAAAGATGAAGAATTGTGCTTTCTGACAACTTTTCAGAAGAAGGAAAAGTTCTGGCCATTTTGTCCATCCCTCCTTTCTCACTTCCCACTCCCTCACACACGCACCCTGATGTGGCATGGTCAACCAACTGCCTCCCGGATTGCTCTCCAGCCCAGGTGTGGTGAGAGGGAGAGATGATAGGGAAAAAGCAGGACACTGGCTATAGGACATAGAGGCTCTCCAAGACACAGTCCAAACCACGGTACAGAAGAATGGCAGGATCCCTACAGACTGAGCTTTAAATCAAATATTGACAAGGTGGTTCCTTTCTATGAGAATCCACAGCTCATTGCATGGAAACTTTAGGGCAGAACAGCTCAGGGTTTAATAGAGAACAATTCTTACAGGGAAAAAAATGAGGGGGAAAGAAGAGAAAGAGAGAGAGAGAGAAACTCATTTTTTTGTCGTTCATTCAGTCTCCTGATATGGGACCTTATTGTCTCCCAGTATTAATGTTAATGTTCTCTTTTAACAGAAAGGGTCAAAAGGAGCTCAGCTGATGCCTATTAGGACTTACCATGCTCTGGACAAATAAGAAACTGCCCTTAGGAATTTTGAGGGAAAATGTTTGGAAGATTCTTTTAAAAAAAGTAGTGATGTTATATCTGTTAGCATGTAATTTTTCATTAACTTAAAAATTTCTTATAGTATTAAAAAATCTATATTCTGGCCTCTTAAAGTAGTTGCCAATAACAATGAAAGCTTAACAAGTAAATTCTGTTTATTTCTAAAATATATTTTAGAAAGTCCTCTTGCTACAAGAGGACTTGGAGCTCTCTTGTTAAATATAATACTTATAAAGAGACACTTGAGATCCCTTACTTTCTACCCAATCTGTATTTGTTCAAAAAACTTTATAGTTGTTTTCTTTTGTTTTGTTTTACCCCCGGCCAAACCAGCCACCATCTATTTTCTGACTGCACCAAAACTTAAACCTCCTTTGTAGTCTAAATCATGTGTCCAAGCAACCAACTTTAGAGAGACAAAGGTACATTTTTTTTTTTAAGAAAAGAAACCTGTTAGACGATTAAGATACAATTTACAGGGCATTAAATCCAATGCTGGGGAAACTTCAATAGAGGTGACGTATTAATTAAGGCAGTAAAAACTCAACCATCTTGAACCTTCATCCTTTTGACCCATTCAATTAGCCATCCAGTTAGGTTCTTACAAGGAGATGAACTTCATAGAAACACAGAAGTTGAGGTAGCGGAATAGTGAACCTTCCCCCACAGTCCACTCTACGGCAAGATACTTCACTGTGGGGCATTTAGACAAAAATGCTTCTGGTTGTCACAGAAACCTGGATGCACAGGGGCTTGTCGTGGTTTGTAATACCCTCCAGGGCAGCAGCACCTAATAAAACGGAGGCATGAGGCGCAAACAGAAATGCAGCAGCGTTAATGCAAGCACAGAAAAGAAAAAAAAACCACCTTGAGGGTAGTTCGGAGACTTGCTATCTTGTCAATAGACACCAACCCTAAGGCTCATCATCATCCCCAAAGACAAGTTGTCAAAGCTACTAGAGGACTTAAACTCATCTAGTCCACTTTTAACATTTTATAAATAAGGAGACTGGGATCCGGAGAGGGAAAGTCCCCGAAGTGACACAACCAACAAGTTGAAAAATCCGGAACTTCTGCCTCCTGTCCAGTTCTCTTTTCTATGCCCTGGATTTCACCTTTCCAAAATGTTTAAACATTCATTCATCACCTTAATTAATCCTGTAAGGAAACCTCTGTGGTAGATACAGTTATCCCCATTTTCCAGACAAAGAAATTACTCTAGAAGTTTACACCAAGAGTCACTGCCAGACTCAGAATTAGAGTAGATCTCCTGGACACGGAATCAGAGGTTCTCCTAACTGACGTCTGAAAACGATAGTTTCTGTTTGTTTAGCGGCTACATTCGTACTGCGTATATTATGATTTTTCTTTTGCATCCCAATTTTTTAAAAAGCAAACAAAATTAAACATACCCTGTTTGAATTGGAGATCAGACTGAATACAAATATTTCCCGTGAAAAAATGAATTCCAACACTGCAACCTCCCTACTAAACAGTTATGGAGAATGTATTGATTTGTAAATTCCCTTCTGGACCTAACACCAGATTTTGCCATGGCTGGGAAGTCCAACCCTATGGGCTTTCCTATTTTATAGCGATCATTTAATACCGAAAAGAGCCTGCAGTCACAAGGAATTCACCAAATGAAACTGGTGTAAACCCATTGAGCCTGTGGCCAAGGTAATATGTTCTTCTATGCAGACCTAGAGAGAAGTGATAAGGAAGAAAGAAGAGGGAAGAAGAGAGGAGCAAACTTCACCAGACAGGCTCAATAAACTCCATGAATGGGATCCTCAAGGGGTTTGAACCATATGCCAGTGAGCTCTTCTAAGAACAGCATATTCTATGTTGGTTAGGGTGACCCAATAGATTTAAAGCTGAGAAAGAGAGAAAACTGAACAAATACCAAGGACAATCAAAAAAAATTATAGTAGCTTTCTCAAGGTACATTTAGAGATAATGAACTAGACTTACTCCTGTTAATGAACAAAAATACCACATATGATCACAATTTGAAAACCAAGATGTCACAGGACCCCATTAGGATCACTTGACACTGCTCATTTGTAAAATTATAATATTATAAAAAATTATTATATTTTGTCAAGAAGTCTAGGTCATTTGTTCAACGCAAAGGGATTGCAAATAGGCTTTGTCAGAATTGGCAGTTAACTAGATCTTTCCAGGTTTGTAGACCGAGAGGAATAAAGATGTTTCTTCATCCCCCTTCCCCTCCCACCCTCCTCCACCCGTCATCCATGTTTCCCTAGAAAAATAGTCCTGGGTAAATCAACTTCCAATTCCATCAACATGAAAAAAAAAAAAAAAAGTAGGGGTGGGATCACATTTGGCCAAGTAACTGCTTTGTAACAATTACAAACGTAGACCCAGACATTGGGTGAAGTGTGGTTATGAGATCAATGGTATGGATTATCAGTAAAGATGAGTGACATTCTTAAATGCTTATTTGGATAGCTCATAACACTTTTGATTAAGCCAGTCAAATGACGTTGCAAAAGTCGACAGTAATCGTTTGAAAATTACTTAGATGAATCTCAGAGCTTTTTAAGAGAGGTTTGGGATAGCTCTACCAATGGTATAACGTAGTATCACAGTTTAGTTAGAACCATGAATACAATAAATATATAAAACCAAAAGAATATACATATGTGCTTCCATACATCCATTCATTTCTTATTTCTTTGGCTATGGCTATAATACAGGTTAAAAAAAGGTTTAGGGCTTCCCTGGTGGTGCAGTGGTTGAGAGTCCGCCTGCCGATGCAGGGGACACGGGTTCGTGCCCCGGTCCGGGAGGATCCCACGTGCTGCGGAGTGGTTGGGCCCGTGGGCCATGGCCGCTGGGGCTGCACGTCCGGAGCCTGTGCTCCGCAACGGGAGAGGCCACAACGGTGAGAGGCCCGCGTACCGCAAAAAAAAAAAACAAACAAACAAACAAAAAAAAAGGTTTAGAAAGTTAAGACGGCTCTGGAGACTAGTTCTAACCCAGCCAAATGTGTATTAGGACACAATGTTTTTAAGTCAAAGCCTGAAAAACTGCAAGAGGGTGAACTGGTCTTCTTGTCCAGTTTTATTAACATTTATATTTGCACAACGTATTCTTTCTGGGTAGCCGATTTTTTACCTGTGAGTTGTGAGCCAGTGCTCATCCGAATGCCTAACAAATCTTGAGAATTAAAAATGCTTCTAAAATTCTAGTCAACAGTGACAGTGAGAAGTGATCAAGGCCAGAGGGTTTGTTGTTGTTTTTGTTAACATGTGGATAGCAAAAGAAATGTAGTCAATAGTTGCCACGCTTGAACCAATAATGGCACTGAAAATGCTCAAATTTATTTTATTTGGGGTAAGTTTCAAACCGAAAGTTCTTCAGCAAAATGAGATTTCACTATAAAAACAAAACATGAGAAGCTAATAAATTTTTTTAATTTTATTTAAAAAAGGAAAGAAAATTGTATTGAAATGGGATCTAATTTCTCTAGTAATTAAAAAAAATCATTGCTTTGTAATATTTGTTTTACGTGGTATGTTGCGAACATTTTAAACCATAATTTTATATTTCTTCTTTTTTTTTAAGTATAGTTGATTTAATTTCACGTGCACAGCAAAGTGATTCAGTTATATATACTTTTTTTTTTTCAGACTATTTCCATTATAGGTTATTACAAGGTATTGAATACTGCTTCCTGTGTTATACAGTAAATCTTTGTTGCTTATATTTCCTCTTATCTGGTATTTTGTAAAAGAAAAAAAAAAAGTCATAAAGACAAAAACTTCTGGACCAGTACTGAGAGTTTAAAAATATTATTATTACCTACATTAAAGCTGGCAAAAAGAAAAATTTGCCACTGCTTTTCAGTTCTTTCTAATAATACTTTGAAAATACAGATAAGATTTTTTTAACATTATGCAAAATTAAAACTTCTTAAAGATTTATCATGATCAAGAGTCTAAAGGTCAGTATTATATCAGAACTCTTTGATCAAAATCTAGAGAGGAATATCATTTAGAATACTTGAAAACATGTTTTAGAAATAGGCACAATTTACTTGTTAAGCTTTCATTGATACTGGCAAATACTCTGAGACCAGAATATAGATTTTTTTAATACTATAAAATTTTTTAAAGTTAATTAAAAATTACACGTTAACAGATATAACATCACTATTTTTTAAATGTTTTAAATATCTAATGAATGCATAATAGTAAATAACAAAACAGTAAAATGCCATTTTAGATTTTTTTTTTTTGTCATTTCAGTTTTCATCTATGGTTCCTATTTGATATCAGCATAATTTTTTTGTTAAATCATGTTATTTTGTTTTAACTCAAAAACATATATATATATATTTTTTTTTTTCTTAAATGCAGTTCATTGTAATTGAGTTAATTTTGTTTTTAAATCAAGGACTAATACCTAAACATTTAAATAGCAAATTCAGGAAATAATAGGGCTTATCCCTAACATTTTTCTCAATGTTGGTATAATTCCATATAATCACTATAAAACCAATTACCATGTTTTTATAATGTCAGTATATCTGTATGAAAACCAAAAATCTGTGCAGGACTACTGCCTGGGTGAAGCCCGACAACTGGAGGCTTGTAAACATCAGGTAGGTAGAACCGAGTCATCTAACCTTTGTGCACCTTCTAAAACCAAGCTATCCCTCTGCAACTTTCAAGACTGTGAGTTTAATTCATTAAGAAAGTAAAGTAAATGCAACTGATTAGCATGGATTTGAAGGCTCTAAAACTGTATTAAAATTTCCCTCCTTATTGATTCTATAGTAGCTCCTACGTTCTGTGTAATACCCATTTTACTGTTATTTTTACCCCATAGAATGTGTAATATTTATTTCTATATCAATGCAAATACTTAGTTTGGTAAGATAAGATTATGAACCATGTTTTGAATTACATTTTGCATTAAAATTGTAATCTGCTGCATTTGTTTCATTTAAGCCTAAGAGTTGGCAAAATGGAAAGTTTAAAAAGAATGGTATTATTTTCCTTTGAAAATGTTACTTATTTTACTACAGTTCTCAGATAAAATGAAAATAATCCTTTTCCTGAAATTATTGTTTTAGCAAAATTTTAAAAGTAAAATGCAAGAAATCTTTAATATGCCATATGGTTTCTGTTTCATGCTACTAGTTCATTTATTTGTTTGTAAAAACAAAAATGCATTATTTTTATATGCATTTTAAAAACCAATAAATAAATATGTGACTAATTCTAGAATGTATACTTTATGTTTAGAATTTATAAATAAATTGAAGTAAGTAGAAGGTTTATATTCCAACTAAAGTTTACAAAAAGCTGAGCAGTAAAATACCAAATTACTTAAATGTTGGCACTCAAAATAAAATTTTGTTATTCTGCTTTATAAATGTAAAAAGAGCTTAACTGAAATAATTTAAAATTTTTTATATTTAGTTAAAATTGCTTTTGGTTTTTAGTAAATATTTTTAAATAGGATTTCTATCCAGAATGTATACTTTTCCATTGTTTTACAAATAGTATAATGCAGAGTTTTTTTAATTCAATTTTTCAAAAATTGAAATTAAAAAATCTTAAGCAATTAATACTTTCTTAGCAGCTCCTTGTTTTTCATAGAAATAAAACTTTAATGAAATTAGCTCGTCTTCCTTTTAGTATTTCAAATATTATTATTTCAAATATCAAGAATTTAAACTCTTAAAAAGCATAGGAAGAGTTTTGAATATTTACAATAATGTTATTCCTAAATTAAAATATTTATGAATTAAAAATAATTTATCTTAAAATTTAGAAATTGCCAATGATTTCTTATGGGAGAATGTAAAAAATTATATTGGTTTTTAACAATGTCATATGTTAACTATTAGTCCAAAATTGTTTAGTTTAGTCTTTTTAAATATTTTTGAATTATTAAAGGCAGATTTCAGGACTATGTTGACAATAAATTTCTATAGTTATCAATTATGCCTTCATCAAAATGTTCCAGCTTGGCAAAAATTAAAACAATGTAATTTAAAAGGATAACATCCTCTTTCTATAATTTGGATTTTTCTTTTAAAATAAGGTTCACATAAACATGTGATAAAATATCTTGCATGCTTCCAGTATATTTATAAGCTATGATTCCCAAATAAAACATATTTTAGTCCTATCTTCTTTTTTTTCTGAATTATAAATCAATTGCCAAACAAATTGATTGTTAATAAACAAAATTTAGTTTTTCAGATTATTTTAGAATTACCTATTTTTACTTTAATTCTGAAAATACATGAAGTTAAAAAAAAATATGTACAGCATTTTTAACAGTAACTATTAGCTTAACATTTAGTGATTAAGGCCAGTATCTGCCGCAGGCTTTATAAAAGCTTTGTGTTAAGAGTTTAAAATATTTAATTATGCCATCTTGAAAAAAAATCTTCAAATACTACAAAATTGTAATGAAAGATCCTAAAAGTTAAATTTGGAGAAATTTTAATTTTTGGTTTTGTTTTCTTTTTACATTTTACAATTTAGTTTCATAAAGTTTATGCTTTTTGTAAACAGATAACAGCCATTTCATGTCTGATATTTGGAATCGTTTTGATAACATTTTTGTTTGTAGAAGAACTGTCTTTTAAATTTTGTGTGTGCCAGAACCTTTCTTTAAAGCAGTATCAGAATTAATGTGATTCTACTGAATGTATTCCATCAGTCTATATTTGAAGAACAGTGAGATAAATAATAAGCTTCCTTTTAATGCTCATTTAACTCTTCCTGGTTTAAATATTACAATTCTAATTTTCTAATAGGACATATGACAGGCTTTTGCAGTAGTAATTTCTGGCATGAATGGGTTTCAAATTTTGTTTTAATTTAAATATCTGATATATTTCATGGACTATTAATCTACTCGATTTTTACCTTGAAATTTGTAGCCCAGTTCAGTTTTATGTGAACATTTTCTTTAAATGTTTAAAATAATTCACAATGTGTTTTAAAAAATATTTTTGAAAGATCATCTACCTTTAGCTGAACAGATCAATGTAATTACTTTTGAATTTCTGAACCTTTATAATTTCATAGCTTGGCTGTTACTTTAGCATCTATCGATAACAATCCTAATGTGTACTGAACACACTGGTAATAATTCCCTCCTTTATTTAAATTGTGTAATTCACAAGAATATACAAATACCGCGTAAACAGAACCATAGGGTATCACATCCAGCTGAAGATAGCTTAATGAGTTTCTTTTGTCTTCCAGTGAAATCTTGTCATCTCATCTGAAAAAGAAAGGTACTTAGAAGGTTAGACTTGAGAAAACGTTTTTAGGGTGGAGTGGAGAGTCATTGTGAATAAAAGATTTTCTATCCCTCATAAAAATAACTTCCGATTTTCTTGAAAGAGGATTCTCCGAGAGCCTTACTTTCTTTTCCTATAAATTATACACATTTCATTGAGGTTAAACGCACAGGAAAAAAAAAATGTTCATGAAATTTCTTCCTGACTCAAGTCCTACGGCCCTTTTCAAACTCCCAGGACGAAGTACAATTATCTGGTGAATTGATCAGTGAGGACGAACAATTCACACAGTTTAGGCTCCTCAAAATCTTCTTTCAATGAGGAGGTTTTTTTCCTTTGAATTATCTGAATAATTGCTTCAACTCTTCAGTTCAATTTGCATGTCTAGACAGGAAACTAGACTGAATAAGGTTTGGAAGGACTGTGATTTTTGAAACTGCTTTTTTTTTTTGAAACTGTATTTTGAATTGTAATTATTACTATCTTCCATGTATAACCTCACTGACTGCTTGCATCTGAGGCCTTCCAGAAATCTTGTGACATTTTAAGCATTCATCCAGTAATATATAATAAATATATGTATGTTTTAAAACATAAAATATATGCATATATATATATATGTTTTAAAACTTACCAGGGTCTGTTCTACTTTTCCTCAGATCTTCTTCACGTGGCACTTATATGCAGGAAAATATAAATGATCTCTCCTCCCCCACACAGTTTTCATGAACAAATAAAAGTGTTTTACCTCTTTATACAAAAGGAAAAAGTTCGTATTTGTGGTTTTTTAAACACATTGTTGAAAGACTACTTAAAGGTAATTCTTTTTAAAAAGACCACAATGTAGCAATGGTTTGATGTTAGACCTAGATTTGTTCAATTACATTTTGCTGAAACTCTTAAAAAAAAAGTTATTGGTCATTTCAGAGGACAAAAAATAGGCTACTTTAAAAAATCATGTTGTTTGAAGAATATGCAAAAAGAAAATCTAAATCTTTAGTCATCATTTTTTCAAATGGCTAATGGCAGATGGGAAAGAGTTTAAAATGTGATTGAATGAAGGTGGTCAAGAGGTACAGCCTTCCAGTTATAAGATACATAATTACTGGGGATGTGATGCACAGCACGGTGACTTTAGTTAACACTGCTATATGTGGTATATTGGAAAGCTGCGAAGGGAGTGAACCCCAAAAGTTCTCAGCACCAGGCAAAAACATTTTTTATAACTGTATGAGGTAATGGATGTTCCTTGAACTTACTGTGTTAATCATTTTGCAATATATGTAGGTCAAGTCATTAGGCTGTACACCTTAAGCTTATGTAGTGCTGTATGTCAATTATATCGCAATAAAACTGAAGAATAAAAATAATAAAAAGAAATAAAACATTTAAAAATGATTAATTCAGAAGCTCTAATAAATGTTAGCTTATGGCTCCAAAAATTGCTATTGCTATATTGATAAAACAAGATCTTGTATGGAATCCTTCATTTTCAGCCATATTATTTTGTTTTTTATTTGTTTTATTTATTTATTTTTTTGGCTGCACTGCTTGGCATGTGGGATCTTAGTTCCCCAATCAGGGATTGAACCCATGCCCCCTGCAGTGGAAGCTCAGAGTCTTAACCACTGGACCACCAGGGAATTCCCATTTTCAGCCATTTTAAATAAATTACTCACTCTCCCTCCAGATTAAAACCTGGAAAGTAAAGCTTCAGCCACAAGATCCAAAACCATACAAGGCCTTGAATTTTGTTAATCAACTGGTCTTAAAACATGACTCCAGCAATATTATTTTTCCTTGATATTATTGTTGAAACCCACGAAGCAGCTCTTTGACATCACAAATAGTACCTATTCACTATAAAACAAGTTGAGCTAACCAAAAGGAAAAAAAATATTCAAAACAAAAAGGATTTAATCACAAACCCTGTAGAACTGTTAGATTCCATTCTAATGTTAAAATTCATGAGATTGTCTTTTGAAGATGGTCTTTTCTTAAGCCATTTTGGATGGAGGCACCTAGATAAATTCTTATAAGCCTTTCCCTTCCAAAAAAATTTCTCCCACGGGGATTTATGTCTTCATTTCCTCATATGATGGTTCCTTATTCATGCCCTCTTTTCTTCTCAAAGTACACAAACTAGTAACACTAAGGAGAAAGGAGGCTGGGCTAGTAAGTCTACAATCACCTTTCCAAACAATTGCAAATTCCATTAATTAGTTGAAAATCTTTCATTTATAAAATCTGGTCACCTTCTTTATCACATATCCTCTTCTATTTATCCTAAAATAATTTTCAATATTCTGCCTGATAGAAGAAAAGTGAGGTTCCAACTTCAGATAATAAAAGCTATTATTGAGTAGCTGGGGGCCAAGGGCTCTAGGAAGTCAACAGGGTTCAATAGGGATCGAAACAGTAAGAGAGGGGAATTCCCTGTTGGTTAGGACTCAGCACTTTCACTGCGGTGGCCCCGGGTTCAATTACTGGTCGGGGAACTAAGATCCCCCAAGCCGCGCCCCCCCTCAAAAAAATAGTGAGTAAAATCCCTTGTCCTTCAAACATTGTGCAGTGCATTCAGTTATCTCATTCTGTATCTTCCTTCCTACAATAATCCACCTCTGGTTTACCTTCTCCAATGACAGAGCTCATGCAACTTTACAAAACCACTTCAGATTGTTTAGGGTGCAAACCCTTTCCTATTTTTGGACAAAGGGGTAGGATTGGAGCAACTACTACATAACTGGAGCTATGACTCAACTAAACTTTTAGTTTTCAGAAGAGAAGCCTTTTCACCCCAGCAGATGGAGATCAGCTAAGATAACCCATAAGTATGGAAACCATTCAGTGTGGATTTTCTGTTGTAGCCCAATTTCATAAAATGCTATTCTTTTCAATAAAATGAATTATTAAACATGCACTAAATGTGATACAAATTATAACCCTGAAAGATGTTTTCTATCAATAGACTCATAATTCAGAAAATAAGGACATCCATCAGATAAAGTATCCCCATTTCTAGTTGGGGAATTATTGTCACCATCAAGCCCAAGAATTTGGACAAAATTTCTTTATAAGGGATATTAAGTATGATTTCTAAGTTTTCAGTCCTCGGCTCCACAAAGGGTACAGTATCTGGTAACTAGGGTGTACATTTTCGTTTCGCGACATACTCGTGACCACAGTCCCTTTACTCTTGACCTATCTATTATTATACATTCATATCTGTCTACATTACCCTAAAATAACCAATCGCTTCAATCAATTCCATCAGCACTATGGGAACTAGAAAAAGGCAAGCCTGTTGTTTGACGCTAAGAAGCAGTTTGCACAAGATATTCCACCTGGTTGGCCCATGTAGCCATGACCTTCCCGCTGATGACTGAAGGGTTCTTGTTGAATTCCTGACATAGCAAAGAGAAGGAAAGAAGAAGTACCTGAGCCTTCTCTTCTACCTCACGCACCACCTGTCAACAGAGTTCTGACCACAGAGGACAGGCTCACAGAGCAAAAGCAGAGTGCTTTTCAGATCTGAGGAACCTACAGATCCCACAGAGGGGAAAGTATATATTGGCTTTGTGGCCCAAACACTTGGGTTTTATATATTGAATATTTCTGAGAAAGAGCATATGGAACTCAAATAAATCTTTTCAAAATCCTTGGGGTTTTGTGTTGTTGTTTGTTTGGGTTGTTTTTTAACTGTAAATCTACAAAACATTTTGATCACTGTGTTTCTAAATTTACTGCTTGTAGAGGTCCACTTAAATTTCTATTTGAAAGTAAAATAACTTGGTATTGTGGTGGTGATTTAAGGAACATTATGTCTTCGTCTCATAGACTCTGATCCTCTTATGTCCTACAAGCAACAAATAACACTATCTAGACTATTGGTAACCTACACTATTGTTCCTGGGGTGTTTGAGATGAATTTCTGTGTAAATGTCTTCATAATTTAAATAAATAAGCAAACCAGTGCAACTTGGCTCACAGGTAACAAATAGACCAAAGTTCCTTCTCCTTGTCTTTCAGGTTGCCCAGCTTTCAAAAACAGATACAATCTAAAGGTGGAATGGTCATTCATCATACCTGATTTATGTAACATATCATATTTAATATTTTGATGGGAGTACTGTCAAGAAAAATAATGTATTCAGGAAATTCTAAGTTGGTTTACATGGAACAAGTAAGCTCTGGTTTTATAGGCATTTGAAAGTACTTTTCCATAACCATGTCATGTAACTGTTTCTTAGTTTTCCCTTTTCTTATATGACCTCATTCTAACAATGATAACACCTCCCATGTGTATATGAATTTGGTGCTTTTACAAACATTATCTCTTTTGATCCTCACAGTGTCGATAACAATATTATAAGACCCATTTCAGGATGACTAAAAGCTCAGACTCTGAAATGAGACCAATGAGAATTTGAATCTTGGTCCTCTTAGGTTTCTAGCTGTGTAACATGGAACAAGCTTCATAGACTTTCTGAGCCTCAGTTTACTTACCTGTAAAATGGGGATGATAATAATGTTTGCTCCACAGGATTGTTGTGAGGTTTAAATGAATAAAAGTGCTGAGTATATAGCAAGTGCTCAACAAATGTTGGTATTTAACCAAAAGGTAAATGAAACTGAGAGTCATTGAGAGGTGTGCCCTTGATGCAACCAAGGCTAGGACCCAGGTTTGGAACTTCAAAGCCTATGATGAAGCCCTCTCATTTTGTTTGCAAATGCAGCTCTTTTAAAGTGTGACTCAGCATTGTTCCCAACTACCTTCCGCCTACGTACTGATCAAACACAAAAGCACTTTTTCCTCTTAACCAGTGGACTTCAAAACCTTCCATAGATGCCTTCATGAAAGACAATGGACAACCAGGCCTTGTCCTGATACAGAAAAATGCAGCAAGGTTAAGTCATAAACGCAAATCACTGAGAAAAAAATATTCTACAGGGATGAGCTTCAGTAGTAGCTCATTGCCTTAGGAAGCTGTTCCAAGAAGCAAGCTGGTAAGAGGAATTGAAGAAAGTCTCAAGATTTTTTTTTTTTTTTTCTTTTTGGCCACATCGCACGGCATGCGTAACTTCCCTGACCAGGGATCGAACCTGTGCCTCCTGCGATGGAAGCGCGGAGCCTTAACCACTGGACCGCCAGGGAAGTCCCAAAAGTCTCAAGGTCTTTACATCAACGTATTTTAGTCTATCTTTTTAAACAGACATTCTTAGTACACATGATCCAGGTATTCTGTTGGGTTAAAAGGAAAAGTGCATTGGCTTGAATGTCTGGTAAGTGCCCAGACCTTCAAAACATAACACTAGTCCCCTTAAGTCATAATACGTGTATTCTTTTCCATGTCTGTGGAGAAAGCTTATAAATGAAACTCATTTTAGTACTATAGTACTTTGAGTTTTCTAATGAGGCTCTCTCCCTTGAGTTCTGAGTGGGGCTGTTCTCCAAAACAAAGTCCCTTGTTACAGCTGCACATCTCTGCTCCCTCGGTGCTTTCTGAGTCACTTCAGTTAATTTATTTACCCTTTGGCTGCCTTCAATACACGTTTGAGCCCTACTAATGTTCATGGGGAGTATGTCATAATCACAGGCAATAAAACTGTGGTGCTCTATTTTTAACCTTGGAGCCAATACCACTCCAATTCAGATGTTAATGTTCTAGGCTCTCGAGCCCTAAATTATAAAGTTTCTGGTTGAATTCCAGTTCCGGAATCCTCAGAAACTGATGGTGACGTTTCATAATTTCAACTTGAGGATTTTCTTACATGGAATTTTGCAAGTGGTTTGCTGGAGGAGGGATACTCTGTTTTGTTTCCAGAAGAACTTCAAGAGGGAGAATATGGGGTATAAATGTAGAATGAGAGCCAAAATTTAACTGGCCCTTCAGTGGGACATTTTTTTGACTTGGCTAGTATTATTCTGGGTGGCTTTCAAAATAATAGCTGTTAAATATTTAACCAAAAATGTATAGTGCAAGGTGGTTCAATTTCTTTGTTTGGTGAAATGACACTTGGAAGATATCTTTAATATACACAACGTATAACAATATTTCTTGGTTCTATAGAAGGCATCAGTTGTCAAGAACCATATGAAATTCTTCATGAAATAAACAAAGAAACAGCATCAGGGTTTGAGATTTGTCTTCAACCAGCACAAGTAAAATAAAAAATTCTAACCCAGGATCTCTGAAGATGACACGTATTTCTCTTGTGGAAAAAAATAATGAACATAAATAAATAAACTCAAAGCTATCTTGATGTTATTAGTCTTAGAGGAAAATTCCCTGGAACTTAGGCATCTCTTTAGATTCTTTCTTCAGCAGGAGACTCCTTCCAAAAAGAAAAGAAAAATAACAATTATATAGAATAATTGCAGAACTCTGGTTGACAAGAGAAAAAGGACAGTAGTTTTCAAATGGGCCCAGGTAGAGCTGTCCAAGTTCAGGTCTTCCTAGTAAATAAGATGCTATGTTTCCAATACAAACTCACCCTATTTTGCTTCATAAACTGTAATGTCTAATGCAGTTTCCTTAGACATTTCAAATAAAACATGATCTCCCTAGTACATGGCTCAATCCACGTAAAAAGATATTTAGGGAGATGATTCACTAATCAGGAGCCTTGCCGACAGCAGAGAGAATAGGCAATGGCACCTCCTGTCTGCGAGGACATGAGATTTTATGGCCTGGAAAGATGTCTGTGGAATAGGCACTTGTAGGTCCATACCAGCTGCAAGGTGTGGTTCCTGGCACTACTTCCAACCCGATTCGTCGCTGTCTTCCTGCTGGGTGCTGGGTGATTCAGGGCCTTGGTTTTGGCACACACAGACTTTCTCCTCTAAATTTCAAAAGCAGTTGAGTTTGACAGACACTGAACAGAGTGGTTCAATGACTCAGGGAACAACTGTTTGGTGGCCAGAGAGAAATGATCTTGCCATAATAACAGCCTGCAATCTGCTATCCTTTTCCTTCTTGAAATCTCAAAGATCACAGGAAGAACTCATCCCAGGGAGATATCAACTCTCAGGTAGAGAAGTGGAAACAAAATCCTAGAGAGACTCAGTGCCTCTAGTCTGGGTCAGGATACTTACCCATCCTCCCAATCTCACCACCCTCGTCAGAAGCAGAAATAGTCAGTCTCCTGATGATTTAGGGAAGTGATTTTTTTTTTCCCAACAACTTCCTATATCTCAGGAAAGATGGGTCATCACAATCGTCACCTGGTTTCTCAAGCAGTCCAGATTAAGGAGATAGGCACTGAAAATCTCCCTGAGTCACTCATCAACTGTTGCCCATACTTGAAGGTCACTTAAATATCAAAGAGATATCGGTTATTGAAGCTGATGAAATGGAAGATGTTAAGAGTCCAGTGTGAAAAATCTGTGGACCACCAGAATGCCTGTCTCTTCGATAGTCAAGCAACCCTCACCAGCACCAAATCCCAGTGAGGTTTTTACAGCTCACCAAAACTTAACATGGAATTTTTTTTTTTTTTAAGTTTGGGGACAGGGAAGTGAGGCAGGGAAAGGGGAGAGAGAGTAACAAGATCCTTCTCTGATCTGAAGGCAGTGCACAGGTTAAAAAGGTAGAGTTTTGGATGTAGACCACCTGGGATCAAGTCCTAATTCCTACCTATTAACCTTGTAACCTTGGGCAAGTTATACTATCTTTCTGCTTATCAGTTTCTAATCTGTAAAATGGGATAATACAGGCACCTACCAGAAAGGATTGTCGTGCAGAGTAAATAAATTAAAATATATGAAGCATTTAGAACAATGCCTGAAATATGATAAGCGTTCAAAAATTTAGCTAATATTACAAGAAGGGTTTAAAAATTTTGTTTTAAATTACTTTCAAGCTGAGTATTATTTTTTAAATATAAAAGTCCTGACCCTCCCCGTGTGTCTTCCCTACTTTTATATTTACTTGATTTCTCTTTTTCCCCTTCTAATACTCATCTTCTCTCACTTTTACTTTCTCACACACAAATATACAAAATCACACAACCACACTTACAGGAAAAAATTGAATCAGAGTTTGTACACAACATCTTGAATTCTACGTATCACCTGGGCCATGCTCTTTGTCTGTAAAATATATATAGCTTCACATGCCTTTTCAGAGATATTCCATTTCTCAAAGGTAAAACTAGAGCCATCTACAACATCGCTGATTATTAGAGAAATGCAAATCGAAGCTACAATGAGGTACCACCTCACACTGGTCAGAATGGCCATCCTCAAGAAGTCTGCAAATAATAAGTGCTGGAGAGGGTGAGAAGGAAAGGGAACCCTCCTATACTGTTGGTGGGTATGTAAATTGGTGCAACCACTATGGATAACAGTATGGAGGTTCCTTAAAAAACTAAAAATAGAGTTACCATATGATTCAGCAATCCCACTCCTGGGCATATAAATGGAAAAGACAAGAACTCTAATTTGAAAAGAAACATGCACCCCAACAGTCATAGCAGCACTATTTACAGTAGCCAAGACATCAAAGCAACCTAAGTGTCCATCAACAGATGATAAAGAAGATATGGTATATTTATACAATGGAATATGGAATTTATACAATGGAATATTACTCAGTCATAAAAAAGAATGAAATATTGCCATTTGCAGGAATGTGGATGGACCTAGAGATTATCATGCTGAGTGAAGTAGGTCAGACAGAGAAAGACAAATATTATATGATATCACTTATATGTGGAATCTAAAAAATAATACAAATGAATTTATTTACAAAGCAGAAATAGACTCACAGACATAGAAAACAAACTTATGGTTACCAAAGGGCAAAGGTGGGGAAGGGATAAATTAGGAGTATGGGATTAACAGATACACACCACTATATATAAAATACATAAACAACAAGGATTTATTGTATAGCACAGGGAACTATATTCAATATCTTGTAATAACCTATAACAGAAAAGAATCTGAAAAAAATATATGTATAACCGAATCACTTTGCTGTATACCTGAAACAAACACAATATTGTAAATCAACTATACTTCCACTAAACAAACAAAAAGAATAACTAGAGCCATCTAAGATGGAGGGGTATTACACAATTGAATGTGAACCACTCAGTTGTACTAGAGACTTCCATCTTCAGCCATTATGGAGTAATTAGTACCAGACTAGTTCTCCTGCTCTAAGAAAAATAAAACTGAAAGTGTTCACACTTTAGATGACAATCAGAGAAGGAATGTAATCACTGAGAAAAGGAAAACACAGGATGTCAGCCCCATAATCACCTTCAGCTTCCTGTCTAGAAGTACCTTCTGGACTGTGGTGCAGGAAGGGGTAACTTAAGCAAAGCACAATGATCTCACTGATCTGATGGGATAATGATTTGAGTTCAGGTTCGCTTAGGTGGTTAAAATTTGTGTGTTGGGTATCAGAGAGAAAGGGTCTGTATATAGAGAGATAACTCTAAAATATGCATACGAGTCTCCTTGAACCTTTCACTGAACACTAAATTATGCATGCATAGAAAAAGACTCTGTGAGCCATGGCAGAGGATAATTATTGAGAACCTGTGAGCTGTGCAAAGATTCCAGATATTGCATAGGGTTTGGAGACATTGGAGGTCTGACAAGTCAGAATAGAAAGACCTCACTGAACATACTGGGCATTCCTTTGAGATTTCAGAAGGGCAGAGACTTAGGAGTAGGTCTATTTTAGCTATAGAATAAGAATTACTCTATACTCTCCCTAAAAACATTAAAAAAAAGTCTCAAAAGGATCAAGCTAATCTGTGAGTAAATTTACCACCTGACAGAACAAAAGTCAACACTCTTCAAAGGAAGACAAATAAACCACATACAACAATGTAAAATCCACAATTTCCAGCATACAGTGAAAAAAATCACTAGCTATGTAAGGAAATAGAAAAATGTGACCTATAACCAAGGGAAAAAAACAGTCAAAAGAAACAGACCCAGAAATACAGATAATGGAATTAGTAGATAAGAACTTTAAAACATATTAAGAACTTTAAGTAAAAACTAGACATAATAGGTGGACAGATGAAATTTCCATATAGAAATAGAAACTATAAAAAGAACCAAATGGAAATTCTAAAAGTAAAACTTATGATATAAGAAATTAAAATTTTACTGAATGGCTTAAACAGCAGATCGGACATGGCAGAAGAAGAGATCAAAGTACTTGGAGCACAGAAAGTAGAAAGATTGAAAAAAATGAATAGATCCCAGGGATCTGAGGGACAATACAAAATGGTCTAATACAGGTGTAACTGGAGTCCTAGTAGGAAAGGAAAGAGAAATGGAGTCACAGAAAGTATTTGAAGACCTGATGACCAAGTTTTCCCCCTTATTTGATGAAAAATATTAACCAACAGACCCCAGAAACTCAGCCAATCTCAAGAAGCAAAAATATAAGCAAAACCACACCTAGACACATTGTAGTTATACTGCTGAGACAAAAATAAATTAAAAAAAATTAAATAGCCAAGCAATCACATACAGAGGAATAAAATTTTAAATACTGATTTCTCATCAGAAATAATGAAAGCCAGAAGACAATGGAATAACCTCTTTAAAATACTGAAAGAAAAAAAAGAAAAACTTGCCAATTGAGAATTCTGTCTCCTTCAAAAAGTGAAGGCAAAATAAAGCCTTTTTTTAGATAAACAAAAAGTGAGATAATTCACCACTAGCAGACACGCACTATAAGAAATATTAAAGGATGTCCTTTGAGCTGAAGGAAAATTGCACAAAGGAGTGAAGAGCAAGCATCCTTATATATGTGGGTAACCATAATAATTTTTATTTTCTAATTTTATGATTTCCTTAAAAATGATTGTGTAAAAGTATGGTTTATAATATATTCAGACGTAAAATATATGGAAATACCACATTGTAAGATTCTTATAATATATATGAAGTAGCATCAGATTAATTCATAAAAGGTTATGATAAGCTAAGAATGCAAATAATACTTCCTAGACCAACCAGAAAAAATAAAAACCAAATAGGTATGGTTAAAAGCTAATTTAACCATAAATTAGGAGGGGCTTCCCTGGGCTTCCCTGGTGGCGCAGTGGTTGAGAGTCCGCCTGCCAATGCAGGGGACACGCGTTCGTGCCCTGATCCGGGAAGATCCCACATGCCGCGGAGCGGCTATGCCCGTGAGACATGGCCGCTGGGCCTGCGCGTCTGGAGCCTGTGCTCCGCAACGGAAGAGGCCACAGCAGTGAGAGACCTGTGTACCGCAAAAAAAAAAAAAAAAAAAAAAAGAAAATTATAACTAATATCTCTCATGAACATAGACAAAAGTATTTAACAGAATATTAGCTAACCAATCTAATGATACATAAAAATGATAATATATCATGACCAAGTAGAGTTTATTCCAGGAGTGCAATATTGGTTTAATATTTGAAAATCAGTGTAATTCATCACATTTACAAAATAAAAGAGAACAGTGACACGATCATGTCAACATATGTAGAAAAAGAACTTAAAATGACCATTCATGAAAAAAAAAACCCACCAGTTTTAGTGAACTAGGAATGAAGGGAACTAACCTGATAAAGATCATTTATGAAAAACCTACAACTAACTTCCTCCACCCCATTAAGTTCAGGGACAAGGCGAGACTGTCTGCTTTCACCATTTTTCAACATCCTACTGAATGTCCTAGTCAGGGCAACAAAGAAAAATAAAGAAACAAAATCCATAGTGTTTATAGAGGGGAAAAAAAAAAAAGGACTTCCGTGGTGGCGCAGTGGTTAAGAATCCGCCTGCCAATGCAGGGGACACGGGTTCAAGCCCTGGTTCGGGAAGATCCCGCATGCCGGAGCAACTAAGCCCGTGTGCCACAACTACTGAGCCTGTGCTCTAGAGCCCACGAGCCACAACTACTGAAGCCCGTGGGCCTAGAGCCCGTGCTCCCCAACAAGAGAAGCCCCCACAATGAGAAGCCTGCGCGCAGCAACAGAGTAGCCCCTGCTGTCCGCAACTAGAGAAAGCCCGCGTGCGCAGCAACGAAGACCCAACGCAGCCAAAAATAAATAAATAAATAAATTTTTTAAACAGGAAGAAGAAGCAAAACTGTTTTTATTCATGGATGTACTAGAAACAAGGATCAGGCCTAGTCATATTTTTGACCATGTCACCAGTCACCAAACCATATAACCGTTTAGACAACTGCCAGGAAGTCCTCCTAATATTCTGGGCCTGACCTTTCAGGATTTATGTCAAAACAAAGGCAACCGAACGCTGCTATGAAGGGACTGTTTTCTGTAATGGAAAGAATTGTGGGAGAGAAGTGCTCTATTGCTGGATTTACCAGTAAGGAACAGTATGACTTTGATCAGTTTACCTCATCTCTGCCTCTATATCTTCATCTGTATAAAATGGGAAAGTTAATCATTTCCAACCCTAAGACTCCAATTTTGGTCCTGATTAGGCAAATATTTGTTCATTAATCTTCTAGCCCTAGAGAAAATGAGGGTAGCTGGAGCCATGCTCCATCCCAGTTTCCTGAGAGCACCGAGAGCCTTAGACTCCGTGAGCTGTACCACAAAAATATACCAAAGACCCATTCGCTTCTCACCATCTCCCACTGTCATCTCTCACCTGCACTAGCTTCTTCTTTTTTTTTTTTTTTTCTTTTTTGGCCTCACCGCACGGCTTGTGGGATCTTAATTCCCCAACCAGGGGTTGAACCTGAGCCCTCGGCAGTGAGAGCGCAGAGTCCTAACCACTGGACCGCCAGGGAATTTCTCTGCAATAGCCTTTTTTTTTTTTGCGGTACGCGGGCCTCTCACTGTTGTGGCCTCCCCCGTTGCGGAGCACAGGCTCCGGACGCGCAGGCTCAGCGCCCATGGCTCATGGGCCCAGCCGCTCCGCGGCATGTGGGATCTTCCCAGACCGGGGCACGAACCCGTATCCCCTGCATCGGTAGGTGGACTCTCAACCACTGCGCCACCAGGGAAGCCCTGCAATAGTCTTTTAATTGGTCTTCCTGTTTACATTTTGCCTTCCTTCAATCCATCCTCCACCAGTAGGCAAAGAGATATTTTTAAGAATAAGTCAGAGCATATCAGTCTTCTGCTTCAATCCCTCCAATGGATTTCTCATTGATCTTGGAATTAAACCCCAATTCTTTTTTTTTTTTTTTTTTTGGTGGTACGCAGGCCTCTCACTGTTGTGGCCTCTCCCGTTGTGGAGCACAGGCTCCGGACGTGCAGGCCCAGCGGCCATGGCTCACGGGCCCAGCCGCTCCGCGGCATGTGGGATCTTCCCGGACCGGGGCATGAATCTGTGTCCCCTGCATCGGCAGGCGGACTCTCAACCACTGCGCCACCAGGGAAGCCCAAACCCCAATTCTTGACTGGGGCTAATAATGCCTAAACGACGTGGCTCCTGATTACTTTTCGGACTTCACCTTTTAGGCCTTGAGTCACCTTGTTCACTACTCTCCAGTTACCCTGGCCTTCCTGTCCTGTAAGGATGCCAGTCCAGTCTCTGCCTAATGGCCTTAGTCTTTACTTGGACACCCTCTTCCCAGATCTGGACATAGCTGATTCTTTCTCTTTATCCAGGTCTCAGAGAGGCCTCTTTCTACCACCCTGTCTAAAGTAGGCACATCCTCTGCCTTACTTTGTAAAAACTCTCTTTCACTTTAGCCATTTTCATTTTCTTCATTCCTTAGTGCAATGGGTAATTTTCCTACTTATGCATTGTCTGCTTCCTTCACCAGACTTTCTCTCTCTTGTTCACAGCTGTTGGCCTTTGTCTGGAGCGGTGTCTGGCATGGATTAGACACTGAAGATACCTTTTTTTTGGGTGGGGGCCGCGGTGCACAGCATGCGGGATCTTAGCTCCCCAACAAGGTATCTAACCTGCGCACCCCCCGCAGTGGAAGCGGGAAGTCTTAACGACTGGACCAGGGAAGTCCCTCAATATACCTTTTCAAATGAATGAATGAGCTCCACCCTATCAGACTATATACCTGGCTTGAGTG
The DNA here is from genome assembly GCF_949987515.2 of Delphinus delphis. NCBI lineage: Eukaryota > Metazoa > Chordata > Mammalia > Artiodactyla > Delphinidae > Delphinus > Delphinus delphis. The sequence goes on along the minus strand of NC_082690.1, from coordinate 94,319,893 downwards.
GCCACTGAACCAGCCCACCTCTCCGTCAGCCTAGACCAAACCCAGACTTGTCCACAGATCCCAGTCTACCACTTAAAGCAAGTAAATGCAAATGTATTATGCATGATATATTTATTAAGCATCACGTAACTACTTGCTCTGTGGATACAAAGAATAAGGCAAGATTCCTACTCAACAGGACTCACAATCAAATAATGATGGAGATAGACCGATAATAATAACTAGAATTAGAATATTATAATATTTTAATAATTATTAGAATTATAATTTTACTACCTAAAATTTCCAGTGTTCAAAGTACTTTCCTATGAATTATATCATTCAATACCAAGAGAATAGCCATCTTTTTCTGTCATTATTTTCAACCAAAAAGAAGTCAGACAAAGGAAAGACGATAGAAGTACCCGGACACAGTGGAAAGAACATGGGATTTGGAATTCTCCAGAAGACCTACACTCATCACTTTAAAAATAACAATAATGGTGATAATAATAATAACCACTATTTACTAAGAACCTACTATGAATCCAAGCAGGACTAAGTTACGCCGTGTAGTTAACTCAGAGTCAGTATATACTAGGTGACTCTGGGAAAGTAACTTACCCTCTTTAAACCTCAGTTTCTTGTCCCTAAAATGGTGAAAATTTACTACATGGTTGTTGTTGGATTTTGAAATAATATACAAGGGGTAGTTGGTATATGAGAGGCACTTAAAATATTAACTATTATTTTTAATAATTACCTCAAATCAAATAATTTAGAGGAATCTGTTGGCCACAAAGGCAAGTGGTGACCACAGTCCAGCAGTCACTTGCTCCTGACCAGAGCTATTTTGATCACTGGGGTATTTGTATCCTTCCTAGGCCAGAATCAGTAAGGCTCCATACCCACTCTGGGAGTCTGCAGTTCTGAAGGATTAAAACAAAACAAAATAAACCACTAACAACTCAAACATAAATTTTACACAGTAAATGCTTAATTGCAATATGTTATTGCCTTATTACACAAATTAATGTCTCTGAGTTGCCACCAAACTGGCCCTAAGCAAGAACTCATCTACCACTCCGGAAGTGGGGGAAGGGAAGGCTCCATGAAAGAAGTGTCATTTGAGCTGGATGGGGAAGGATGGGTAAAATTTGCCTGTAGGGCAATGAGATTTCAGCTATGGGGTGAGTAACTCAGAAACACAGGATAACACAAAATATTTGGGATCCCATCTACATATTTTTAAAATAGGATTACCTTTGTGGCACTGTTTTCTTTGTTGCTGCTCTTTTAAAAAAATGATATTAAAATAACTATGTTCCCTGAGCAATTCAATATCAAAGTTTTTGGTTGGAGTTATTTTACGTGTCAGGAAGAAGACAAGCTGGACTCATGGTCGGATGGACTACAGATCAAATAGGCAGTCAGCATGCACATAACAGAAAATCAAATATACTGGGTTTGAGGAAGGACCAAATTTCAAACTCTTGGGACACTGGACTTTCCTAATGAATTTCAAAGAAAATGTACTCATTGTCTGCCAAGTGACAATCTCTGAAGTACTATAAGAAGGCCCACAGGAGGAAAAACATCATGTTCCTCTAGAAGACCTTATATATTCTCCAGGTATCATTTTATCCATGAGAGATTGAAGAGCAGGTGCACACATCAGTGTATTCATGCAGGTCCACGCACACATTCCACTGGTAGGTAGAGCAATGAGGTGAAAATACCATTTTTTGGTGACATTAGTTAAAAGATGCCCAAGAACAAAATTTTCCAAAGATCTCTCCTGCTGTTCATGGTTCACCCCAGAGCATCTTGTAACATCTTTCACGAAGAGGAATTCTCCTGTAATGAGTCCTTACCATATCCTAGTACTATATATAACAATGACAGGGAGGCAATATTATCTCCACTTTACATATGAGGAAACTGAGGTTCAGTCCACTCCGCTTGTCAGTGTCAGAGCCAGAATTTCAACCCATATCTTTTGTCTTCACTAAGTTTCCTCCTAAGTTCCTCCTACCTTCTAAGCACTTCCTAAGACTCCTACTGAGCTAGTTGTCTGAAACCCAGAATTGCCTAGAAGACAGATCCTTACACTCTGTCTGGAGTGTAGAAGACAGGGTTGTCTGCTCACCACCCTACCTTTCATAACAATCATCATTAATCACCAATTATGTGCCAAACATTATGTCAGACGCTGGGGATTTGAAAATGTGTAAGATATTCCTGGTTTCAAAGATCTCATTATGTAGTAAGGAACTCAGTTTTACGCTGGGTCCCTGTGACACCAAATGTATTTTTTAAACCCTTTATATCTGAATCAACCTAGCCAAACAATAATGGAGCAATCCAAGTGGATAAAAAGAGAAGAATATAATGAAAAAGGAATTCTTTAGGGAAAAGGGGTAGAAAAACTGTATTCCAAATTTTTCTTTCTAGTAACAACTAGGAAAAATCACCCTCATTTTATCCCTTGCTACCAGCCTTGCAGTAAGGAGCAGATGAAAATATAAACTATATGGAAATTCCCTGGCGGTCCAGTGGCAGTGGTTAGGACTCTGCCCTCTCACTGCCAGGGGCCTGGATTCGATCCCTGATAGGGGAAATAAGATCCTACCAGCTGCACGGCGTGGAAAAAAAGAAAGAAAAGAAAATATAAACTATGCAACCATAGGTAATGGATTTAACCTTTCTGGATCTGGTCCCCTTTATGGGACTAATAATTCCTCTTCTGAGTCTATATCGGAGTCACTAATAAAGATCATATCAAAATCTTGCTGATGGAAACCATGTGCTACAACCCCCTCATTTCACAAATGGGGAAATAGTTCCAGAGAGAGAAAGTGACTTGCTTAAACTGTCAGGCCTATTTAGTGGCAGATCTAGGATTAGAACCCATGCCTCCTTGTCAGGTTGGGGGTCTCCTTCCTTGACCGACGGTACAGGGTGTGCAGGAGATTAAATATATACTAAATTATATCCATCATAGCTTACATGTGTAAAGGTTTTCATTGTTCTAAAAAGGGAATGTATGTACGTTATTCTTATTTTGAGATTTTAAACCTCAGAAGGTCCCTATGAGGCAGTAAGGGGAGATACTATTATTCCTATTTTACTGATGAGGAAAAGTGAGACTCAAAAGACACAATATTTTCCCAATACCACACAGCATGCAGCAGAGACAGAACATCGATCCAGGTTTTTAATTCCAATCCACTACTCATAACTCCTACACATTGAGTTTGGGGCAGGCGGAGAAACAGAATAATACACCAAAAATAAATGCTCTTTGAGGCCTTAGAAAGCTAACAGGACCTTAGGTATCTGACTTCGTTTGGATATGAGACATTCCTCAATAAAGGGACTTTCCCAGTTAACTGAAGCATACCTGTTTACGCAGCTCCCCCTTGCCCCCTTGGCTTTAACTCTCATTTCAACTGCTTTTAATATAAGGCCTTCCAATGTGCTTCACTATTTGGAACAACTTTTCTGAAAAGCAATTTGGCAATAATTTAGTCTAAGAAGTAGTCAGGAATGTTTACAAAAATTTAGCTACAAATATATTCATTGCTGCATTACTTACAACTCCCCCCACCCCCAGTTTTTTAAGTTGAAAATTTTCAACAGTAAGGGATTTGTTGAATACATCATGATGCATGCATGTACTGGAGTTCTACTCAGCCATTTAAAATTACATAGTGGACAGATATTACACGAAAATCTGTTCTCAAAATGTTAAGTGAAAAATCCATATATGCTTGTTTTTGTAAAACAAAACTATACACAGATGCACACACTAAGATGCTATCTCTAAGTGTTAGGATTATGGGTATTTTTTCTTCTTTTTGATTAAGTGTACTTTCTAATATTTTCCCCCCAAAATGCATTGCTCTTTAAATTAAGAAAATGTTATTTTCACTTTTAAAAAATGCTTACACCATGCAATTCAATAGCAAAAAAAATAAGAAACAATCTGCTTTAAAAATGGGCAGAAGATCTGAACAGACATTTTCCAGAGAAGACATACAGACGGCCAACAGGTACATGAAAAGGTGCTCAACATCACTAATCATCAGGGAAATGCAAATTAAAACCACAGTGAGATATCATCTCACACCTGTTAGAATGATTATTAATAAAAAGACAAGAAATAACAAGTGTTGGCAAGGATGTGGAGAAAAGGGAATGCTTGTGCACTGTTGGTAGAATGTAAATTGTTGCAGCCACTATGGAAAACAGTATGGAGGTTCCTCAAAAAATTAAAAATAGAACTACCATATGATCCAGCAATTCTACTTCTGGGCATTTATCCAAAGGAAATGAAAAACAATAACGTGAAAAGATCTATGCACCCCCATGTTCACTGCAGTATTATTTACCATAGTCAAGATATGGAAGCAACCTAAGTGTCCATCTATGGACAAATGGCTAATATATATATATATATATATATATATATATATATATATATAAATTCAATCATAAAAAAAAGGGAATCTTGCCATTTGGGGCAAAATGGATGGACCTAAAGGGTACTATGCTAGGGAAATAAGTCATATAAAGAAAGGCAAATACTGTATGGTCTCACTTATATGTGGAATCCAAACAACAGCAACAGCTAACTCATAGATACAGAGATGGGAGGTGGGGTTGGGCAAATTGGGTAAAGGTGGTTAAAAGGCACCAATTACCAGTTATAAAATACAGTTGACCTTGAACAACATGGGTTTAAGCTGCACTAGGTCCACTTACATGCGGGTTTCTTTCAATACTGAATACTACAGCGCTAAACGATCCACAGTTGATTGAATCAGTGGATGTGGACCCTTGGATACGGAGGGCAGACTGTACAGTCATGTGGATTTTCAACTGTACAAAGGGTCAGCACCCCTAATTCCTGCATCGTTCAAGGGTCAACTGCAAATAAGTCGTGGGGATGTAATGTACAGTATGGTGGCTATAGTTAATGATACTGTACTGTAGATTTGCAAGTTGCTGAATGAGAACCTATTGGGAACTCTACTCAGTGCTCTGTGGTGACCTAAATGGGAAGGAAATACAAAAAAGAGGGTATTATATATATATATGTATAGCTAATTCACTTTGCCGTGCAGCAGAAACTAACACAACATTGTAAAGCAACAATACTCCAGTAAAAATTAATAAAAAAATAAATACCTTAAAAAAAAAGAAAGTTGCAGAGAGAATAGAACTTAAAAGTTCTCAGCACAAGAAAAAAATTCCTAACTCTGTGGTGACGGATGTTGACTTATCGTGGTTATCATTTCACAGTACATGCATATATCGAATCATGTTGTACACCGGAAACTAATATAATGTTATATGTCAATTATAGCTCAATTTAAAAGACATGTTGACCAGCTAAAATATATATATACATTCTTTTCATCTTCAGAGGAACATCACTTCATTTTCCTGATAGCCCAGTCATCAGCATGAACCTGTTACTGCCCAGACAGGAGCTATGCACTCAGGATGTATTGAGATGTGTAGGGCTTGTTTCCACTACATTACACAGTCTTGGGCCAGTGTGCTCTTTGAGTTCCCATGACTGCATTTTATAGTCTTTCTATTGGTTATCTCAAAATCAGCTCTTCCATCCATTGGTTGCCACCAATGCCACCCTTCCCCGAACTTCTAGCCCACAGCTTCTAATCTGAAGTGGGGTAGGAAATTGGATCATCAAAAAATGAGAATCATTTATAAAAGAAATGCATGGGAAAGTCATCGAGAAAGTATGTAGCAAATCAAAACTACAATGAGATATCATCTCACACCGATCAGAATGGCCATCATTAAAATATCTAGAAACAATAAATGCTGGAGAGGGTGTGGAGAAAAGGGAACAGTCTTGCACTGCTGGTGGGAATGTAAATTGATACAGCCACTATGGAGAACAGTATGGAGGTTCCTTAAAAAACTACAAATAGAACTACCATACGACCCAGCAATCCCATTACTGGGCGTATACCCTGAGAAAACCATAATTCAAAAAGAGTCATGTACCAAAATGTTCACTGCAGCTCTATGTACAATAGCCAGGACATGGAAGCAACCTAAGTGTCCATCAACAGATGAATGGATAAAGAAGATGTAGCACATATATACAATGGAATATTACTCAGCTATAAAAAGAAACGAAATTGAGTTATTTGTAGTGAGGTGGATGGACCTAGAGTCTGTCATACAGAGTGAAGTAAGTCAGAAAGAGAAAACCAAATACCGTATGCTAACACATATATATGGAATCTAAGGAAAAAAAAAAAGGTCATGAAGAACCTAAGGGTGAGACGGGAATAAAGACACAGACCTGCTAGAGAATGGACTTGAGGATATGGGGAGGCGGAAGGGTAAGCTGTGACAAAGTGAGAGAGTGGCATGGACATATATACACTACCAAATGTAAAATAGATAGCTAGTGGGAAGTAGTTGCATAGCACAGGGAGATCAGCTCGGTGCTTTGTGACCACCTAGAGGGGTGGGATAGGGAGGGTGGGAGGGAGGGAGATGCAAGAGGGAAGAGATATGGGAACATATGTATATGTATAACTGATTCACTTTGTTATAAAGCAGAAAGTAACACACCACTGTAAAGCAATTATACACTAATAAAGATGTTAAAAAAAAAGAAAGTATGTAGTACTATGCAAATATTTAAGCTCCAATTATTTTATGCCTTTTATATCATTTTATAAATGGATTTACACTTATATGATTGATTGCACCTCAGTTTCCTCATTTGGGAAGTGGGTACATTAATGTACCCACCTCATACACTTGTTGTGAAAGTCAAAGGTGTTATTATTTGTCAGGCACTTAGACCAGAGTCTGGCACATATTAAATCATGAGAAAGTGCTTGTTAAAGAAAAATAAATGAATGATTAGAGTTAAATAAAAGCACATGGGCTCAGAATCAGAGCTTGAAGGGCTTTGACATGAATAAAATGTTTGAGTTTTACCGAATGATCTCTGACATCTATGTTCTTTGCTTGGAAATTTTTCTGGTTCACTTGGTGGTCCTCAGGCCTATTATACCAGGCGGTGCTACATAGCGTGTGCACATACACACACACACAGTGCATACATGGCAGTACACCCACCACCCTTCCTCTTCTCTCTCTTCTCTGATTCCCTGAACTGTCCTAGTCAAAGATTCACAAAAGGAAGTAATATGATTTAAGATATGGTATGATACCCAGGACATTTCTAGAGTGAAGCCAAATGTCTCAACACAATAATAACTAAGATAATACTATGCACTGAACATACTCGCTGCCATCTGCGCATAGCACTTTACGTGTATTAAGTCATTTAACTTCGACAACAATCATCCGAAGTAGGGACTACTGAGTTTCCCTGTCTACGGATGCAGAAAACAGGTCTGCAGAAGCTAGCTAATTTGCCCAAGGTCATGCAGCACTACCCACACTGACTCTGAGGCAGTGGTTGGAGAGCATTGTTTTCGAGTCATTCTATTGTTATGTGGGTGCATATTATTCTCAGAAGGGAGTAATCCCTAGTAGAATGAGCATTAATTGCTTGGCCTCAAATTATAAGTCTCTGGTGATCCTCTCCTTTGCGTAGAACACTGGTTATCCTAATTTGTTTCAGGAGTTACTGGAGATGCGAGAAACTTCTCCAGGGAACCCTGCTTAGTGCTCTGCACTCAGAGGCAAAAGTCCTGTGTTTAAGTCCTGCCTTCTCATTCTTGCTGCCGGGTGAACACAGAGACTGGATTCAAACTCTTCAGGCATCACTTTCCTTATATTCAAAGTGGAGACAGTGACAGCTGAGTTTGTTGTGAGGGCCAAATGCACTAATGTTTGAGAAAGCGTCTTGTAAACCTTAATGACCACAAACAGGAGATAGGATTACTGTCTATTGAAAAAATGTCCTTTTGATGAACCCCAGCTACAACTGCATGGTGATGGCTGATTCCACTTCCACAAACGGCAGCCTCAGCCATCCATGCCACTCAGAGAACATCTGAGTCGGGCGGCTTCGGGACTGACGTGCCCAGAGTCAGATCCCATCAGGAGGCAGCTATATTGTCCTCCATATCTTCAAAGCACCTAGTCTACAGAAATGTGCTTGAACTGTAGCAATAATGGGTACAGTCAGATACCAGGAAGAACTTCATTAAGTAGATTAAGTTAATTAGAAACTCTGAGAACTCCCTTTCTGGCATATTTAAAAATAAAATAGGTCCTTCTACCTTGAATAAAATAGGTCAGGTTTCAAGAATTGACCTGACCAGAGGTAGAGGCTTGGATGAAACGACCTCCTAGGGTCTTTTCTACTTCTGTATGGACCTGATGTTCTAGCATTAGACTCCTTTGCTCGGTGTTGCCAATCATCCTCGTTTAGATGTCTTGGGCTCCTTGTCCATTAGATCAGATGCTTCCACAATACCAAAGACAACTCATTAGGACTGTCTAATTTCTTTCATGTATTTTTCAAGCACAGTTTCCAAAAAACACATGTTGACTTTTGTATACTTCAGAACGCAAGGGACTATGGCACTCAATTTCTCCAGAAAAGTCTGTAATTATTCCTTGTGATAATAATAAGTATCATATCTATATAGTGCTTTTTATCCTCCAGTATATTCTATTTTATTAGATTTCAGAGCCACTAGTACAAACAAGCAATTATTATGGTCCATATTTTACAAAAGACAAAATGAAGACAGAGCTTAGCAAGCTGCCTAAGACAGCACACTCAGTTAGTAACTGAGCTAACTTCAGGATCCAGACCATGTTTCAGTGCTCACAGAAAAAAATCCAGTTTCATCGCATGGACCACCTAAGACAGAAGCAGGATAAGACGGGGTAAGGAATTCCAGTGTTTACGCAGCTATTTATCCATCCAGTCCCCAGAAATTCCAGGTAATTCTCTCCAAGCTAGATCTGCTTTTTTGGAATAAGACATTCTGCCCATTCTGACCACAGAAAACCTGGCCAAGTACTACTCTTGCCCTATGTGGGAATCTCCCATACATAGCAGCTCCCCAACAGCAAATCCTGGAATCTTCTTGCAAAGATCACCTCTAGATGGAGGCTCGAACTCTAGGAAGCCTAAGTTTCCATCCTGCCTTAACAGAGAATTAACAGCTGGCTGAGGTTGCAGAAGGGCAGTTGCAATTTGACTTGCAACAGATAGAAAATATAAAATGGCATCATTGCAGAGTACATCATAACTTCTAAGATGTTATTGAAAAGTTCTCAACTTTAGACAATTTTCAAATCACATTTAAGAGGTAGAAGGAAGATCACGTAACTACATGCAACATAGGAAGCTGAGATTCATCTTGCAGTGTGAGCTGGTACCCATCCCAGATCCAGGGGGCTGTGGAACCATGACAGGAGACTAACTCATTAGAAGAATCCTGTATTTGGTGTGGGTAGTGGATGATGATGGAAACCTTAGCTTTAACTATTTTTCCTGTTTTGTGTTTCAAGTTTTTTCGACACCATCATTCTATTAACAACAGTAGCTGCCTTCCTATGAGTTTTGTGGTGCTTAAATATTAAAGCACATTAAAAAAAATCACAAAACCAAGCTAAAGGACACAATTTTCTGATAGGTCTACACTGACAAAATAGAAAACTTCCAACAATAGTAAATCTAAATAAAATGGACCTTTACCCATATAAACCCATTAATGCTGTTTTAGCATTGCCCTTCTTTACAGAATTAAAGATCTCTAGTTTAATTGAAGATTTTTTGCCCAGAAAATTTTTAGCATCATAAAATTCAGCCAGTCTAGGCCAAAATAAATATCTATTTCTATATAATAAATTCTCAATAATTTGAAAGAATAGAAATAAGAAATTATTCAATATTCAGAATTATGGTTTGTTTAAAAATCACACATATTTTTCCATGTACATTGCATATTATAAGGTAAGATATATCTGGGAATTAATAAGGAGAATGAAACATGTAGTTGAGATATTACAATTCAAAATAAGCCTATGTTACATAATAATGATTTTTAAACACAAAAGTTCCACGTTATTTCATTTATTTCAAATATTGCTCAAACAGCATCACAATTTTTAAGTGTTGGCTATAAAATTATGAGGTTAGTACATCCGTTATATGTTTTACTCTGTATTAACAGATTATGTCCACATTTTCAGAGACAAATTTGGATTAAATTCTTATATAACTTTACCACTGAGCTAAAAATAAATATGGGAAAATATTGGTCTGATTCTTTTTTTTTTTTTTTTTTTTTTTTTGCTGTACGCGGGCCTCTCACTGTTGTGGCCTCTCCCATTGCGGAGCACAGGCTCCGCGGCCATGCCTCACGTGCCTAGCCGCTCCGCGGCATCTGGGATCTTCCCGGACCGGGGCACGAACCCATGTCCCCTGCATCGGCAGGCAGACTCTCAACCACTGCGCCACCAGGGAAGCCCTGGTCTGATTCTCTGAAGGATTTTTTAAATTAGAAATAACATATTAAAATAAAGTTTTATGTAAACTTAACATGGCATAATTGGGCCCTAGATTTATGTGATCCGCAAAACAAAAACTCAATCACCAAAAACCAAAAACAAAATAAACAAACTAAAAACAAAACAAGCTATTTTAAAAATGATTAAGCCATGGAATTTCAAATTATAAATAATAATTATTCCAAATTCATTCCTATAACCCATCACTTACAATATCTTTTCTCAAACTGGCCAACAGAAGCGTGTGCTCTATGAATCTCAGCAAATTTATAGTCTCCTTCTGCATCCATTCGCCTACTTGGAACGAATTGTTTCCCAAATTAACATAATTCTTTTACGTTTTTAAAAAGAGATCAAAAGACATAGTACCCTAACAAGACAAGATGCTTGAAAACCACACACATACAAAGTAAAATTAGAACTGAAGGTTTTTTTTTCATAGTAAGGTTGATAAAATAAAATCACATTTTATAGCATTTTTTCACACAGAAAGATTTCAAAGTGCACCAAACTAAGATTTGCTTCACTCATTACTGATGTGTGTTCGTCCTTGCAGAGGAAATATGGAATCTGATTAACAGCAAAAGTATACTTCCAATATTACGGTCCTCCTGGACCAAGAAATTAAAAAAGAATCCTCCGAAGAAAATGTTAAGTGCGGTCAATTGCAGCAGCAACTCCTTAAACTGACCAGACTAGGATCCTGCCCGTCTTGATGCATGGAGCTTTTCTGTGTCAGGAGCTGGGTGGGCACAATGCCTTGCACAATCTCACCCCCAGCCTCATTGTGTCTCCAAAACAACTTTCTGGAGGCTTTGATTATGAAAGTCTTGTCTTTGAAATAAAACAACCTGTGTAGGGTTCATCTGTAATCCTGACCCTTTACAAGAGTATTAGAACACAATGAACCCTAAGGTTAGCCAGAGAGGACATAATCCCTTCTGCTTGACAGGGAAAAATGCAGACCCAGACTCAACTCTCTTCCTAGATCCATGTTCCTGCGCTTCTTCCCATCCATTGCTTGGTGCACAACCACAATTACAATTAAGATGATACAGCCGGATGACATACCCAAACTCAAATAGCTTAGAGCTAGCCATATTTTCCAGTCCGTACCTATTGCCCTCAAATGGTATTATGGGCTGGACATTTGTGTTCTCGCAAAATTCATATGTTGAAGCCCTAACTCCTAAATGTGATGGTATTAGGAGGCCTTTGGGAAGTAAATTAGGTGTAGACGAAGTCATGGGAGTGAAGCCCCATAATGGGATTAGTGTCCCTATAAGAAGATGAAGAGAGACCAGAGCTTGCTCTCTCCATGCACACGTGGATAAGCCAAGGGAGCACACAACAAGAAGGGGACTGTCTACAAGCAAGGAAACTGGCTCTCACCAGGAACCAAATCTGCCAGGACCTTGATTTTGGACTTCTAGCCTCTAGGATTCTGAGAAATAAATATCTGCTACTTAAGCCACCCAGTCTGTGGTATTTTGTTATAGCAGCTTGAGCTGACTAAGACAAATGGCATAAATGTCTTTCTAAACAAAATCACCTGAGGGCTGTTATTCGTTCATTTGCTTATTTATTGAATAAAACTGAACTGAGTGCTGTTATGTGCCAGGCACTGCTGTAGGCACAGAGGATCAGCAGTGTGTGTCAGGTGAGGAAAGCCCAAATCCCTGCTCTCAGGGAGTTTACATTCTTCCTCAAAGTTATCTTCCAAGACCACACTGGGAACATCCCACCAAATTAGCTAGTTTTACAAAAGGACCAAATTTGTGTGTGCATGTTATTGGTAAAATGGATCTGCACTATACCTTGACTCTAAAGGGTTCTTGTGTTTTTAAAGGCATTATGTCCCACGCCCAAGCTGTTACGTCACAGAAATGGAAATGGGGCACTTGCTGGGAGGAAAACGTGAACTTAGTATTTATACATCCTTGCATTATTTAGTTGAAATGAACATGTATTAATTTTCTAAGTAAATATAATTCCATAAAAAGTTTTTTTTAACTTTACTATCAGCCTCTCAGTATTCCTGAGAGACTGAAGCAAGACAAATGGAAGTGAATGAGGTTCAGAGAAAGACCCTGAGTTATGAGGAAAGAAGAGAATTGTCTCACAGATACTCCTTCTCCAGCACCTAATGAAGTGACAACAAAGTTTTCTAGAAGCAACTAACAAGGGAAGGGGCGCAGCTGACACTGGAAGTAAGGCTCAAAAAGCGGCAGCTGAAAAAGGAAATAAATTCTGGGATGGAGCTGGGCAGCAGAAAGGCAAGGCCACTAACTGCACCCTGACTTCTCAAAAGCTCTCATGATACGTCACACCCATCCTGAGAATTCTCACTTAAAAATCGAAACCTGGTAAGAAGATGACTGTGGATATCCTAGTGTTTTCCTTCTTTACTTGGAAATAGTGGAAACTGTCACAAGCTGCTTGAGAGAAACATAGGAAGTGGACAAGGAGGAGGCTGCCTCTGGCAGAAGTGGAGACTCCAAGGTATGTCCTGAATGGGGCATGGCTCTGAAGCCAGAAGTTATCCATCCAGCACAAGGAGACCCATCCCCCACCAGAACCAGGTTTTGTGAACACTGGCCCAGGACAACTAACGCAACTACCAAAGGGAGAGCAGAGCCCAAACTATCTAACAAAGCCTGCCTCAGGTGAGTCCTCTCTGCTCCCTTGCTCTCAGGCTATAAGAAAATACTGGATAGCTCTTAAAGCATAGACCTTAAGGAAAAAACAAATGATACTGTGAGATGATAGTCAAGACAACACTAACGCTCTAAGAGTAAAAAGAGAGAAAATTTAACATAGATAGAACTGCCAAAGCATGATCAAGATAAAAGGAAATGGAATGGCACCAATAAAAGTCTATACAAGACACACACACACACACACACACACACACAAACAGCATGCAAAAGACACACAAATAACCAGCTTAGGAAACGCAACTCAAGAAAGAGAAGAAAAATTCTTCACATGTGCATTTAACTAGAGAATAACTGAATGAGTTCAAAAGATGATCAAAAAAACTAAAATGAGATGAAAAAAGAAACAACAGATCAAAGGAAACAAACAGATGCCAAAACAACATTAAAAAAATTATAGAGAAATAAAAATACCAAAGGGATAGAATAGACAGAGCTCAAAATAAATCACAGCTGTAGAATAAAAGTTGAAATAATTGAAGTAAATGTATGTGAAAAAGACAAAGTAAATCAGGGAGAAACCAATAAACATGGAGGATAAAAATTAATAATAATAATAATAGGTATCTTTAAAGCATCAAACCCAACAAATAAACTGGGAAAAAGTATTAAAAGACCTAAAAAAAGAAAATGTCCCTAAAAAATTAGTACCCTTTAAAATAGCGAATATTATGTGCCAGACACTATTCTATACACTTTACACACATTAACTAAAATCATCCCGACAATTCTATGAAGTAGATATAATTATTTACATCTACAGATAAAGAAACTGAGGCATAAAGAGATTAAGTAACTTGCTAAGATCTTACAGTTAATAATATTAAGCCAGGTAGAACTGAAAATGTCTATTGAAAAGCACACGCTGGGTTCTAGAAATATGGAATGTAAAATTCACAAGGCCAAAATATAACATCAAGGATAAAGAAAAAACTTCACACATTCAGTCAGAAAATATAAATTACCTACAATAGGAAGTAATCATGCCAACATCCTTCTCCACAGTAATACTCAATGCCAGAAAGATAATGGAGAAATAACTACATAGTTCTTTAGAAATAAAGTGTGACCCAAGAATAGTATGCTTATTCAAATATAAAGGCAACATACATAAAAGAACTCAATGAAACAGTACCAGTAAGTTGTTTTAGAAGAAAAAAAAAGTGTTTACAATGAAATCCAGCCAATTATAAAATAAATCCAAATGAAGAACTCAAGGGTGGAGAAACTGTGGTAAAAGAATATAATAAAAAGTACACAACTAGACAGTAGCTATGAATTATGGCTATAGAGATAATACAAAACCTGCTAATGTACAAATAATAATAATGTAACCAAAAAACAATAGCAAATAATGTGATACAATAATAAAAATCAAAATGAAGGAGAAGGAGGTGGGAGAAAAAAAAAGAGTGCTTGCATGTGGGGAAATAAATCAATATTGCCTAAAACAGAATCATTCAGGGTGAAAGATAAGGGCTACAACTTCTTAAGGTGCTTCATAATCTCTTCTTAAAATTAGAAGGGCTATTTTAAGAAATATCTCCTGTGATAAAGAAATGTTTATTTGAAGTTTAATAATTCTTTCAATTTCTTTTTCTTCTTTCAATTTAAGTCAAAGTAAATGCAATCATTCTGTTTCAAAATAGCAGTATGATCTCATTTTGTGTTACAGCAATAACATGTTGAGTATCTCTCACCATCCATTAATTTATCCATCCATTCATTGTTCTATTTGTATGTGCCTTAAAAAAGTCTTTAAAATCACAAACTTTCTAAAAAGCATAAACCATCTTTAAAAGCAAAAACAATAAAGTGATTTTTATGTAAAAAGAAAAATAAAGTTATAATAATGGATTTGGGGAGCTGAATGGGGCTTTTAAAATCTCCTCCTCTTTTACATGGTAAAAGAACAAATGTATAAAATGGTGCAGCCACTATGAAAAACAGTATGGAGCTTCCTCAAAAAAATTAAAAATAGAACTACCATACGATTCAGCAATTCTACTTCTGGGTATTTTGCAAAGAAAATGAAAACACTAATTCTAGAAGATATATGGACTCCTATGCTCATTGCAGCATTATTCACAATAACCAAGATATGCAACCAACCTAAGTGCCTATCAATACACGAATGGATAGAGAATATGTGGTATATACACACACACACACACACACACACACACACACACACACACACACACACAAAATGGAATATTACTCAGCCTTAAAAAATGAAATCTTGCCTTTTGTGACAACATGGATGGACCTGGAGGGTATTATTCTTAGTGAAATAAGTCAGACACAGAAAGACAAAAAACAAATGATTTCACTTATATGTGGACTCTATAAAATAATACAAATGAACAAACATAACGAAACAGAGTCATAGATACATAAAACAAATAGGTGGTTGTCAGAGGGGAGAGGGGTGTTGAGAGAAAAAGGTGAGGGAGATTAAGAGGTACAAATTTTCAGTTACAAAATAAATGAGTCACTGGTATGAAATGTAAAAAACAAAACAAAACCAGAAAGAGATTAAGTACTAGGGGACACAAAGGTTATTGTGATCTGAGCCAATGTTCATTCCATTCCCGTATTCTGATTTCCTATTAGGAATTTAAGCAGTGTAAAAAAGCATCAAAAAGAAAGTTTAAAAAAAGTTTAAAAAAAATCACACCAAGACCTACCATCATTACCATTAGAAATAACCATCATTACCATTAGGTGAACATCATTTCACAGAATTTTTATCCAGTTATTCAGATATAAGAATCAGTGGCTAGACGGATAGATAGTTGAGCAGATAGAAATAATACGATAAAAGTGAAATGAGATTATATGTGCTATTTACTAACAAAAAGATTCCATTTAATTCCTAAACTATAATATTGTCCAAAGTGATGTAAGATATCAGGCCCAGATCTTTGAACATCCAGTTTAGGGTCTATGCCCTCAAGTATAATTATTTCACTGGATACATACACTGCCGGGCAGTCCCACTTCCACACACACACACACACACACACTCACACACACACACACACACGGCCTACTTGCCTGGTGATCTACAGCAACCTGAGGTCTGACTGAGTCTTGTCTGCACCCGCAGAAGGGATTTCCCTTGCCTGACTTGTCACACCCCACTCGGACACAGAAGCCACAGTACAGGGATATCAGAGCAGAGACCTGAGATGCATGCATGAGGAAAGATTCAAAAGGAAGAGGAGATGAAGCCAAGAGGACTAAGAGAGGAAGAAGCCTTAGGAACAACGATGTGAGCACTTAAAAGCAGAAAGGGAAACTAGGCAGGCAGAGAGGGTGAGAAAACAGAGCAAGAAGGGACAGAGGGGTGTTGCAGGGTGTCGTGAAGTGAAAGAAGGGTCTGGTTCCCATCCTGTGTCCCACAGAAAGACACTTTCCTGCTGGAAATGGACTGGCAAGAGCGGAAATGGGGATGCAAGGGAAACAGATCAACTTCACTAAGATCATGTCTGGGGGGGAAAAGACCCCAGATCAAGAAACTGATCCATGAATAAACAGAGGTTCAAAATCATGATTAACTTTTATCAGAGAGCCCTACATCTAGTACCCCTGGAGCAAGATGGTGCATAGACACCTGACAGGTTCAGCTTCCGCACCTGGGAGAGGAGGTACAACCTTACCTGGAGATGCAGTTCAGAAGGAGCATAAGTGACCCAGGAGACCAGACACATAAGACACATAACGTAACTCTGGGTGAAGACATTGTATGTTCAGAAGCCTTTCTTGCACCCATGTCATGAGCTTTTCCACCCCAGGAAGGACACTTCATAGCACACACAACAGCAGTATGCCCAATAACTTGGCTGCTCCTTGGAGGGTGCTGACGGGTACCAGGTACCCTGAGTTCTACAGAGAAGACAACTAAGGCCCACGCAGCTCCTCAGATCATCAGGCTCTGTGGTCACCTGAATGGTGTCACCCTACTCGAGTTTATATTGAGTCCTGTCAGAATGTCTTGACTTCCCTTGAAGAAACACACAAAAAGCAGGAGGTCTTTCCTAACGACCAGAATGAATTTGAGCCACTTATTTGCATTTCCTTTGCTCTTTGCAACGACTCTCCAATATTATCATCAGAGATCAGCTGCCCTGTCTAAAGCCTTCAGTGACTCTGTAATGCCTTTGAAACTTTTACAAAGCCCTTTGCTCAGCATTCAGCTTCTTCTACAACCCAGCCCCTAAATATCTTTGTAGTGTCTTTCCTCCTCCTCATTCCAATCATCCAGTGCTCCAATCACAATATATTACTGAACACTTCCAGAATCCACCTTGCACCCACCAGTCCAGACCTTTATTGTAGACTTCCACAGCCAGGAATGCCTTTATTCATTATCTTTCTATCAAAATTCTGCTCAACTTACAAGGCTCAGCTCACATGTTCCCTGCCCCCAAACTCCCATCAGAATTAAGCTTCCTTCCTTTCAGGGCCACAGCAATTTGTTTTGACCTCTAGTTAGACTTAATTCATTTTGCCTTCTATTAGTTGCTGTTTAAATCTGTCTTGATTTAAATCTGTCCTTACTGGTCATAAGTGAGTGAACATTTATTGAACATCTACTATGGATGCCAGGTGCTTCCACAGACATCATCTAATTTGTCCTTCTGTTGCTAATACGTAGCAGAGTGCTCACACATTTCAGGTGTTCATAAATGTTTGCTGTATTATTCTGTGAAGAGAAGGGGAACTGTTTGATTTCTGAGCTTCAACAGGAGGTCATTTAAATATGTCTCCTTTAGAGGACTTAACAAAAAAAATGAGAAAAAGAGACTGATCAACTCAGTCTCTTTGGATGGCATAGAAAAGGGGTGATAAATATTTATTTAGTCTTTGATAATTCTGTCTTAGAAAAATACCCTAGCCAGAAAATAACACCATCTTTTTTTTCTGCTTGTTTTTCTTTGCCTCACCCAGGAACTCAGCATCACATCTCTACCCTGCCCAGAGCCAGACCTCAACAGGCTAGACGGTTCTAATCCTGGACCAGTCACTAATTCTCTGTGAACTCTAGGCAAGACAGAGTTCTACACTGGGCGTCAATTTTTCCTCGTGTAAAGTGGGGCATTTGGGCTGGATGACCTTGGGGTACTGATCAGTTCCATAATATTCTAAGATTCTGTTTTTAATGAGCATATACAAAATGACTTGGGAATTGGCTAATTCTTCAGGCCAACCTGTGTACAACAAAATATGGAAGATTATGTAAACAGGGCAATAGTGTGTGTGTGTGTGTGTGTGTGTGTGTGTGTGTGTGTGTTCTGAGAACGTCTTGTGTCTATGCATTGAGGGAAGAGGTGGAAAGCTGTCAATCCATGAAAGTCTATTTTCAAGAAATTTACAATTTATTCAAATGAATACCTAAACCATAAAAACATTGCTTGGTTACTTCCCACTAGGGGTTACCATTTTTGTTGTTGTTAATAAGAAACTAGTGAAGGTTAATTTTAAATACACTAATCTTACAGTTGAGAATGGCTTAAAAAATCCACATACCTACAGAGCTCAATGATCACCATTAACAAGTAAGTTCTCTTCATTTACATCTAGCACCTAATCATCCAGAAGGACCTTTCTTTGACTAAATGAATGAATAAATCAACAGTGTTGCATCAACTTCTTCAGGGAGAGAGGGAGCGTGTAATAATCGATTTTAGGTAATCAATGAAGGCATATCACTCACTGCTGAATAACCAGTTGATCTGGGTTCAACTATTTTCAAAACCATCGATTAGACTGGACTAAACCTCCCCTCAGACAGGTTTGAGTGAAAAGACACAGCTTGTATACCGAACGTGTGCATATACACATAGCAATGTGAGCCTGACAACCTTCATCTTGATTTCGGAGGGGCCCACCACAGCTCTCTGCCTCCCCAAGGATATAAGGAGTCCTTTTCCTCCTCTGCTGTCAGAGAAAACCAAGAATAAACAGGGGCTTCGGCGCTCTTAGTGTCAAGGTCAGACTCACATCTTTGTTTCTATCAAACGTTTACTTTGTACAGTTCTGATATTTCACCAAGACTGTTTTAACCAAAGGCACTCTATACTGGGTCTCAAATATAGACGTGCCACGGTGGCCCCAATAAAAATACTCTGACTGTATAAGGACCATGAGTTTGCTATAAGTAAAAGGTATTAAAAAAAACTTTAAAAATAAGAAAAAAAAAAAAAGAAGACAAAAGAAATTTTTGAGTGGGTACTTTTCACAGGGATTGGGGAGCAGCTTGATGTAAAATTCTGAAGAAAGGAAAATATCCAAAAAGAAAAGGGAAAAGAAAAGTGACTAAGGTACTTCACAGGGTAAAACATATTTTTCATGCAAACATAGGAGCCGAAGGGCTGTTTTAAAACAGGGACCTTCACCTAAATACAGCCATTAGCTCTTAGAGGCCAAGCTAAGCCAGTCTACAAGGAGGGGGACAGTTTTCAGATGAATATTGCTAAATCAACACAATTTTTTAAAATTTAAAAGAAAGGAAGAAAAGAAAAAAAAACAAATCAGTTAATAAAATTTTGAGCCAAAATTTCAAGAGAATATTTTTAAGATTCAACTTCCTCATATATTTTAATATAAATCCTTTTAAAAGTATTTTTCTCACTGCACTGAATGCCTTACCTAAAATCAAATACGTATTTTTTTTCTTTGCTGAAGATTCCCCTAAAAGAACATTTCCCTCCAAATCTATATTTTCAATATATTAA